>NW_013952486.1:1264357-1269817 GCF_001266775.1 Austrofundulus limnaeus | reverse complement strand
ATATAAGATTTTAAAACTTGGTAAGATGGACAGGACTGCTAGTACAAGTTCAGCTATTTTTTCTTGTCGGCGTGCAGACACTGTCTGGCTGAGCCTTCAACGTGCCCAAAGGCAGACCTGTCACTCCCATTAATTATGACCTGAGACCAAGAGCCCTGCTGTGAGACGTTGAGGAGTAAACACGGTGAGAACCGTGAATGAGATCCTTAAACTTCTGCGGCGAGATCAGTATCCAAAAACTAAAGCGAGATCTCTTTTATTAGCAAGAGTGGAACCAGTCTGGACATGGCAGACACAACCTCACACACACAGCCCCGCCTATCTTGTATATCACATTTCAGATTGAATATCATCACAAATTTTGTCTTAAATCATGTCAACAGATGACCCTGTTCTACCCACTGCAACTGTGTTCAGCTACAAGTAATCAAACGTACAAATGGACACAAACTAATCCACGTCTTAAATCTTATAGAGTTGTGACCAAAGACTCAAAATTGCAGGAACTTTTAAAGAAAATGTGGGATTTGTTTGTTTTACACTCCTTCATAAATGCCAACTAGTTGCAGCCCAGTGTGGTTTTATCGTAAGACTTGTTTAAATGTACTTAATAGTAAAAACATGGGTTGTTATGTAACATTTGACTATTACCAATGTTTTRCAGGAAAAAAATTAAACTGCCTGTAATTTTCTAAAAATATGCCTTCCAATGAAAATGATGCAAATTTCAGGGAAAAAARGTTGTAATCCAGTTGTTTGCACGCCGTCTTGGTGATCTTGAACACATCATCAAAAAGTCAAGTGATTGGCCTGAAATGATACAAATGACACTTTAAATCAATACCGAGCATCTGTGTTTATAAACCCTCGCTACAAGTTCCAGATTTCGTTTTGGAACAAAAGTGCACGACTATTTGTTAAGAACGCAGGCMCCTTTTTAAAGATAAATTCGGCGACACGAACACGAATCGTTTGTTTCTTGTTCCTTTCAAACTCGAGGGCCACGGCAGAGCAGAAAACTGTGTTTAAAGGCTCAGATACCAAAACATTCAGCGATCACCAGGGTCAGTTTTCAGAGCGGTGCCAAAACCGAGCTGCTGTTTGATGGAGATGTGGGGAATCTGCTTCAGCAGAACCAGACGTCGGTTGAAGGGAACCCGACCCCCGCCGACTCCTCCGTGAACCCACCAGTCTGCTTAAACAGGAAACATCCTCCTCTCCCAGAGAAAGCGGCAAGATCAGAAACACACGCGTGTCAGATGGGGGAACACATGTAGAAACTTGGTTCGGTTGGGTTGTTCTCTTCTCTCGTGCTCGTGTCTCTACCTTCATCTGCCACCCTCGCTTCCCTGCAGCTACATGTAGAGGTTTCTGTCGGAAAAATTAATCAACATTTCAGGACTTGCAGCTGAAAGTCTGTCGAAAATTAATGAACCCTTCAGGACTTGGAGCTGAAAGTTGACTGTTCCGTTTTTTTTGTTTTTATTTTTCTTTGGGGGAGGGGTGTTGGCAGAACTGCTGAACCGAGGAAGCTTTAAGAGCATTAAGATGACTTATTAATTCACCCTCATAAGCGTAAATGACAAACAGAAGGTCGCTGCATTGTCGGCTACGTGAGAGCCAAACAGAGAGGATTTCACAACAGTAACTAAAGGAGCTTCCAGGGCCTGACCCTGGGGTCCCCATGTACACAGTGGCCCCTGTGAGAAAGAGAGAGGGCAGTTCCCACCTCTGGCTATCCTTGACAGCACAAGATTGACGAGGAGAGCCGGTCAAAAGCCTCAAAGGAGAAAAATAAATATGTTGAATGGCCTTTGCTTACCTCAAGACATGCCCCTGCCCTGTCCCCCCCCCCACACACACACACAAACATCTGATGATTTGAGAGGCAGTGTGCTGTGTCACTGAAACTGAGAGCTCAAATCCATCTGTCTCATGACAAGCTCCATAAATCTCTAAGCCATCCAGACAAACAGCTGAAGCAGAGACTGTATTTTAAATATACAGTCTCTACAGTAAATGAGTCAAATACTCTCGCTTAAGATATCGCATAGAATCAAATGCCTGTGGACGATATAATTCATTGTTTATTAAATCAAACCAATAAACTCTTACAAGGCAAAGCGTGCATTAAAATAATTCCTGCCCAAAAAAAAAAAAAAACTCAGCAAAAGAAATCTGCCATTCCTTATTGATTAGCTGCCTCTGGTGGATACGTTTTAAACCTGCTTCCCTGAAAGACTTGCTGAGACATTACCTCACTGTTGAGAAAGCAGATTAGCTAGGCTTTATGCAAATGAGCATCATATCATTTAGGACAGACTCAGACTGCTTTTTGCAGATGAAAAAGATGCAAGACAGGAAGAAGAAAAATGGGGCCCCGAGTCCCAAGTTTAAATAAAAAAAAAGTTGAGACATTTTATGGATGACATAATAGGGCTTCTTGGCAACCAGATTTCAAGTAGACTCTGAATTTTAATAAAGAATGGCACGRACATTGTAGCCGCAGGACTCGCTCTCCAACTGAAGGGCTTGGATGGTCGTGTCAATTAATCACTGTCCATCCTGATACAAGTTTTACAGATGCAGTTGGACAGAACAGGAACCAGGCTTATTTTSAAACACCACTCTGTATTTTTAGAGGTAATAAATGTGGTTTAGAGGGAAACCGCAATCACCACAGCAGCCGACTAGTTCATGTTTCACTCTCATATTCTGTGGCTACTGTTGAGACGCCACAGGATGAAAACAAGGCAGCGGCATGACAGCGTTTCCAAACTGAGGCTCCCTCACAAGTGTCTAGTTTGGCTGGAGAGTGTATTACTCTCGTCYTTGTTTGGAAGTATTTTTATTATTTTATTAAATTAGTATTATTAGTATTATTACTATTGGTATTATTATGAATATACAGATATACTAACTTTGCTGATACAAATATTGTTGCAACAGCCCACCCCAACATAAAAAACTTGTCTTTTTCAATCATTAGGATCATTAAGTGATTGTGTTCATTCAGCTGTTTGGCCAGCATTCTCCTAACCTGACAAAATACCTTTAYCAGGGGTGGGCAATCATGGTCCTTGAGTCCCACTATCCTTCATGTTTTGCTTGTTTCTCTTCTCCAACACACCTGATTTGAATGAAGGGGTTACAAGGGGTGCAYGGATAAATCAGTCGGCCAATTTATCAATTAATGTTGGGAGATCAGCCAATACCTCGGTAAGGTCAGTGGAAAAGATTGGCTTCTCATCTACCTCCACAAAGGTCTGAAAACCAGCTACCGTCCACTTTTACTCTGCTGTAAGCACTACATAATGTCCAGTTAAAACAAGTTTATATTGTTTCAAGGGTATTGCTCAATGTTTCTTAATAAACTACGATTGGAACATTGAAGGTRTGTTGTGACSTTATAACACCTGACAGTGTCAGTTGTTCAAAAACTGGTATTGGTCAAAGTCGGAATCGGCAGGTCAGACTTTTTAAAGATCGGTGATCAGCCAGAGAACTATAATTAGTGCAGCACTTGTGATTACCAAGCTTCTGCAAAACTTGAAACACTGAAACAGGTGTAAAGGAGCAGACAAACAAGTAAAGCACTCGTGCCTACCCCTGACCTATATTGTACAATAAGTCTGGCAAGTGCGTTAATTATAGTTTTATTTTTGCAAAATACAACATTAGACTTGATGTATACTCCATCCAGACAGTAAATTAAATACTCCAGCTAGATAAGGCAGTAAAGAAATAATTTTCTGGAAGGTGTGTAGAATTTATGTATRAAATCATCTTTTTCGCGAGGGAGTAAATGCTATCAAACTACTCCATCCAGTTCAAGATAACCTTTTGTATGTTTTATTCAATACTTTGCAATTAGTACCTTTAAATGGTTAGCAGTTAGAAACAGGAAACAGTACTAACAAGTTCTTTTAAAAATAAATATATCACATTTATGATGAGACAACTACAAAAGCTAGGAACACCACAAAACCAACAACGGCTTCCCCTGCTGGATGCCACTTCCTGAAAACAGTGGCTCTACTGAAAGAAGAGAAGATGGCATGAAAAAAAAAGAGGACACCCAAGACACTGGCCTCTCGTAGTCATAGCCACTACAGAGAGACAGACACAGGACACTGATTGGCGAGCAGGTCGTTTTTATTTTTCCAGACCAAGTGTCGGGACAACACTTGCGTGCAGGGCTCACTCTTGACCTTTGGCAATGACAGTCCTTTATATGGGCGTCCCAACGGAGGAGCAGCGCTAACAGCTATGTGTGTAATACACACCATCCACAGTCATAACACGCAGCGGGGAAGGACATACAGGAAGGCAGGCCGCTGGAGGAAAACCTAGAGGGGATCAGGGGAGGTGGAGAGAGTAAAGTGTGCAGGGGGATTGGGGGGTGGGGTGGATGGCCACATTCATTCATCCTCATTCATCTTCTCATCCCCCCTTCAGTTGTTGTTATTTGCCGCTTTGAAGCCAGTTTGGGTGGGAGGTGAATGGTGGGACACAGTATGGMTGAGTACAGTGAGGGAGGGGGGGCACACTGCATGCCATTCTCATTAAGGGGTGAGGGAGTTGTGGTGGACACATGAGGCTGCTCACTGGACTCTTCCCATGCTTAGATGTTTCCATCCTACCGCATAAGTTCTCATCCAGTCTATTGAATATCATAAAATAACTCATATTTAGGATCAGCAAGTTCAGCTGATCAAAACTCTTAAACATGTTTTATTTATTCTAATTACGATACGGATGGAAGGAGATTGGGAACGAAAGGTCTGTTTTCTGAACATTTATGAGCAAAACTTAAAAAGTGTCTTTGAYGACAAAACAAACAAAAAAAATTTATGCTTTTAAGTGTAGCTGCAGGTGATTAGAAACAAGAAATACTGCACTGCACAAATGATGACCAGTTACGGTCAGTAAACAGGTGGCATTCATTACCCTGCCTTAAAAATAGATCACCTACACACACACACACACACACACACACACACACAAAACACACACACACACACACACACACACACACAGTGAAAGCGTACACTGGAACATTTAGGGGACACACACCACTCTCATTCTACGCGTCAATATCCATCCAGCTGTGTGTAATATTTCAAATGTGGTGAATCCTGAAAATGTCTGCTGTTGATATCAGCAGCTTCAAAACACAAAACAACAAAGACCTGCTGGGACAGACGTAAAAACATAAAGTAACAGACACGGCATACATAATAAGATACAACGACTGTCTGCAACTAGGGCTGCCACGATTAATCGATAAATCGACGACTAATCGATTATTAAAATAATCAATGACTAATTTAGTAATCTATTTATCGTTTTCTTTTTGTTGTTGTTGTTGTTGTTGTTGTTCTTTACTTTGTTTTTCTCTCCAAACTGCTTTGACACCTTCCACTGCCACATCTGCCTTTCTGTCCTTGACACACATGC
>NW_013952486.1:1255706-1264037 GCF_001266775.1 Austrofundulus limnaeus | reverse complement strand
TGTGTGTGTGTGTGTGTGTGTGTGTGTGTGTGTGTGTGTGTGTGTGTGAAGGAAAGCCCTGTTTTAAAACTGATTTGCTCGTCACTGTTTTGCAGGCACATCATCCCTTTTCTTCCAAAGCAAGACGCACTTTCTCCGTCTCCCCCTTCGCCTTCGCTCCACCGTCACCCCCCACTAACCAATTCATTCATCCCACTTCTGTCTGTCTGGCCCTCGTTTCAGAGCTCCCACATTATTGCCCTGACGCTAAGGTGTCTGGACAAGGAGACGAACTGGAACACACACACACAAACACACACACAAAAACACACGCTCCAAAAAGCCAAATAGTGAAGTTAGAGCGCCCCCAGCTTTCTACCAGAACACATTACACAGTTGCACTGCAGAGAAGGTGGCAAAGTTCTGCCAAAAAAATAAAAGTGAATGAACAAAATAAAATTAGCAGAAAAGACTTTAAACAACTAAAATATTGCATTTTGATTTTACCATTGTTTGTTCTTAACTAAAATTTATGATGAAGTGTGCAAAAACAATTATTTAGTTATTAAGGGGGACAAAATGTTCTTAAAAGTGCTTCATAAGAATAAACATCTTCTCTTTGACAAGTGACTGAAACTTTGAGTTCATTATAACAAATAAAACAGGTTTTTAATGGATTTGAGCAACAGGCCCTGCTACCCTCTAACCTCTTTGCTTCCCTGTTTCAGTAAACAGCTCCAGGGTTTGCTGCGTCCTATCTGGGCTGACATGGTAGCTTGTGACCCTGTGTGGCTGAGGAGGAGGCCAGATCAAAGGCAGAGAAGCAGCCTTGGAAAAACACTTGGGCTGAGAATGGACGGGATATCTGTCAGGAAGCCTTTCCCACTGGGCTCACTGGTGCTGCAGTCCAGAGATCAGGTTACCACCCAAAAAAAAACGCCGACATGAAAGAGGGGGCCACGCTCTAATCCGCATACATTGGGCTATGTCTGTCCTCTGCTTGCACTCCACCACCAATAATATACCCCCCCTCCCCCCACATCCACCGCTCTCTACCCCAGAGTCACCACCGAACCACAGCAACGCAACACGTCCAACTTGCTTCTCTGCACCAACACCTCTCCCTGCTCAGAAAACCCTTCACCCCCAAAAAACACTCAAGCTTCATCACAGAGGATTAACAGGAAACCTTGACACAACCTATTGTTGGCCAGACAGAGGGGTTTGGGTGGTTTTGCCACCCTGATAGGGTCTTTTTCCCCCTGCTGGGGTTGTGATGCTTTTAGAAGAAAAAAAAAAGGGCGGGGGGGGGGGGTTAAGGCCTCCAGCTCTCTCACTAAACACATTGTCATAAACACATAAGTACTTTCATAGCCTTCAGCTTCAAGGACGAGACACAGGGGTTGGCAAGAGTTGTGCAGTAGCATGCAGGGTCTTAGAATAGAGGGATGCAAAGAGAGATATAAAGGCTGGGGCCATGGATGGATGTCGTATGCTTGCTGAAGGGTGTGGGATAAAGAGAGCATTCGGGATGAGGATGGTACATATGTGGATGTGTGTGTGTGTGTGTGTGTGCGCGTGTGTGTGTGTGTGTGTGTGTGGCAGGGGGTGGGGGGTGGGGTGGCTGTCAGTGCTGTAAATCTTGATGTCACTGACAGGAAGACTGTTGCAGGATCATTACCATAAATCTGACAAACACTGKGTTGATGGGGAGGCTGTATCTGTCTGGTCAGGGACCAGTCTAGACGGTCCTATTGAGGGGTCCTACGGCGTAGTCCTGTTTGTTTGCAGCACCATCTGGATGAGGCAGTAAGTGCCCACAGCGATGGTTCACACACTGAGACACATCCACACACACACACACACACTACTCCCTATTTCAAAGCAACTGCACAGGCCTTGACTTTTATAAGAAAGTAACAATGATTTTAAAATAACTAAGCTATACAAATACAATAATATATTATATATATATATATTCTCAAACCCATGTAATCCAAAACTGATAGGGATGTAAAGGTAAGAGTTTGCATGAAATGCCATAAACTTTTTAGGACAGCAGCCACTTTTGTCAGGGTCACACTCAGACTAAGTTTTTCAAAGTTTTTTTTTTTTTAATGATAGGTAAGATAATAATCGTTTAGCATTTCTTCAGAGTTGCACTTTAAGAACAAACATATTCTTATGCAGATTCAAACTTGTCACATTTCATAGATTTCTTTCATGCTCCCATAAAAACATGCTAACAGTGTACAAGCAAAGTTTGTAGTTTATTAAAATGAACAGCCAGGTTTATCCAGTACAGATACTRTCACACATATCGTGTTCTGCTGAGCAAATGAATTTTCCACAAAGTTCTGTTCTCCCTTTTAACAAAACTGACACGAGTTCACCTGAGGAGACACTGGGACCGATCCAAGAGCTCGTCCAGCACCGCATGAGTTCCACGTTTGTCCTCCTCTGTGGGGCCATGAATGGGTCACAGCTCAGCYTGGAGTCTTTCACTACAGTTTATTACCTACATGTTGTTTTTTCCCCCTTCGACAAAATGCTGATATGTTGCCTCATCAGCCAAGTTCATAACCCTCTATCTGCTGAGACTGAAATGTTAACAGCCTAAAGAAAAGAAAACCAAAAGCAGAGAGGATAAACGAGAATGTGTTTTGAAAGTGTGAAATCAGCCACACCGAGGGAGTTCACCAATATAATAGGCCAGAGATGAAATGGGTGTGATGGGCATGATATCGACAGGAAAAATATAAACCAAGCAGCAGGTTCACTTAGATTTCTTAGCAAACTGAGAGGCTGCACCCCAGCCAACCCACACGCACACACACACACACACACCGTAATCACCCCCTCTGCCTGGACTGACACATTTATCTGTCTGGAGTCTACATTGGAGCTACTGTGTTTTTGAAACATTTACTGGAAAAATGCATCAGTTAGAGAATGAGGACAGCACCACGGAGCCCACCCACGGCTGTTTTTTTTTTATGTTACCCTCAATTTGTAAAAGAAAGCAAAAGACGGAGGTGGTGGCTGCATTTACAGACAGGACACTTTTACATTGTGGGGTATCTGGACCTGAGGGGATCGGGGAGTACCACTGGGATAAGAATGATTAGTTTGGTTAAATTAGCATATACATCTGCAGCTAAAACTTTGGTTTCCTGGGCACACYGTAGGGTAAAAAGATGTTTTGCTGCACCCAGATAGAGGATCAAAGCTTGAGGGGCCCCTTTTTGAAGGTCCTGAAACTAGTGTGCAGGAACCAAGGGGGTGTGGGGCGCCTCATCTCACGGACATAAAAAGGATGGATGAATGGGAAGGGCACTGTTTCACTTACATCAGTTGTAGTTCATTTTCATACAGTATCTATTGACAGTTAACTCAATTTGCTCTAAAACCACATCATACGGTCCACGCTGCCAACGGAAAAACTGTKGGAAAGTGTCAAGCTTGAGAACTTTGTTATTAAAGGTGAAAGACCTCTCCACATCAACTATATCTGTGCACCATCTGAGACCAAAATGAAAACTGATGGGGAACTAATGAATAGCTATCCTGCTTTTTGTGCAGAAGCCAAAAAGGATAAACTGGACAATCTTTAACCCAAATAAACTCAAAAAATAAAACAGTCTTTGTACAGTAGGAAGTAGACTATGTCAAGCTTTGTTTGACAGTTTATACAAAGTTAAGACATAATTATAATTCATACCATCCTTGATGATATTAAGTCCTTAATATTCTTTGAAGAAATGTTTACTGAACACCACCCATGCCAAAGTTTTAACCAAATTATGATGAGAAATGACAATTATAACTGTTATGGTCAAATCTTGAAAATGTTYTTTTAAGCGCTTTCAAGCAATATTCTGAGTTCTTGAGTAATGTTAGAGTATGTATTGTTAAAGTGCCTGTGATATCAAAATTTTGTTATACATATGAATGCATTTTTAGAAAGAGGACATTGATCAAATATTGCAAAAGAAATTTCCTGTCGCTGAGATGAACAGTTGTTGAGATATTTGCCTGTGAAGTAACAGGAAGTGACGTCATAGGGGAATGTCTGCATGTGAAAAGAGCGTTGCTAAAATGACCAACAACCCAGACTGTAGAGAAGAATCTGATGTTTGAGATTATTTTGAGTCACTATCAGAGAGATGAAGAAAAGTCAGAGTTCAAATATTGTTTCAACTAACAAAGACCAGAGAGTTTTCTTTGTTAAAGAGTTCCCCTTTGATGTCACTTCCTGTTTCACTTTGGCTGAGCCAAGTTCAACAGAAAATATGCCAGTTAWGGGACAAAATGGSTTAAAYTGTGTGTATTATTCCAACTTTCTTAAATATAAAGACGTTTTCTTTGACTTTTTGTATTTGAAGAATATGCATGTCACAGGACCTTTAATGACTTTCAGCTACTACTAGGATTGGGCGATATTGGCAAAAAAATTAATCACGATTAATTGTGGTATTTAGCCGATAACGATTAATATGACGATTAGTCCGCTGGAGTCCCTGGATGCCTGCATGTCCTAGTCACATGACCAATTTATATCACTCTAGTGGGAAAGAATCCGTTCCAAATTTTGTCAAAAGTACAGACTTCAGGCTATACATGAATTAAATTGTGTTGATAAGTCAAGTAAACCCAGAGTTATGATAAATAAAATACAGAACTTTTTATTCAAATGTTGGTCATATTTGAAGTGGAGAGGAGCACTGAGCAAACTGATGAGGGAAGTCCCCAGTCAGTGCTAAAAAATATATACTTTATATTGATTAACTTTATATCGATTAAAGTTTTTATGATGATTAATTGTGCACGATACAATTTTGTCCAACCCTAGCTACTACCACACCAAGTTTTATCTCAGTACATGTAAAATTTACARATTTATGGACATTTTTGTTTTTACTAAAGTGCGGTGGCCATCTTGAATTGAGTTGACTCAAAAAGTTAATCATGTGACGATGAACATCCAACAACTGAGTTTCATTACAACATGTCCCATGGATTTTCAGATATAGGGATAATAAAATATATGTAAAAAAAAGGTAAAAAATCTACCAGAAAATATTGTGAGCTCTGCACATTATCTACAGGTTTTGCTGTCTGAAAACTTGATGCAAATTCATGATTGCATTCAGGCTTTCCACAATATTTCACGAGAACTTCAGAGACTTGGAGTTCTAAAGTTAGGTGAAAGTCTGCTGTGGCACGTTTTCTCTGGTCAAGTACCCTTTCCCGTGTCTTGGATGCAGATGGGCTGTCTGTGTCCAGTTGAGAGATATTCCACCGCACACGAGGCAGAATGTGTTTCAAATTCATCAGACTGAGCCACCTGTGAGCAGATTGCATTGTATTCATTCTAAGCTGTGACCACTGCACAAAGGCAAAATAACATTTTTGCACATAATAGGTGAAAGGCGGAACAGACTTTGACACCAAGAAAAGTTCCTTTGAATCAGAGTTTCGTGGGGTCCTTTTGAACTGCGCAGTACATAACACCCAATACTGACATGTAAACAATAGCGTGTAAATACAAAGTGAATGCATCTCAGACTGCCTCAAGGTCTGCGGCTACAGTATAATTATAAAAAATAAAATGCTGACTATGTTTTGTTTCCTTCTTTCTTGTGAATCTATAGAACAACCTACAATTCAGGCTATTACCCTTTAATATACTTCGAAACATAAAACATCCTGGAAGCAGCTGTGCAATTAAAAATTACTATACAGGTGCCRGAAGATGACACTTCTTTATCAAGCTGTGTACATTTTTTTTTAACCGGATGTCCTGGGCCATTTTCAGGTAATGCTACAGGAGCCTCAGTCTCACTGAAAAGCTACATAAAAACATCAATAAGCCTTCATTAAGAACAGTTAGAGCCAAAGGTTAATAATGGAAATTATGAAAGCCTGGGTGTTGTTTGTGGATCTTTGATCTCTCTCTTTTACTGCATCCTCATCCTCACACACAGGAACTACCAGTGAGACCTGACCATTTAAATCCCATACAGTACARACAATCTTTTATTATCTCATTCATGCAATAATTTTCTCCTCACTCAAAGGAGCCAAATTTCATGTTTCATCATTCCAATACTGAAATGGAATCCAATGAGACGTCAGAAACTTCAGAAGGTTCTCGCTGGGTGAGACTAAATGGCTCGACACACGGGCAGCGACAAACTACAGCGATTAGCGGCTGTCATCGCAGCCAGGGTGAAACCCGACACACGGGACGCCATAGTGATCGCAGCGTTGCGAATCGCGCTCTCAGATCGCTTGTCTTCACAAAATTTGATTGGTTCTTGACTCTGAAGGCGGGTGTGCATTACAGACGTGTAAACTAAACAAATCTTGCGATGCTAATGATATTGAAAAACACACATCAAGATACAGTTTTATGAGGAAAAACTTACCATAAACTTCACCCTGGTGCCAATAAATTCCCACAAAGCTTTTTAGTAATCACTTGGTGAAAGTGTTAGCTAACTGCAGTGTGTAGCATACTCTTCTCTCATTGGTCAGTCAATGAAACCCTCGCTGATTGGTTGTATGCTAAACGACAGCGACAAAAGTTGAACATTTTTCAACTTTCATATGTCGCGTCACAAGCTCGCGTGTGCACGTGTACGAGCGCGAAATTTCACATGCACTATTTTCGCCGGTTGCTTAGCTGGAGGAGGGCAAGCGAATGTCGCCTCACCGCACAGGCTCCATAGGAAATGAATGGAGAGCGAGCGACGTTGCCTCCCATGTGTCGAGCCCTTCATAAGGCTACGTTCACACTGTAGGCCTTCATGCTTAATTATCATTTTTTGCAAAAATGTAATTTTTTGCCGTGAACTTTCACATTATATTTTAATTGTGATCTCCATCAGACTCAAGTGTGAACCCCTCACAGCACTAATGCAACCAACATGCGCAAAAAATGTCACATTCAGCTCGCTATTTACAGTAGCCTATGGATRCTACATGTTAGCATGTCGATTTTGAAGTTGTGAAATCTGAGCCAAAAAATAAAAACTYTGATGTGYTTGTTTAGTTCAGTGTTCATATTTGAATCTGCCTCTGGTCGGCTGCTCCGGTGCAGCTTTTTAATTATTTTTGGAACAGGAACAACRTCCTAAAACTAAAAGATTGATCCAGTAACTTTAGTATGGATACGGTCCAAGACCGGCATGACTATCATGTGTTTCTGTGGACTCTCAGTCTTCCAGGACATGGAACATTTTAACAAAAATGAAGAAGCAACTGGACTTCTRTAGCTGAAGACGTGAAGTTACAAAATCCGCTCACCAACAATTCACTGATGTAAAAGTCAGATGAAATGCCGCAAGACTGCAGTCGCTTTGACAAAATGTCAGATGTATCTGATTCAGTATCACATACTGAAACGGCCTGGGTAGGATTTGGGAAAAAACAACTGATTTGTCACATTCAGACTGCAAGGGGRRAAATCTGATATGRGTCATATAGGAGGAAAAAAAATCGGATTTGGCATTTGCCTGCAGTGTGAATACAGCCTAAAAGCCCACCAAGCTCTTCTTATCAGGAGTCTAAAGTGGGTGGGCATCCTTACCCCATAAAAAAAAATGAGGGGAGAAAACTGTTAATTAAGCAAAAAATGCAAGCCAACCAAATTTGAGCATTGTTCCTATGAAGGCTGTGAAAGCCTTTTTCCACACATCTGATTCTCTCACACTAATTTTTAAAGCCTGGGAAACAAACAGTGATTAGGAGTCACATGCTTTGGATGAATTTGTTGCAACTTGACAATTCTCTGAAGAGTCAAAACAAAACTTTCATCTTTCTCCTCACCCCACGGTGTGTCCTATTGACAACATCGTCWGCCAGTTGAGGGGTTGTGGGATCTGGAGAGGCCAACAAGGTGAACTCCTGTTTACAAACTGCTTTCTTCTTTGTACTTTCTAACAKTTTTTYCCCAACCACAACAAAATGTCTCAAAGTGATTATGTAATGGTGAAATCACAAACAGATTGTGACCTCCGCTGGCTGTATTCCATCATCCTGTGATATAGGTGTCGTATTTTCTTTTGATACGGGAACAGACGTCTTTCAACAGMCCCACAGACCCACAGCAGTCTACTCCTCTGTAGATCTTTTGATGCCAAATTGAGCAATGTTGCTTGAATTGCTGGTTTTCATTTAGATACCSCAGTGGCATGGCTGCACAACCAGATACAAAATAAATGATTTGTGTGTGTTTTTSTCTTGGATTACGGTGTGTGTAGCTCATATCCTGTACAAGTGACATATGGATTAGTCAGTATTAGAGCTGTGACGTTCGCGAACGATCCAAATTTTTTGAACGGCTCT
>NW_013952486.1:1253184-1255172 GCF_001266775.1 Austrofundulus limnaeus | reverse complement strand
CGGCCCGCCGCGACCCGGTAGTCTGGGTCCTCCGGAGGACCCGGCCTGTTGTTTTGGACACAGCCATGGTTCCACCCACGTGACGAGGTTATGTCATTAGGTACGGCTACGTGATGACATATTTCCCTACGTGATGACGTAATATGTTCAAAATCGAACGGCTCTTTTGAACGGCTCTATGAAACAAACAGCTCCCCAAGATCCGGATCCCTTCAAAGAGCCATTTATCCCATCTCCACTCAGTATTGTTTGGTGTTATTAAAAATTAATGCATGATGTTAAGCCAATGCAGTCTTACATTGCATTTGTTTCCTTTTTTACCAAAAATATTTTCTAGCTCCTAAACCAGAATAAATCAGGAACTAAAACCAAAAACAAAAATGAAGTCTGAAACTTAWGTAAAGCAAAAGAGTCAGTCGTAAACTTACATTTCAAAAATGCAATAASGGATATTGTCCTGTGTTAGATTTATGAACTGAATGTTTTTATTTTTTTGAAAAATACTACAATACTGTGATCATTTTGTCATCACCTGAGTRGAGATTTATTATAAAGCTGTAATTACACGGCTGTGGTGTTTTCTGTAGCTTAAAGTGTGTGGACTTTTGCGGTATTTGGTATCTTTTAATTGTAAAAGACTTGTTTGGCCAATAAAATAACCTCAGCTGAACCACTCGTGTTTTTCATTTGCTGCAGAAAGTGAAAATAGATAAATTTCTTTGAGAACAACAAAGATAGGAGGGCTGCAGGACCGGCAAAACACATCATCACCAGGAATGATGGAGGGTGTTAAAAACATAATCCTATAAATTGTCAGTTTATTTAACCAGACGGGGGCGGGGAGTCGGGGTGTAATGCATGGATAGCAACGCGATTTATGTGCTCGAGTTCCTATAATCACCTTTAAATCAAAGCTGAGAATCAACACTTTAACTTTTCAYAGTCACAGTTTGGTTTCAGAACTGAACRGCCAATAAAGAGTCAACACCACAAATACATGTGCCGCTAATGCTCTGTAACAGCAGAGCGCATGTGTATGAAACATGAAGACAGAGAAGGCTGAGGAGATATTAGTGTGTAGACTACCACTATACAAAATGTATGACTAAATCCCACACAGGGAGTGCATGACTCAAGCAAATAGACTCCACATGTCTTTGACTTCAAAGACGATATGCAAAAACATAAAAATCACATCCAACAACACATTATTCCTCAATAACTGACAATATTTCTGCTCATAGTTCACTTGTTCAAACACCACCTATGTACAGAAAATAGCTGTTTAGTCATAWTAACACACAACATTCAGAGTTTGGTCAATGCCCTTTGACATGGGGGTTGATCTTTATAAACTTAACAGACAAAAAGAACACAAAATCATATTTCTTAATGTACTGATGCGAGACTGAATAACTGATAAATGAGTTTAAGCAAGATATTTTTATTACGCTCCCATAAGATCTGCATTAACACCATGTGAGATCTGTGCAACATCCTGCTGAAATCTAGACAAAGCATGAGTCAAGTACTTTATGACAAAACTAATACTTTACCCGGAGAAACGAAGGACACYAGAATAAAAACATACACGTGCGCTCACATAAACACAGAGTTAGGAGCTGAGTGTGATGGACAGATGCTGAGCGTATGGAGGAATTGCGCAACTCGGCTTTCATAAACAACTAAGCACAGAGGGAAACATTTACTTAGTCAAAGACAAGAGAGGGTAGTCAGAGGCCAACTGTGTCGTGATCCACCACAGGCCGACAGAGGACACTGAACAGTTCCACTTCACTCAGACGTAGCCTGCGACTTTTCTGAAATTTTACTTTCTGAAATTCTAATGTAAAGTTAGTTTTGATTTTGTAAATGAACCAGGAGCAGGACTGCCTGAAATGATCTAAATTTAAATCCTGTGTCAATGAAGAAATGCAGATTTTTGGGCAAACTTCTCTTTTTTTTTTTTTTTTTTTTTTTTTTTTTTT
>NW_013952486.1:1250570-1252515 GCF_001266775.1 Austrofundulus limnaeus | reverse complement strand
CACACACACACACACACACACACACACACACACACACACACACACACACACACAACATTCCATTTCCTTAAAACCCTGCTTGTTAAAGCCACCTAAAATATAAATGGAAAAAAACATGTTCAATGTGAAACTTCACTCTAGAAAAAAGATTAAAAGACCTTAGTTGCAACTTTTTTTGTCTTTGAATTAAACATGTACTGTACTCAAAAAAATATTCACGTATGTAAATTCTGTTTTTGCTCTGTTGCAAAGGAAGAATAAAGTCTGATGTGTGATAAAAATAATAAGAGTTTATTTCATGGTAAACATAAGGATGAGCTGATGAGTAAAACAGTGATAGTTTGGCTCCACCCAGAGGAAGCATGAGTAAAATCTACAAACAAATCTTGATTCAAAATAAAAGTGTCTCCACCGTGTGTAGGTTTGATACACTTTAAAACGCAAAACATAAAACCTAATTTTTCATTTGCTTTCTGGTTGTTGTTACTTTCTGGACAGGCAAAGCTCAAATTTCCTCAGGGGTCGTGGAAAATGAATGATATTGTCAAATCTGATTGTGTTTACAAAGGTTTACCTGTGAAGAAAAGAAAAACTGTTACAGACGATAACAAACATATAATTTGATTAGTAGTCTGGCTGCCTGAGTGGGAAGAAGTCATTTATCAAACACGAGTATTACATTTCCTGTAATTTCCAGTTCATTTCTCCTCTTTCTGTCATTAGAAAGAGGATATTTAAGGGAGGTTAAGAAAAAAGGTACGGTTACACACAAAATCTGTAAACAATAAATCATCAACGGTCGCAGGAAAAAAAAGAACTTTGAATTAATTTACTTGATTTTATGGGATATTTATTACATAAAAAAATGTGTTTAGTTACAAAATATTTGAACAATACRTTTCAGGATGGAAATGAAGCAAATATCAAATTATTCTTTAAATGATTTTATTTGTGGGACAGAAAACTGGACTTGAAGCTGAACACAAACAAAATAAGGTCTAACCTAAAAAAAAAGACTGTGACCAGATTCTCCAAATTTGCTAAAATGATTACGCAAAACTGGACATGATTTTATTTTATTGATTTTATGTATTTAGTAAATACATAAAATAAATACTATTTGCTATTATTTAACCAGGCAAGTCCTGTTGAGATCTCAGATCTCTTTTTCAAGGGCAGCCTGGGCCTGGACGTACTGCATGTTTTTAGGGACAGACTAGGTCTCTTGTTGAACCTGGGAATGCCTTGAAATCCTCCTGGAAAGAGATAATGGATGGATGGTATAAACTAACTTTTTAATATATTTGATTTTTAGTAAAGACACTCTTGTTAAAACAATTTCAAATCTCAGTTGTGGAGATATTATGAAGTCAAAATCCATAGCATTACACTATCCACAACAAAAAATGGCTTGAACTCTGTCAATTTTACAGATGTTGAGCTACAATTTGATACAGTACTGGCTGAGGATCGGTCACAACATACTGTATCATGTGAGATTTCATACAACATTATTTATAAGGTTTGAGCAAAACAGCTGGATGAGATGATCACAACATTAGATGAGCTCGGTCTAAATTCTATCATGAAAGACAGCAAGAAATATAGATTCCTTTAAGAAATGTTAGGGCTTCAAGTTAAAAAGACGTATCACGTTACCGCATCATTTAGAAGGATGATTTATGTTTATGTAAATTTGAAATCAGATTATAGTTTTTACACTGAAGAAATAATAATGGGTCTATCGTGATGCTACTATAGTGGTTGATCTTGTCACTTTCTATTTTTATTAAAGCAATTGTTTGTCTAATATTAAGGTTAATCGTGACCATCACGTTGTTAGTCTGTCTCATGTTTTTGGTTCAAGGTGGTTTTGGATACAAGCGGCCGAAATGGGTTTCCTCCGCAGGGTGGCTGGGCTCTCCCTTAGAGATAGGGTGAGAAG
>NW_013952486.1:1245612-1250171 GCF_001266775.1 Austrofundulus limnaeus | reverse complement strand
CTATATAACATTTTAGACACATTCTAGACAGTTTATCAGCTAAAAAAGTTAATTTTGGGGTAAGTTACTCTTTAAAGTGCCTTCCAGGCCATGAGATGTTTGTATTGTACACTACAAAAGTCTAACCAACTCTTACATTTCTTCCAAAAATATTTTTGATCTTGTTTTGAGACTGAGCAGAATGTGTTGGATTATTAATCTTGTTAAGATGAAATTTTGGTAATTTCTTACCAAGCGCAATCGTCTCATTGCTCTCTCTGGCAGATCATTTCACTTAATTTGAGAAAATTCCGACCGTGATCTAGTATATTTTTAAACTTGTTTTTTAGATCAGTGTTTTTCGGTCCTCARGGCACGCTGCCCTGCATGGTTTAGATGTTTCCCTGCTTCAACACAGCTGATTTCAATCGATAACTAATTAAGAGGCTTTTGTTGAGCTGCAGTCATCTGAACCAGGTGTATCAAAGCAGGGAAGTAGTAGTAGTAGTATCCTTTATTTAACCAGGAAATTAACTCATTGAGATTTAAAACCTCTTTTCCAAGAGTGACTTGGCCAAGACGGCAAAAAAAAATTCATAACACAAACTAATAGACATCACATAACTAAACTTGAGGGCATCTACAGGTGCCAAGTGATCTGGTGTATCCGTGTCTTGAAAAACACTGTTAGGTGGCTATTTTTTTTTTTCAGTGTAAGAGATGCAGCATCCATGATTAAAACAAAACTCACCACAGTAAAGCTTCTGCATCTAAAATCAGTCGGGGGCGTCCAATCCTGGCCCTCGGGGCCACTGCCCTGCATGTTGTACAGGTTTCTCTGCCTCCAGCACACCTGATTTGAATTATTGGGTGATTAGCAGGCTACAGAGGAACTGTAATTTAATCACTGAGCYGGGTGTGTTGGAGCAGAGAAACCACCACAACATGAAGGATGGTGGCCCTGGAGGACGAGGGTTGGACACCCCTGGGTCAAAGAAGATGGCATTGTCTATTGAGTGTCAACAGAGGGCGCTGTTCCCCTTCCTTCAAATCATCAGCTCACACAAACAAACCAATGTCATGTCCACATGGGGCCTTGTGAACCTACAGAACAGGGTTAGGTTTGTTGGTCTTGAATGGGAAAACCCTGATATTGAGTTTGATTCTGCAGGGATTTAATAAATATGTTTAAAAGAGAAAAACTATGACACTGTAAGAAAWAATATAATTTGATATCAGCTACATTACAGTGACACATAAACAGCTTCACTAATTATATATCTGACCTACATAGATGTGCTACATTKTGCATGTTTCAGTCCATCACGCTCTAGATTTTTTTCCCTCTTTTTTGAACCATCTATATGTACACTGTGTATGACTTAGAGGAAAATTAACATATTTTTTGTCAGCAGTCTTTTTGAAATGTTAACCATAAAAAACATAGATGTCCAACCAGAACATATAAAAGCACTGCCTGCATCGCTTCACACGTCCTCCGCATAACAGAAATATCTGGTTAGAAAAACCCTTTTAAATGAGACCGAGTCTCTTTCTCATCATTCGTGTCAAAGAGGATYACTGCTGTGGGTGGATCAGGTCTCAGTAGACAGTATTTGTCGCAATAATATTTTCATTTTTGCAGGAATGGGGGTTGATCAGTTCAAAAGCGCCAAGTCCTCTCTGGTAGAGTCCACAGAGCCACAACAAAAACTGCATGGGGTAAAGGAAGTGAAAATGGAATAAAAGAAAAGAATTTTTGGTTCCATATTACAGTTTAGAAAAGATTCTGTTTATTGCATGCCATTATCCAACTGCGAAATAGTCAAACTTTATTAATGATTAATAAACAGAGCACTAACTTTGTCACTGATTATTCTGTTTCTTTAACATTTCCACTATATGATGTTGACTAAGTTAATTTAAAGCAATCGCAGGTAAATCACAGTTTTTTGTTGTGGTTTTCTTACCTTTAAGCCTCCTGTGGTTCTTGGGTCAAAGTGACCCACGAGGCCAAGGTCAGTTTTTTTACTGTTAGCTAATAATAAATGTTAATAAAAGAGAACATTGAACTCAAATTTAAATGGAGTCACGCACGTTAAATCATATTACTACATGTAAGTTTTTATCCAAAAACTGCATCAGTGAAGTTACATCGTGAGAYGACTGAACGCTGGTGTTTTCATTTAAGTTAGTCTGTTTTCAGAATGTAAGCGTGGACAATTTAGGTAAAATAAGAGAAAAAAAGGACTAATAAGGTAAAAAATAAAGACGTTCTCTGTATTTTTAAGTTTTTTTTTTAAGCAAAGACTGTTATAAAAGGCGGGTGCACCCTCGTAGCTTTACAGTCTAAATAGTTGAAGGACGAGATCATAAATTGATAAATTAATGATGATGAGAACAGCCGAGACTCTAAACTGAAATGTGAGACACATGAGGAGCAAATTACAAACAAGGAGGACACAGCCACACACAACCACATGAAGACTTCTTCTGGGTCGGCTTGAATAGTAGTTTAACTAAAAGAAAATGTCCAAAAACTTTGAAACTGCTTTATTTGTGGGACTGCCAGGGGGCAATAGGGGGGGCTCAGAAAGCTGAAAAGATGTTAAGAAAAAATCCAATAAATGTTTTTAATCATTAGCATAAAATTATTTAAAATTATTCAATCATTTTTAAAATATAGTTTATAATCCATCCATCAGTTATCTTTACCAGCTTCTTCCTTTCAGGGTCAAAGGTGCTCATATCCAGCAGTCACTGTGTGAGGGGCGGGGTACACCCAGGACAGGTGGTCACAAGTCCATYGGGGGGACATAGAGACAAACAAGACCGTTCACCCCCTCACCTGCACCTATGGACAATTTATTACCAATTAGCCTAACAGTCATATTTTTCATTAACATATTATTTAAGAGAGCTTAAGAGAGGTTTGACTTCTTTATTCTGTTCTTATCATCAACATTTTTTGAAAAGTTGTGACTATAACACAGCATTCAAAAGACATAAGTTAATAAAATCCTTCTGCTAAACAAATGCAATAATTATAGCATAATGAAAGAAAAGATAAAAAGGTATTAAAATTTGATGGGGTTTTTTTATACATATTTTGTAGCATTGTTCGTGGGTTAGCAAAGGGGGTCTTCTCTGGCCAGAAGYTAATTGCGTTTGGAGGGGCACGGCATGGAAAAGTTTGGGAACCCTTGTTTTAGGTAACACCGTGTTTATTTATATATACAAAAAAAAAAATAGTGGATACCACTAATTACATTGCTCAGAAATGTGAATAAAAATAAAAATATAAGAGAAAAAATTTAACCTATAATATCTGAATTATTAACACCATTTTTCAAGCTATGTAAAAAAAAGCAGGTTTTGTCACAATACTTAAAATATAATAATTTAAGACAAAAATAATCTGAAAGAGTTTTGTCTTGAATTACTTTGTTATTTAAACTGGTATGATTTTGGTCATGGTAGCTTCATGGTCTTGTCATTCATCAGTCRTTTCTTGCACTAAAATCTTTAAACGTACTTATATACTGTGTTTTATGAAATACTGAGTGAATGTTTTTAAAGCTACATATGACTAATAAGTCACAGGGGTTAAATGAGTCATCTCCCTGCTTTGCCAGCCAATTTATGTCCAACAGGACTTTTTTTTCTTGCTTGTTTACCAAACACTGAGTGTCAAATTCTTTCCTGAAATGTTCTTGGCAGAACAAAACAAATTGCTAAAGACTGGCAGCCAGGAATTAGGAAACGGTACTCGGCGGGTGAACCACGGTGATCATGTTAGTCATATTTCCACTATATGATTATTTTGAAATATGGGACATTTATGGCCTCGCAGAGGGGAACGGCTGCTCCCATCCTGCCTTTTAAAAGGACGGAAGCAAGTTGGAATCATAAGTTGCTCACACGCTGTGAGAAGAAACTTTAATTTTTTTTGTTTTGTTTTTTTTACCGTGTGAACGCTTTTCTGTGATGTATTTAGCCACCAAGAACAATTAAATTATAACCTAACTTTGTTTGTCCTCATGATATAAAAAACTAAGTCTACTAATTATAAAAGCTCCATCAGAACCCCAACAATAAAAAWAACTTAAGACGAGCAATCTTACAATAATTTCATATTTAAAATTTTGTATCATTGTGCATTATATATTGTGAAAAAGTTCAAAATAACAATAATAATTGTTATCCAAGTTTAAAAAAATAGAAAGAAAACAGAAAACCCTTCTTCCTGAAAACAGGATGACTTTCCAGCATTGGGATTTCCTTTTAAACTTTTAGCTAAATTTATCTCTCAAAGGTTGTTTTTTTTTTTGTTTTTTTTTGTTTTTTTTTGTCAGGCATTAGGCCAAAACTACATATTTTCAACAGCGGAGCTGAGACTGTGCCCGAAAAGTTACAAACTGTAATATTTGAATGGCGAAAGTTGGTTAACTTTTTGATAAACTGGTTATTTTTTTCCAAACCTTGGGTTTATATACAGTGGTTTGCAAAAGTATTCATACCCCTTGAACTTTTCCATATTTTGTCACATTACAACCACAAACATAAATATATTTCACTGG
>NW_013952486.1:1243168-1245183 GCF_001266775.1 Austrofundulus limnaeus | reverse complement strand
GGCATTAGGCCAAAACTACATATTTTCAACAGCGGAGCTGAGACTGTGCCCGAAAAGTTACAAACTGTAATATTTGTATGGCGAAAGTTGGTTAACTTTTTTGATAAACTGGTTATTTATTTCCAAACCTTGGGTTTATATAACTACGATGAGTTTTGATATTTAATGTTGGCGCTCAGCCGCTGTTCAGAGTTTCACAGACATGTGGTGTTATCACAGCTGGACACAGGATGCAGATGATCCACACGTTATCAAAAAAATAAAGCCCGGAAAAAGAAACCCCACTAAATGCGCACTCACACGCAGGGTTTAGGACTTCTGCACTGTGCATTCATACACAGTCACATTCCTCCAGAGATTTTACTTGGAAACTGCGTGGTAAACAATTACACAGAACTCTGGAGKGAACGTTGCTGACTTTTACACACTCACACCCCTATGCACCATATTGTCAGAGCTGAAAGTGTGTCATTAAAATATACATTTATMCATTTTGTAACTTGAATTAAAAACAGAAGATTAATCCCTTTGGGAATAACTCACATTTCAGAAATGAAAGGCAGATCCTAAAACATAACCTTGCATTTACCCTAAAATAAAACGTGATTTTTTTTAATAAATACTAAACTTTAACTCCAGAGAAGTAATAATTAACTAGTAAGTTTTATAACTGTGACGAGTAAACTTTGATTTTTAAACAGATTATCTTATCTTTAGGTAACGCAAATGGTGTAACCAAYGTGGTGGCAGCCGCACAAATCTTAAGATAAAGTGATCTATAAACTAAAACCAGTCACTACAAAAGTCCAGTCATTTATTATAATGATTAAGTAGAGATAAAGAAAAGAAGGTATGCTAGAAATGCAATCTGTGACATTATCTGTCTTTTAAATTGATTAAAAATATCAGATTTGCTGCTGAAGATAAAAAATGCTCCGTTTATTATAATGGAATACAATAAAAGCATAAAACCAAACCTTTTGTTCACATGTACCCTTAAATAAAAGTGTTTCCAAGAAAAAAAAAAACTTGATGCGTTTCTGTTTAGCCCTCGTTTGTTCTAGCAGTTTTATTTTAATTTGCCAGAAACAGCTGATTCAGGTAAAACGTATTTTTGCCACCTGGACTCAGATGTGTTTCTCTTGTCTTTTCTTTTCTTTCRTTAGTTTTTACTTCACGCAGGTCATGCTTGCTCAAGCTTTGAGACTCAAGCTGAATGTTGTGGCCTGCGCCTGAGGGCTGGAGCCACCGTTTTTCCAGTCCATTAATAACATAATGAGGAGATCACACAGTTYCTAATCACAATCACTTAGAGTCCTAATAGTTAAAGGTCCAAAGAGCAGCAGTCGTGGTACCCTCTGTGTGTGGTCACTTATAACAACGCTTCGTGACAAATTTATCTGACAGGACGCTTGCAATCAAAAAGGATTCAAGTCAGGTTTATTATCAATCTACACTCTCAAAATTTGGCAATGTACAGAGTTCTAAACAAAGTTTCTAATGTTGTCCTTGTTGTGTGGRGGCTCYTTCTCAATTAATGCACCKAACACTTAGGGACAGACACGGACAGAATAAATACACGCAGGACTAATTAAGGAGAGTGGACACACCTGGAAGCAGGAGGGCAAACTTTAATCTTTAAACTTTAAACTTTAATCACAGGAGAACAGAACACATGAGACAGGGGGAAGGCTGACAGAAGAAACCTAAACAAAKAACCACACAATAACAAAAATATGAACAGACCAAAAACCCCACTATGACAGTTCTACAAAATGCTAAATTTCCTGATTTATTTATTTATTACATTTTAACAAACTGCTCATAAAGGGATCCATGATTAGTTGTAACATTAGACTTTATTTGATAAACATAAATTTTAACTATAAAATAAAGACTGTAAAAAATACGTTAGGATGTTCAGTTTTTATCATTTTTCAACTAAAAGTTTAAAAATATATTACACGGACGGAGCCATTTTATTTACACGCAAAGCATTCTGGGTAAATGATGAC
>NW_013952486.1:1240495-1241813 GCF_001266775.1 Austrofundulus limnaeus | reverse complement strand
TATATGTTTATCAAATAAAGTCTAATGTTACAACTAATCGGGGATCCCTTTAAGTCAAGCATATATGATCTGATCAAAACTCTGCTGGACTAATCAAATACTGGACTCAAGAGGTGCAGCAGTGTGTCACAGCTCCTTGGTATGCGTAAGGGAGAAAAAAAAACAAATGTTTGATTTCTGCATACAATAACTCTACATGAAGCAGCGAAAGTTAATTAAAAAAAACTTAATGGGGAGGATCTAGAGTAGCAAAGAAGTCAACTGACACAGATAATTGTGTGACTTGGCAATAATAAACTGAATTGAATTGATAAATTTACCACAAAATAAAAATGGTATATTTTATGGTATTTTTATCCAATCTGAACTGTACAAAAATAACCCAGTTTGATCAACTCTAAAATAATATCACTTAAGAAGAAAAGAAAATACTTAAATATTAATTAAATAAAGCCAAAAATCAGTCAAAATTTGACTTCATGCATATTAAAAGGCAACACAGAGCTGAGTGCTGGGAGAGAAAATGAAGGTTAAAATTACAGGTATATGAATGCCACTGCACTTTCAAAATGTCACTTATATAATACAACTGCTTGCCATACAGGCACCTCTAATGTCCCTCTGCAGCAGCTGTTTATGTTCAGCAGCACCGCAGGGTTTCTTCCCCATACAGCTGATTTGAAATCAACTGGCAGGTTTTTGCTTCTGTGTGTTTTTCTGAACCAGCTCTGTTTGGTGTGAAGTGTTGAGCTGGTGGATTTTTCTGCTTGTTTTCTGTCAGGGCTGTCAGCAAAACGCACTTAAAACAYGTCCACTCAGTATCATCCCATATTTATCATCAGTTTACAGTCAAAATGTGTCTTACGGTCCTGTTATGAATACATTACATACATGCATACAATTCAGTTAGCTCAGCTGGAAACACTTCTTTAACATTAACTGGGTGCATTTATGCAATAAAAAATGATTTTGTATTTTAAGTTGTGTAAAGAACCCTGAACTTCTACTGATCCTAAATCAGAGCAGTAAATGTTCCCACAACATCTCTTTGATGTTCAGAAAGAACTGGCGCAGGGAGGTGATAAAAAAATAAGTCCTGAGCTCAACTATTTTCTACAGGCTGACAGCAGTCATTTACCAATATGCGCAGGTCCTCTTTAAATACCTTTTATAGTATTATTTTCTWGCATTCTTTCACTTTTAGGAGCTAGCCAATTAAATTATGTAATTTACATCACTGATTCTTTTTATTATTATTTATTGCTACTAATACTTTCAAATATTTT
The DNA here is from genome assembly GCF_001266775.1 of Austrofundulus limnaeus. Classification (NCBI taxonomy): domain Eukaryota; kingdom Metazoa; phylum Chordata; class Actinopteri; order Cyprinodontiformes; family Rivulidae; genus Austrofundulus; species Austrofundulus limnaeus. The sequence goes on along the minus strand of NW_013952486.1, from coordinate 1,240,527 downwards.
CAAATTTGGAGTTAACTTTTTGTTTTGTTTTT
>NW_013952486.1:1226923-1239728 GCF_001266775.1 Austrofundulus limnaeus | reverse complement strand
CCACTACAATTTTGGGATGCACCTAGTAGCATGACATTTATTAGGAATAAAGACTTCTGAGTTGCGGTGCATTGGTGCGTGCGGGGGTCATTGTGTTACCGCTATGCGGTATCTAGTTTGATTCATGAATGACTGAAACAATAACTCAGATGAATTTAAACAAAAGGTAACTGTGACAGATGGTTATTTCTCATTTTGTTTCATGTCGACTGAAAATGTTTGACCTGCTTGTTAAAGAACAACAGGAGCCTCACAACAAAACACAAGTCATCAGCTGTGGTTAAAAAAACAACAACTATATTTTAAATAAAAACATGTTATAAAGCACTTCCTGTTTGAGAAATCACTCTTTCACAAGTCAAAGGAACAAAAACTCTCGACCATATCTGCACCATAGCCGTTTGGAATAATATTCACAGATCCGGTGACAGCTATACGACCCTGCCTGAAACCAGTTGCTAATCGCTACAGAGGACAGAGACAGAAACTCAGTCCTGTGCCCACGTTTTGCCTTTTCCGTCTCATTATYGTCAGCAACTGTATGAATGAAAGGCGGCGCGCGCTCCCCGCTGAAACCAAGCAGCAGCTACTTTTGTTCAAGTCGGCGTTCGTCTCACAAGATTAAGCCATGCTAAAAACAGGTAGCATAGCAAAAACACACACGTCTGCGACAAACTAAACCATATTATCATCAATAAGGAAATGTGTGCCTTTTTCTTACCGTGTAAAGCCCAATTCTGCACAAGGCGAGGGAGAGCTGCATGTGCTCCGACATTGTGCTCAACAACAAGCGTTACCCCCAGCAACCGGCAACCCAAGCCTTGGGAGTGAGTGAATGGATGGATGGAGGATCAGGWGCAGCTGAGCACAACAACATGTAAGCAGCCCTTCACTGTGGAACAGGCAGTCTGTAGCCTCCTCCCGACCCTCCTTTCATGACATTAACAGGAGCGATTTGAAAAGAGTGCAGATGAGGAGGATCTCCTGCTTTATGGCCATTCATAGAAAAATAAAAAAACTATTACCACAAGGATCAACAGAGAGACACGAGCTTAAGATTAAGGGGATCTCTCTGTCTCTCTCTCTCTCTCCACAGAGATTAGGGGCTAGTAACAACTACAGATCCAGAATAAGACTGCAAATTGGATTAGTCACCATTACGCACCCACACACAACGTGCACACTGTACGCACGGCTTTAGCAGGTATGACAACTATTGCTTTCTGCGTGGAGGAGGATGAAAAGATTGACCGCCCGGGCTCACGGCGGTCATGAGGGTTTCAGCAAAAACGGCGTGGGACGTTTTGTCGGACGGCTTCCCGAGAACTGTGAGTCACRTTCGAATTAGCTTGTTTGTCGTCCCAGCCGTCTAGCAATAGCTGCTCTCACCACCTGCTGACATAAAGCAGTTATACAACGTMCAGCTGATTCATAAAAGCGTTAACAGCCGACTACATTAGCGACGAATAACCTTTAAACCGCACAGATTTGACTGCAATAAACATCTGAAAAGATGCAATCACAACACAGCATGCAGAACTTAAAACAGGGTTATTAAGCTTTTTTTAATATCTCTACAAACGTTATTTAGTCACACTTGAAGAAAAAGAGAAATACACAATTTAAGGAAAGTTGGTTGCATTAAATACACAAGAGATAAAATACAAAAAAGCAGCATAACTTCCTGATGAACCCGACTTCTTCGTCTTGGTTGTGATCTTACAACCTGATTTGATTATACTAAAGGATGCTCCATCTGATCAGCAGGTGACCAGAATCTAACAACTTCCAGGTTGATCARGTGCTGGCAGGTCCAAAACCAAGTTAGCTGATTTACAAGTGAACAACATGAAGGCTTCATGCATTCAGCTAATCTTACATTTCTGATGTTTTATTCAGACTAATGAAAGCATTGCGCTTGTAGGTTCAGTACAGTTGTGGTTATATTGGCAAAAAATGTATCATGATTACTGTAATAGTGGCATTTAGCCAATAACCATTAATATGGCAATAGGGCTGCGCGGTACATGCGGTRGACGGTAGAAACTGAATGAAGTTGGCCTACGGTAGAAATTTACCCTCTACCGTCCTATCGTCATTACGTCATCGCACCTGTGTGAACAGGGCTCCGAGTGCAGAGACAACTGAGCAGGAGTTTGAAACATAATGAAGAAATTCTAGTGTTTTAAAACACGTACAGGGAGGATAAATCCTCAAAATTTCMTCCTCCCGCTGTAGAAAAGTTACGTACGTCGTGTCGCGGGATCATTTCCTCCCTCTCCTCTCCCCCGCTGCACGTCGCGCAGAGCGAAGCTTTAACAACTGTAGTTTTTCACACCCAAWTGTCGGAGAAAAAAACGTGTTTTTTATGTATTGTTACCCACAGAGATTTATTTTTAAAAAAAGACGTGGACGTTCGTTCAGTCGTAAATCCATCTTGCTAATGTAAAGTCGGMTTCTGCTCTGATGATGAAGATGAGCGCACAGCAGAGCAGCAGCTGATAAGTTCAGCAGGCGGAAGCTCATTGTATGGCAGGCAGATATTAAAGCAAAAATGTTGGGTTTAATTAAGATTACAGTTTTCTGCAAAAAAAGTGCTCTAAAAATTACATTATCTTAACTTTTTATGATAATTCTCTACCGCGATATAGACCRTTACCRTGAAGGGTTTCAATTTATACCGTGATATGAATTTGAGGTCATACCGCCCAGCCCTATATGGCAATTAATAGATGATATCGCAAAGGACTGCTTGCAATGCAATAATTGTTAACTAATATATTTGAAGAGTTTTSAAGTTGTATTCTTCATGCTAAAATGCAATATTTAGCCAGTARGGTASAGATTCACAGCAGCAAAAGCTCWCACCAGACACAAATGACATTGCCAAATATGCTAAAGGTCACATAGAGTAGGAAGTACAGATTAGAAATGGAGGAAAGAAAAAAAAAAGATATCACATCTGATATCGCCATCGCAATACTTACAAATATTCTCTCCATCGCAAGATTTTCTAACATCGTGCAGCCCTAACGTTGTGGCCTTAGTCAGCATTTTCTGGCCGTCCTCGTACTCTAGTTCAGTGGTTCCCAAACTTTTTATCTTCTGACCCACAAAATATCCATGGCAAAAACTTGTGACCCCAAATATTACTGGTCTGAGTACGTGAACTTTGTTAATAACCCTAAAAACACAGGCTTTTTGAAAATCTAAACAGCTTGTACACAAATATAAATACTTATCTATACTTATTTTGTGTTTTTGTAAAATTATAGGGAAAATATTACACCAGCAATTATTTTATTACCCTTAAAATTGATTTCTGGAGATTATCCAAAGTGCTTCATGACCCATAATTGGGTCCCAAGCCCAACTTTGGGAACCAAAGTGCAGTGGTTCCCAAACGTTTCAGCTTTTGACCCACAAAATAACAGTAGCAGAGACCTGTGCCCCCAACTATTTTTGTATGATAAACATTTGTATCGGGTCAACAAAACATGGGCATAGTAACAATATTTTTATACTACATTTATCCATTTTAAATACACTAACCTCACTCCTTTGTAACAACTAAGACAAAAATGTAATTAATTCAGAAAATATTTTCAGGACCCCACCTTGATGTTTCGGGACCCCACTTTGGGTCCCGACCCCAACTTTGGGAAACACTGCTCTAGTTTATATCAGTGTTTCAGGTGATTAAAAAAGTTTGTGGAGTTTGCAGTAGCCGTCTGGCACTGGGCTCACACGCGTGCCTTATAATGATGGTGTGTCATCAAATTGCACTAATTGCAGTAATTGCAAACTGGCATACAATGATTAATTGCACATGATACAATTTTTCCCAACCCCAAAGCTCAGTCACACACACTAGCATAGCATGTGTTCAATATGGAAGCTGCTACTTTGAGAGGAAGGCCTAAATCTGGTAAACAGTGAGATGTAAAAGTAGAGAAAGAGCTCTACTGCCATGTAAAACTTATTTATACTGATTGAACTAAGCAACAAGGATTTTGCACTGAGCCGAGCAAAGTACAACTTTTAACAAGTTTTTGTGATGCGCCGTTGTCAAAGTTTCTCTTTGAAAGGGACTGCTCTATAAAATTTTAAGTTTGCGTAAAATCATAATAGTTGTTACTTCAAGGTATTCTGAAATTCATTCCAAAGATTACATACATTCCTAAAGTACCCAAATATTTCAGATAATGAATTAGTCATATAAAGCACCTTTTGTCCACACAATTTTTACTGTAGTATTAAAATACTGTATCACTCCCTTTTAAAATAAAAAAGGCACTTGTGAAAAATTTAGGTTACAGTGTTTTTTAACCATTTCCAAGCTTCTTGGGTTCGAAACCTAAAACATTTGACTAATTTCATTAACCTCTCTACATTACTGGAGACAAAAATCTTAAACACCTCAACATCTAAATCAAACCAACAACGATGATGATGGAGAAGCAGCTCCTCGTCTAAAATTAAAATAAACTGAAGTAAAGAAGGAGAGAAAAGTAATAAAAAGTAAGCATTATTTCATGATTTCTTGTCAATAAATCAACAAAAACTCTAAATACATGTACTCATTCATGATTATAGCATTAGCATGCTCCATTACTTTTAACAGTAACACGGATGTAAACCCAGCCAAGAGATATTCAATCATTACTGGTCTCAATGCACACAAGAGAATCACCACTTTGGACTTAACAGCAGAGACAACAACAAACTGACAGGATTATTGCAAGTTAAAACTTAGCTTCAAGAATGAAGCTGTACTGGGACTGATTATTATAGTGAGAGGTTTATGACACAAACGTAAAATAAGGAGGGGGRAAAAAATGAAGAAACTCTGCGCAACACTACCAAAGTCAACATTTCTCAATCCAAGTTGGACTAGAATAAAAGTTTCTTTCACCAATGGATAACGTAAATGATTACACTAATATTTATCCATCAATAAAAAGCACACACATTGCTGAAATACTTTATCTGCATACAACAGGTCATTTTATGTTTGTCAGGAAAGAATCTGTTTGAATCTCAAGAGTACCAGCAGGGTGTGTGGCAGTATCAAAAGACCCATCCTGCAGGAAAAGTGATGTCAACTTTGTTTGCATTAGCTATGAAGTTAATTTATAAGTTTTGTGGAGCACCTACCATTAGCGCTTTTTCCATTGTGTTATGCCTATGAAATGTAAATCTGCTATGGTCTGTGTGCACTTAGACAAAGCCAAAACATATGCAGGCTTTTTTTTTTGTTTGTTTTTGTAAATAAAAAAATGTATACGCTTCGACAAATGTGACCCACAAGCTTCAGTGCAAAAAAGTAATAGTTTTCAGTCAATTTTTCTCATATTTAAGATTGGCATGAAAAATATAGTCCATAAAGACACCATTTAGTGAATCCGGTAACTAAAATAGCATATAATCTTCCTAAATTAAAGGTTTTCTAACAGGTACATCTTTAGAAATAATCCTTTGTCTTCTACCGCTTTATAATTTCCTTTGAAATTGACCAATTTTGTCTGCCATTTACTGCAAAGCCAGGAAATCCCTTTGTAGGATTAGCATATTGTGAAGCTTAGGGAGTCGCTTTTTTAATATAGGGCTGGCCTTCCAGTTGGCATCATTTTAGACCAAAAACAGTTTACAAACCAGCACTACTGTAAACAAAGCTAGCTTGTTGCCAGGCCAGTTTGATCAAAACAACTTTAATTCTGCAGGAAATAAACTGTAACAGTTGCAATTAGAAGTGTATATTAACTAACTGAATGGCAACTGAATAACGCCCCTTTCTGTTAAAGTATGTCTTTTTTTTTATCAATTTCCTTCATGGTAAGGTGAAATATTTTTTCAAACAGGATGCCTTTTCATTCACAGTAAATCTGCCGTTTTAAGGTTTTATTGGCAAATGTTTAATCAGAAAGTCTTTCTGTTATTCATTACCTAGTCATAACTCGTGTTATTTATTCACCTGGTTCTCAAAAAAGCAGCAAGTGAAAGTCAAAATAGGTTAGAGGTTTTGCGGTCACACCAACGACAACACAAACAATTCAACAACTAACTGTAAAAGCTGGCAAATGTTTAACAATGAGCCTCATCAAACCAAATAAAAACAGGCAACATCTCGTAAATGCACGGAAATAAACTTGCCGTGATTACGTAAACTTCCTTCTTTCTGGAATTCTTTATTTTATAGMGGTAATGTAATTACATTTTACTTTACTCTGTGTTTTTCAGCTGTTTATTTATCCTGACCTGAGCTTGACCCAGATCAGTAAAGGTGTGGAGCACATATCAGGTTTTCCTGTTATTACCACGCCTCGAGGCCGATGTCTGACAACTGCTGCCTGTCACTGAATCTTTCACAAATTCAACACATCGGCCTTCTGGTTCAGTCAATTTGGTCTGTTTGTACTTTAAGTAGGGCTGGGCAATTATTATATGACAATATGCATTGTCATAGAAGTGATTAGTATGGAAAATTTGYCCAAYAGAAAGTTAATAATTTCAMTGAAAATCCAATCTGATCCAAAMCCGCACAGCATTCTGGGGGATGTAGTCAGAGGAAAGGCTTTAGCCACCACCTCTCGTGGTCCAGCTAAGGTTGTTGGCATCAAATAACTCTCACTCTTTGGTAATCTAGCAACAACCTGTTGAGTAACATGTAGCAGTTTCATGTTTCACCACTGTGCCTCCTTCCTGCTGAAAAATAAATAASAACAACCTKGAGTGAAAGAAGAAAATGAGTGCAACAGCTCCAGAGGAAATTGTGGATGAAAGAGGAAAGATCAGGTCACCAGTTCGGCAGTATTAATAAAMCTTATTCCTCCTGGTCCTTATTTCAAACAGGTAAAACAAAACAAAAACGATCAGTAATTATCAATATCAACTGATATTCACTTAAGACACATTTTTCAGCCATATCGCCCAGCCCTAACTTATTTTAAGAACCGATATCGATAACTTTCTCCTTCTGACGGCCGATAACCGATAATAACCGATAACATGCCAGTAGATAATACTAGTCCAAAAATGGGTAAGATCATAACATAAATAAAAAAGACTTTAAAAAAATGACACAAAATTATATTATTTGAAATAAACTCTTAGCAAACAAAACAATTTCTCAAATGGCCATTTTTTAAATAAGGTACATTAATTATATAAAAAAAGACCTTTAACACTGATCTCAGTCAGATTCAAACAAAAGAAAAATGTCCTTCCACAAGTTCAAAACAGACCATTCACTAACACAAGTTATCGTGCATCCCTAACTGTGTCATTGAATGAGGTAGGCAAGTATAAGCCTTGGCTTCAGCCTACTCCGTTTTTGGTAAATTATTGATTTGTAATTATAAAATTGTTTCACTTTGTTTTATTTTTCTTGTAGTGTAAATTTAACTAAAATAAATCTACATCCAATTCAATCCAATGTTAAGAATGACTCTCAGCTACCACACCAAGTTTAGCTCACTATCTGTAAAACTGACAAACCCATTTTTGTGTTGGCTAAGGTGCATTAGCTGTGGTGGTCATATTGGTATAGATGTTGTAGATGTACAGCCAATGATTACCTTCAAAGAGTTTACTGAAATCTGTCCAGTGGTTTATGAGATATTATGCCAACACTGCAGACACAACACAGAGACGCAGACAAAATAAAAAAAAACATCACTGCTATTGGTGGAGTCCAGCTTTGTTTCTGCTCACAAAATGTCTAGCTCCAATGTCAGCCTTAAGTCTCAAACAGGTTAGGTCTCAAGAGAGTCAGTTGCGTAATTTTTATAAGACAGTCCTGGGGGTAACAGCCAGAACCAAATTCTCTCTGTGCTGCAGGTTTTTGGTCTTTTTTTTWACTTAATGTTGACCTTGCAGACATAAAGTCCCTTAAACATGCTCCACCTCCCAGTTGAAAGAGAATCCGAYGTAGATCAGAGCTCAGCTAACTGTCATAAGTTACACCACAGTTATTACCCAGTGATGTGCRATAATAGCCTACAGTCATTCCAGACACATTCCAGCTGCTTTTCTGAGACAAAACCAAATCCAAGGCCTCAGCTAAAATCAATAGAAAGGACACAAGTCTTGGATGATTCATTTAAAACTAAAACGTTCCCTCTGATTTACTGAAAGGGACATACCGTAGYTGTGGCCCAAGCTTTGCACCACATCTCAAGTGTTGCGCAGCAGGAAAGGAGGCCCGGCACCTACTGAGTGCCTGACCCCAGAGGAAAGCCAAGCACTCTGCTCCAACTCTCCACAGAAGTACAGCTGTGTTTTCCCCCACACAAAACCATCGCAGAAAATCTCAAACCGAAACTGTACTGGGTARCAAAACACGCAAAGAGCTTAAATACGCTTAAAACCACGTCTAAAGTCTTACTAAAACATTAACAGGAAGTTATAGAGTTTAGAGAAAATAAACTCATGAACATCACCCTGTCCATGCGGCACATCATAATAAGCCAGTTTTAGCTGAATATTCAGCACTGGCCAACATGATCAGATATGGYCCTTTTTTTTAAAAATGACCASAACAAAGCTGCCAGAAACCCATTAGTTTGTCTGAATATTATGTTAACAATATTTTAAAAGGTATCAGAGCTTACTTCCATTAAATTAGTTAAACCTTGGATCTGTCTTGACTCAGTCCTTAGTAAACTGGAGAGAAGTAAAGGCGGGTAAAAATGTGCACCTGAAAACAGCGCTCTGATTGGCCCATCAATCTGACCTGAGCAAAAGGCATTAAAGCTGCAGTACAGACAGAAGACAACAAAAGTTGCATTAGCTAGGCTCACTACAAGCATCGAGATGTCTCATTCAAAGTCAAAATATGGAAAATATATTTCTAAATTTGACATTTTTAATGTGAATAATTTTTTTTCCCACTTTGCTGAAAGTGAATAATAAAATTATTATTGGGATACGACACAAAACAAAAAGAAAAAAAAACAGTAACGATTTGACTTGTGTTATCTTTTACAAGTTTTATAGAAAATTTAAAGAACCAGGAAGTAAAGACGAGAGTAGCTTCAATGCTAACCAAGCAAAAACCTGTGAGATACACTCAAACCAGCAGTATTTTATAACTTTGGCCTACTTGCAACTGAAGCTGAATGGCCCTGCTTTAACGTCAACAATTTTCCACTCACAGTTAACAGAGTTTATAATAACTCGTTAACTATGAACGTCTCACTTTTGTGCCCAAGCAGGAGTGGCTGCTCTGCAGGAACAGCCCTGACATACATTCAGCACTGCGCTTCTGGTCCCAGTTACCAGACAGGACTTTGGTCATTCTGACTCGAAACGTCCAAGACAAGGCCAAAGTTCAAGGTTCAGTTCTGGTCTCACATCTTGGGAGGGCCATTTATAAACAAGCTGATACCACAGGGTGGGCTGTCACTCTGTCCCCATTGTGTGGTGACAGCACAATGTGTGCGTACACATTTAAAGTCTGGCTTAAGAAATTCCCAGGGAAAGCGTTCACTTCCTCTCTCTATTGTTGCTGTTGTTTCAGCAGCACCCAGCCTATCTGCACAATGTGGGCAAAGGCCCAACAAACTGGGATCTGCAGGCCTAAAGCTGGTACAAAGACTGAGATGTTGTAATAAAAACCATTCAGAGGAATCATGTTCCAAACCACAGTGAAGACAACCACACTAACCAGAGGTCTGCAACCTGTTTGATTCAAAGAGTTGTTTTTAACCATCTCTTCTAATTAAAATCTAATAAAACCAGAAAACCTGCCTGAATATTAGCCTTAAAATATTTAACGTCAAGACCAAACAGTTCCCACGTTTCATAATTGTAGAAAATAAGTAAAACTCAATGAAAGATGAATAAAAAATTAATTTGTTCTCCAGTGTCCTAAACGTTAGTCTAATGTAGGGATGCACTGATGTGAAAATTTCAGCCGATATCGATATCCGATATATTTATTGCTGTTATGGCCGATAACCGATTTACACAAACACACAAATTAAATTATACATATACACACAAACTCACTTGGGTCTTTTATTGATACCGTAAATAAATGACCAGACCTCTGACATGGCTCTCTGTTTCAGTTATTCCTGGCTGCACAGCATCAATATCACTATTATGATCAAACAGATGCCGATCAACCAACCATCTCCTCTCCCAAAACARAAACACAAAGATAAAAAGTGGGAAATCAATATCRGACGTTAATATCGGCCCAGTTTTACATATCAGACCGATACCAATATTATAAAAAATGACCAATATCGGCCGATACCGATATCAATACCAATATATCGTGCATCCCTAGTCTAATGGTGAAGCACTTTACTGGTTATTTAGGACCTAAATATCTTCACATAAACAACCACAATCTTGATTTTCTTYAACTGCTTTAAGTTATATAAATGGCACAGATATCGACATCCAATATTATATTGGTGTTATGGCCGATAACCGATATTTACCGATATTACACAAACATACAAATTTATAGACATACACGCACAAAACACACTTGTCTTTTTTCAATACCATAAAAAAATGACCACATGGCTCTCTACTTGACTTATTCCTGACTGCGCAGCATCACTATCATGACCAAACAGATACTGCTCAAACCAACCATTTACCCTCCCAAAACAAAAACACAAAAGCTAAAAATTGGAAAATTAATATCGGATGTTAAAATCGGCCAAGTTTTACTTATTGGACCAATACAGTATTCTAAAAAAATGACCAATATCGGCCATTACCGAAGTTATTAATATCGATATATCGTGCATCCCTAGAAAGTCTTTGTTAGAATAACTTGCCGTATTTTAATGCCTTTAAATTTTGTAAGTTCCAATATGAGTGCAAAACCACCTTTATGCTTTAACAGCAATTTGTCTCAAGTCCATTCTGTGTTCGAAAGTTGTCTAAACAAAGAAAGGAGTGACATGATTAGATCAATAATAAATAAAAAAATTAAATGTGTTTTAAATGTTTAATGATCCTTCTGGTACAGATACACTGAGCATTTACAGTCTAATTTAATGTTTAAAAGTTGAGTTCCCACAAGCAGCCCCATATTGTTAAYAGTGTCATTTTGTAGCAGAAAGTCCCATTTTCCTGTTGTCGCCATCATTTWAAAAATGACAGGTTCAAGCCATTGTACAAACTACAATGAGTCTTTTCAGAGGAGCTGAAGAACCACATGTTGTAGACACTAATCCAACACGTCTCCTCACCAGCACTTCTCAGCAGAGACATTTGGAAAGTTATCGTGTTTTTAATGTAAACATTAGTTCTGGGTCAACTACTTAGATCTACAGGTTTTTCATCAGAAAACAACTAACACTGAGCACACCTAAACCAAACTGTTGACAGCCACAGACTAGTTTTGACAGTATTGCTGCAGACTGCTAAAAAAGGCTGGGGCTATTTGATCGTTTAACCAAAACCAGTAGTATTTGTATTGGTTTACTCACCAGATAATCCATGTACTCTCTGACCAGTCACAGCAGCACGACCTGGCTTTCTAGAAATCACGTTTTTTCTGCTTCAGTGACTCCAATTGTTTGTGAATTATTTTGTTTAGCACACGTCGCTTTGTATTCTCCGCCTTCCGGCAGCCAACCAGAAACAGAAAGATAAAAAGAAAACAATCGTTCGTGGCTTTTAAAATCGGGTAAATTCGCCGTTTTCTTCSCTTACAAGCGAAGTTCCATCACAGCGACGATTCGGCTTCCTTACAGAGAAGACAATGCGGCGTTTGGGTGCTCTTTTCTTGGTTGACCAGCTCGTCTTCCACCGGCTGCCCTCCAGCTTTTTTTTTTTTTTTTTTATCACAGTATCAGTGTTTGGTTGAGGAAACTAAACGAAGGCTTTGACGTGACGTCACCGTACGTCGCTTTGCGCACGCATCGGGGTCACGTGATCAAACATATGTTTGGTATTTTCATCACAAACCAGTCGGTCCTCTAAAATTTTATTTGAACAGCCTTCAAAATCTAATCCGCTAACTTCTTTTTTTTTTTCAGAGTTAGAATCTGGATGTTTTAGTTTTAGTTTGTTAGTTTGTTAAAGAAGCTAAAACATAGCTGCTAAACTAAGACAAGCAGCAAATGTCTAAAATATGCAAAATGCTAGTGAAAYGATAAAAGTAGCTAAACGGAGCATATTGATATTCAGATGCTAAATCAGCAAAGCAAGCTGAAAGTAGCCAAACTAGCTAAAAACAGAAAGTGTTAGCTAAAAGTAGAAAAGGTTAGCTGAAATCTGCAGAAGACTAGATTTAAAAAAGTAGAAGAACTGTAGCTAAATACTACAAGTCGAAAAAGGCTRGTTTAAAGTAGCATAAAAGTAGCTGGAAGCTAAAGGTAGCAACCAAAAGTAAATTGTGCTTTTTTTAAAGCAGCTAAAATGGCTAAAGGCTATAAAAATCAAAACAATCGTATTAAACTGTAAGAGAGACAACAGGCACTGCTGGAATTTAATTTAAAAAACTAATAAAATAATTATAACAACAGCTAAAAGCTTAAAATAGCAAAAACCTTTTAAGCAGACTGAAGTAGCTAATAGTAGAAAAATGCCAATAAAGCATTCAAAGTTTAGCTAAACTAAGGTAGCATAACAGTAGCTAAAAATTAGCAAAGAGCTAGAAAATTCTAGCTTAGAGCAGAATAATGTTAGCTAAAAACGGCTAGGTGAACATAAAGTGGCAAAACAGTAGCTAAAAACTAAAAGTAGTAAAGAATTTGCATTATAAGAAAAACAAAGCAAGTGCTGAATTCAAAAAGAACAGGAACTGGAGAGATTTTATTAGATTATATAT
>NW_013952486.1:1206581-1226054 GCF_001266775.1 Austrofundulus limnaeus | reverse complement strand
CACTTCTAGATGTAAACAACTCAGTCTAGAAAATATCAATTCACATTATTCACTATATGTATTTCAATAAAAATAAATCAAAAATATAAAAAAATCTGATGCCGACTCTTTAAACTTGTTTTTCATTATAAGACAGAATAAATCGATGAATATGATATCGTTAAAGTTGATTGTTATTCCAGGTTTTAAGAACTGAGAAATGTTTAAAGTGCTGTRTCCTTTATACAAACCATCAAACTGCCTCTGAGGTCATATCCATTTATAGTAAATATCCCCAATAAATAAGTGTAAAATGTATGTTTTATCTTCTTGAATAAAATGTATTAATCAAAAATCATCTTTGTTCTAAAGTCAACATGTTTCAGCTTGTTTGTTGTCTCAGACCAAACTGACTGTAAACTTTGAGGTTTAGGGTAATGTCTGGTAAAAGTGAATACTATTTTCCAATATTTTTATTGTCAAGAATTTTAAATATTTGACAAATTGTAAAAATGTCACATAGGAAGCATGAGGTCTAAATATAGTGATGATGAGTTTGTTTTACTGAAAATTGTTCTGTAATTTATTTTAATCGACAAAACAGTCACATTATAACTCAAAACGAGAGGATTGATACTGACTAGTTGTGTCATTTTGTGTGATTTATGAGCAGTTCTGTTTTTTAGGCCCGTGTTGTAATGTGCATACAGTGTTTCTGATGACACTGACGACTCCTGATGGCTCTTGTGACAACAAAAGACAGTKACTACACGCTCACATGATCACCTCAGTCATTGCATGCCTTTTTAGTTCACAGGAGGAGACATCCAGGTGAAAGGACAGGTTGTCTTTTCATCACTGAAACACGTCGCACAAAACGGTCACACACTCTTTCCTACAGTTCAACAATTAACCTAACCGGCCTGTTGGTGTATGTGGGAGGAGACCAGATTACTCATTGAAAGTCCACCCAGGTGTGAGTCAAACTTGGAAACTTTGTTGCCGAGAACAAATTTGGAGTCCTTCCTGCTGACAGATTTGTGTATTTTTAGATCAGGGAGTTGCATATTGCTGAATGTGTACGAGACTTAAAGCAGACACAAAAACGTCAGCAGGTGTCAAATGAGCCATTCCATTAGAATGACAAAAAAAATGACATAACGTTTGGCAGAAAACCAAGTTCACCATCGTATTCAGAAAACACACGAGGTGCAGTCTTCTCAGAATATGAAAGAACAAACCTCTGAACTTGATTTAGATCAGTGTGTAACTGTTTAAATCAGGGGTGTCAAATTAAATCACACAAGGGGGACAAAAATCCAAACTTGGTCCAATCAAAGGGACAATTTCTATTGATATTTATTGAAAATAAAATTTATTTAGCAAATTAGTCTCACAAAAACACAAATGAGCTTTTCAAACCAAACAATCACCAGCTAAAATCTATAAAGCATTAGTGTGAGGGTTTTATCTGTGCGCTTATGTATGAGTAAAGTGGAAATTAAACTTTATTTTAAGCCTAATGAGACGTTCAGAGCTGCAGTAACAGCTGGACTGGAAGTTGACCCACTGTGAGAAGGTCCTGAGTTCAGAGCTGGGGTCTTTCTGCATGGAGTTTGCTTTTGTGTTTTTGTTCTGGTTTCCTCCCACATTCAAAACTATGCACATTAGGCYTCCCATGCTTTGGTCTGAATTTCTCCTTATTGCAGCTACAAAATGGAGAAAAYTGAACGGGTTGAAAAAATATATAACCCACACAGAATATAAAGATATTTACACTGCGCCAGGAGAAACTAAATTAAACTTTTCTGCGCTCCCAGAGACTCAAGTACACAACAAAATGTGTTTAAAATGTGGAATTTGCATGATATGTTCACTTTAAATAACGGTTAATAAATAAATTACGTGTGTAAATAATCCTCTGGGTTTATAGCCCAATCATTTTAAAATATTAGTTTGAATTTAGGCTTTCTACATGTGAGTTTGTAGAATCTTTTTCATCTGTGATTGATTAGTGATGTCTGGGCGGATCGATGCGGCTCGTGGCTCCGCCCCCGACTCGTCGTCCTGTTCCACGGTCTGTTGTTGGGCTGCGCAGCGGCGCTTCAAGCCAGAAGTGCAGGACCCGAGCGAGCGGAAGGAGACGGGAGAGATGAGCTGAGATTGAAGCAGGAAACCTCCGTCAGTTCAGATCCGCTCACCGGCTGTAAACTCCGGGTTCAAACCGCTGCTTCCCTCCAGCGAACAGAAGAGACGCGATAACGGGATTTCGGCTCGGAGTTATTAGAAGTTTCCGCGCGGAGTTTGTGAGGAGTAATTTGTGTTTTGTTTTTCCTCCAGGGGGTGTGGGCTGTGTGGTTCCCACCTGTCCCTCGCCCTCCCTCCCTCCTTCCCTCCCTCTCCGGCTCTTCCAGCTGTTGGGAATCATGGCGCTCCGAGCCAAAGCGCTGTACGACTTCAACTCCGAGAACCAAGGCGAGCTGTCGGTGAGGGAGAACGAGATCCTGACTTTGTACAGCGAGCACGACATCGAGGGCTGGCTGGAGGGGACGAACAGCAGAGGGGACCGGGGGCTGGTCCCGGCTTCTTATGTGGAGATACTGAAGAACGACGCTCCCGCCGCGATTAACAACAACACCGGAAGCACATCTGGGGAGTCCAGGTACGCCAACGTCCCGAGCGGGGGCTTCGAAAACTTTTCCAAACCATCTCCCCCCAGTTCCAGCACCATCTCAGCCCCCCTGCAGCAGCAGGACTACAGGCAGCACAGTCAGGGCAGTGATGAGGACTGGGACGATGACTGGGAYGACAGCTCCACAGTGGCAGATGAGCCACACTCAGTGGGAGGGAAGTACAACGACTACGAAGGCAATGGACCCTCCACCTACAGGGTGTCGACGTCCGCGGGGCCAAGAGGCAACGCTCAGCAGGCCAGGAGCTCTGCCACAGTGGGCAGGAACCTGAAYAGGTTCTCCACCTTCGTGAAGTCGGGAGGCGAGGCGTTTGTGCTCGGCGAGGCGTCGGGCTTCGTGAAAGATGGGGATAAGATCTGCGTGGTGATGGGCCAGTACGGTCCAGAGTGGCAGGAGAACCCCTACCCCTTCAGCTGCACGATCGACGACCCCACGAAGCAGACCAAGTTCAAGGGCATGAAGAGCTACATTTCCTATAAGCTGACCCCCTCGCACACGCAGACCCAGGTGAACAGGAGGTACAAGCACTTCGACTGGCTGTACGCCCGCCTGGCGGAGAAGTTCCCCGTCATCTCGGTGCCGCACCTGCCGGAGAAGCAGGCCACGGGCCGCTTCGAGGAGGACTTCATCTCCAAGAGGAGGAAAGGCCTGATCTGGTGGATGAACCACATGACCAGCCACCCCGTCCTGGCCAGGTGCGACGTCTTCCAGCACTTCCTCACCTGCAGCAGCACCGACGAGAAGGCCTGGAAGCAGGGCAAGAGGAAGGCGGAGAAGGACGAGATGGTTGGAGCCAACTTCTTCCTCACCATCAGCACCCCTCCCAACCCGCTGGACTTCCAGGAGGTCGAGAGCAAAATCGACGGGTTCAAGACGTTCACCAAGCGGATGGACGACAGCTCCTTGCAGCTCAACGCCACTGCCAACGAGTTTGCCCGTAAACAGATCAGTGGCTTTAAGAAGGAGTATCAAAAAGTGGGGATGTCGTTTAAGTCCCTGAGCCAGGCTTTTGAAATGGACCAGCAGGTGTACTCCTCCGGACTCAACCAGGCCATCTCCTTCACTGGGGATGCGTACGAAGCAATTGGAGAATATTTTGCCGAGCAGCCYAGCAAGGATCTAGACCCAGTTATGGATCTCTTAGCTCTTTACCAAGGGCACCTGGCAAACTTTCCAGACATCATTCATGTCCAAAAAGGTAAACCGACAACACTGAGATATTTCCATCAATATATTTTAAAGTTGCTTTCAGGGCTCTTTCATTTGTCAAATTATAACATTTAGTCTTTTCATTCATAATCTCTGGAATGACCAATGACCACTTAAGGAAATCAGACCTTTCAGTGTTGCTGTTGCTAAAACAGCAGTCAAATAACAATAGAGCTTAGGTCCATTTTCTAACCAAATAGGCCTGTTTACATTTGGTTAACTTGCTGCTGTCACTGTTTGACCCACCTGCTGAATAAAGAGGGCGGCAGTGTTTACTTTCCCAAGACCAGCGACACAGAGAATAGCCTTACACTTCCACACTAAATGATTCCTGAAGGTTCATTCTTTACATCTTTTACACAATTTAAACGACCTTCCTATTTATATATGTAAAGTAGTTGGATGAATATGTATTTCATGTGGGCTCTATCATTTGTGGTGCCGTTCTCTGTAAAAGTGTGGCAACAAGTGTTTCATCCCAAGACATTTGACCTCTGTTAATCATTATTATCAYGGCATAACGACATATTTTTTGGTGTAGGTTATATAAATAGAAAAAATTACATATTTATATGTGGATATTTGTGATTACTATCAATAATATATTGAAGATATTTAATTTTTTTCTGTTACTTTTACATCTGACAAGTTAGAGTAGGTGGGCAGTTTTCAAGTATTAAATAAAAAGGACTAAAAACTAAGCCTTGTGGTATACCACAGGGCTTTTCTAACCCATTGTGACATCTGTGTTTTATGTATAGGCATGGTTTTATCTATTTATTTTAAAAATAAAGCTTTAATTAGCATCATGGACCATAGTTATTAGCATAATTGTAAACTTTTTAAGTCAATGTTAATATTTGGTCTTCCTAGTTTGGGTTTGTTAAAGTTTTTATTCAAAAAACAACCAACCAAAGACATTCTGTACAGACAACCATAAAAGCTAAAACAAAACTGCAACCTAGACCCAATAACAACTCTTGACGTTAAAACAAACCTGACTGACTACTTTCTGAAGATTATTGTTCACATATGTGCTTTTGTTATAATTTTTTCTTTGTAAATCAAATGTGAAACTATTTGTAAGCAAGACAACAGCTTGCATTTAGTCATACTGTGTGAAAATCTCATCCCTCTGTCTCTCTTATCGGAGCAGTCTTTTTTTATATAATTCAAGGCAAAATTTTAGTTTAGCTTCACAGTATAGGTTTTAGAATGTTGGATTTATGACCATAACGCCAGTATACACAAGAAATGTTAAAACAATTCAAATCACAAATTAAACAGTGGAGGAACTAAAACAGTGCCCTGTGGCACGCCAGTATACTTTTACAATAGTTCCCTAAATTTTATGACCTATCTTGCTTTTGTCAGTAGAAAAGATGATCCATTTGATCTTGTCATCTAATAAAACAATTTATGATACATAAGTTAGTGGGAGGAACCGAATAATAGCGTTAGGAGCTTTTTTACATTGAGGTAAATGGTCTTTACTGCATCACCTTTGTCCAAATACACCCTAAAATCTACAATTATAACCGCATGTAGATTCAGTGGAAGGTTTTTGAAACCCAAGATGTTAGGAGATTTTCAAACGTGACATTATCTGTTCCTCCCACATTCAAGTCAAACCAGACTGACTGCTTTTAGAACGTCAGTATTAACTAATATATGTTATAATAGTCTTCTTAACATGAGAATCTGGTGATAAACTGTTGTGTTTCAAACAAGACATGAGCTAATATAGACTTGTATAAATCAGCCAGTTAGGAAAGAAAATATTTTAGCCCAGTAGAACCTATCATCAACAAGCACATTTGTCTTTATTGTTTGCTTATCTGAGACTTTGTTAGTGGTAAATTCAGCCTCACAGCATAGGTTTTGCATTATGTGAATCATAGTGCCTGTGGACATCCTGGTTTGGGCCCCACAGACACTGGGTCCATTCACTCCACAATAGATGGTGCACAGGGGGAAACAGGACAGACTGTGTTTAGGCTGCAGTGGGACACAAACTTCCCAGTCAGCTCAAATCAAGTTTGCCACGTAGGCCACACACACACAAMCCAAATAAGGTGACACTGCAGTGTGATAGGCACAGTCCAGCTCCACAAATATAAAGAGATTTGGAAGACGTCATTTGAGACGAAGTGTTAAGAAAAGTCCAAACACAATAAAAGCCAGAAGATAAAAGGTGACCCAGATGGAGCACATCCTGTTTTTGATACTTTGAGGCAGTTTAGTTCCCCACATTTGTTTTGTTTTTCTTCATATTTGTGCATTCCTCCTTCTTTGAATCATCAGAGAAGTGAGAAAACATTTATCATTCCTTTCTATTTATAGGAAAATTTGACAGAAAAAAAGACAAATTTGCTCGTCAAGATGTGATAAAAATGTATGCTGCTTTGGCAGTGACATGTGGAATTGATTACTTAGGCTGTGCTGCAGTAAATATTTCTTGAAGTTTTAGAGACATTTATGTTTTACTTTTTCTGCTAGCCTCTTGGTCCCAGATTGTCATTCAGCACTATCGCACAACACAGAGTGAACTATTCTACTTGTGCCTTTCTTTAAGGGTCTCATAATTCAGTTTGAGTTATTATCAGATCTATAGCCTGCAAAAGAAACGTCAGTGTAATTAAGTTTCCGTTTATTGCTGTCAGTGCTTGGTTTTGCGCTGGACCAGAGGTCAGGCCACATCCTTTGTTGTCATAAACCAAAGTATAGGTTTCCTCAGCTGAAGAGGGTTGTGCAAGAAGCTGTCAGAAGGAACTGAAATGACAGTGTAATGACAGTAGGGTAACAGAGCAATCATCACAGGTCTGAAGGGTAAATAGGTCAATAAAAGTGGTACGTCTCACAGGGTARTCTTGCAGTCGGATTGCACTTGTAAAAGCAGCTGCTTTGTGAATCAGTTACATCAATATCTGCTCTGTTTTTAGCCTTTTGAAGCCCAACCTACAAACATCAGGCAGGTGAAATGTAAGCTTTCCTGCATAGGGACTTCAGCCATCACCGTATTGATCCCCACCTTTACAGGGACCCCATTAGCCATTAGTGTTCAGTTTCACAAACCGAATGCCAACACATTCAAAGGAGTGGCTTTGACAAACACTATTGATTTTTAGTTTGTTTTTTTAAGTCTCAAACTCATGTTTTAGCCCCTGACAGTTCCAGGGTATGGTGTTTTTTTTAAAGCTTTAAGCTCTTGACAAAGTGGAAGGAAAGCAATGAGTTTCATAAATTTTGTGGTTTGGCTAACAGAGGCTGACATACACAACTTTTGCAAGAACCAATGCAGGACACCATACCTTTATCTCCCTGCCGCTGAAAGACGATGGCCGGTGGTAGGGCTGTGTGTTGGCAAGAATTCTGTGATAAGAAGCAAACTACGACACACGTGTCAGGACATGACGTATCATGTATTCACATTCATTACTTAAGTAGAAGTATAGATACTAGGGTTTAAAATACTTTTTTGGAAGTAGAAGTATCAACTCAAGCTTTTTACTCAAAAGTATAAAAGTACTGGTTTTAAAACTACTAAAAGGATAAAAGTAAAAGTAATGAACATTTTTAAAAAGCCATTAAGGATAAAAGCTCTGTGCCACAGGGTTCTATAGCGTACCCCCCCTTTTTTTCTTCTAAAGTCAATAATGAGTATAATGATAAATTTAAATGTTAATATTGAAAAAAATTGGAATTAATTGACTATACTTGTTTCAGCCACGATCATCTTCATTCTAGGCTACATCTGCTACAGTCTGTCCTGCTGGAATGTGATGTGATTTGTGTCATACAGGTGTGAGTGCATGCGTTCAATCCAATAGGGCAGTGGTTCCCAAACTTTTTGTCTTCTGACCCACAAAATTTCCATGGCAAAAACTTGTGACCCCAAATATTACTGGTCTGAGTACATGAACTTCGTTAATAACCCTAAAAACACAGGCTTTTTGACAATCTAAACAGCTTGTACACAAATATAAATACTTATTTATACTTATTTTGTGTTTTTGTAATAGTTATAGGGAAAATATTACACCAGCAATTATTTTATTACCCTTTAAATTGATTTCTGGAGATTATCCAAGGTGCTTCATGACCCATAATTGGGTCCCAAGCCCAACTTTGGGAACCAAAGTGCAGTGGTTCCCAAACTTTTCAGCTTTTGGCCCACAAAATAGTACAAAACAGTAGCAGAGACCTGTGCCCACAACTACTTTTGGATGATAAACATTTGTATCAGGTCAACAAAACATGGGCATAGTAACAATATTTTTATATTACATTTATTCATTTTAAATATACTAACCTCACTCCTTTGTACAAACTAAGGCAAAAATGTCATTGATTCAGAAAATCTTTTCAGGACCCCACCTTGATGTTTCGGGACCCCACTTTGGGTCCCGACCCCAACTTTGGGAAACACTGCAATAGGGTGTCAGAATGGTATATACTTACACTTCTCATCCAACCACAATCACTTTATTCATGGGCTCCATGTATCTGGATAGAGTTCTGTTTTTGTTTTTTGTTTTTTTGTTTTTTGTTTTTTTCTGAACAATGAAAAGATGGAATAAAAACAAGTCAAAGTTAAGTAGTTTTTGCATTTTTTAAAGTAAGGAGTAGAAAGTACAGATAACTGAATAAAAATGTAAGGAGTAGAAGTAAAAAGTAGGCTGAAAAATAATTACTCCACTGAAGTATAAATAACCAAAATTTCTGCTTAAGTAAAGTATTTGTACTTAGTTACTTGACACCTCTGATTGCAATACTGTAAGCAGTATAATGAGGTCACCATGCATTTACATGCATAAAATCRGATTGAATTCAGTTTATTTTTAGGCAGTCAGAAGAATAGTGAGAACTGCATTTGTATTTCATATTTCTTTTTACACCATCCATCCATTAATCCTCAATTAAAAATTGATACATTGCCAGGAAATGAAATATTGGGATATATTTTCTTACAYCCCTAGCAGGCGATAATGTCTTTGCCTGTCCCAACACTTTGAACACTAAGAGACTGCACAAAATTTTGTGTTTTATGTAGCGTCAGTGGCACAGCTGGTAGACCAAAAACATGCATGTTAGGCTAATTGGCAACTCTAARTTGTCCCCCGGTGAACAGCATTCAATATGCATTTCTTTTGCTAGGACTTTAAATTTATTCAGCTCATTTATTTTATATCTTACCAGCTCCATACAAACTGACAGAGAAGTAATGGAATGCACCTATTTATGTTGGGTTTTGCTGCTGAGTCAGGCTTGTGCTACTGTGTAAACAAAGTGCCTGATTGGAATTATTTACATGTCCTCAGCTGCATGAATGGGACGTAGAGGGATGGGACGGKGATTGCCGCTGACCACTGGCCCGCTCCAGCTTTGGTGTTGCGTAATCAGGGATTGCATAAGAGCTGAAACAGAGAGGAGTCGGTGCCGCMGCTGTACACCCAGTCAGGACCAGTCAGGAAACTCACAACATGGAACCTGTTCTTTTGAGTTATTTACTGATGTGTTTCATTACAAAACTACACCTATCATCATCAGTGATGCTGCTGGGTATTAATCAGTAAAACATTTGCATAATAAAAATAGCAGTATGTATTTCTAATGTACCCCCGGTAACTGCAAGACAGGAAGRCAAAGGGTGCCAAAACAGAAGTGAAGCCAAATCATAGTTTTTATACCGTATYTGTCTTCATCTATGGTCAGGAAGCCAAGAAAAGGCTGAGCTTCTTCAGAAAGTTTAAATTTGTGTCGTAGACCATTGCTTTCAGGTGTTTTGGACACATCTGACTAAATCTGAATAAAACATTTAACCCTCTCCTTTAGGATGAAAACTTTTCTAGGTGTTTTACTGTTTTGTAGAAAAAWGCTGAAAGCTCAGAGAACTGACTGTCAAACTGCTTCACACCCATCTATATTATTAGTAGTTCTGTTTTTGCAGTGTGCCCTGCATCGTTTACTTTTAGCAGCTGTGAAAATGTGGCTCCGCAGATTAAAGTTTCTGTTTTATCTACTTTTCTTTTTATGCATTCAYATCTCTTCAGACCCTTGACATTTTGTGCTCTTTCGGATACTTGATTTGTTTTTAAGATTTAGCTACTGTTTGGCTAATTTGAGCTACTGTACTGCTGGGTTCTGACGTCCCTCAGAACTCTATGGCTGTCTCAATTCACGGGCTGCATCCTCATGACTAYGTGGCCCACCTGGACCACGTCCTTCCCAGTCCAGGTAGGCTGCTTGAAACTGCAGTGAAATGAGACGGTCTAGCCTTCACTTGACGTTGGCTGACGTAAGTTTGGTACCCCCTTACCGTAGTGATTAGGGATGTCCCGATCCAGATTTTTTTTGGCTCCCGATACAATCCGATTTTTTTTAGTGATTAGTCTTTCCGATACTGATCCGATAGCTTTATTTCATTTCTTTCCAAGTGACAAGGTCGGTAGTATTAAAGCGAGTAGTTTGCGGATTTTGAAAGCTGCAGTTTCAGCATCATTGTTTTCCATTGAAAAGTGTTCCCACACTGTGGACATGGTTGCATACTTGTGTGCGTCTTGACTTCTTAACGGCAGTTGTAAAGCATGATGATGCTGAAAACTGTCGCGAAAACTGGATCACTTGACTAAATCCAATTCTACCCAATTTTCAAAAAATGACCATGTACCACCGATACGGATACCGAGTATCTGATCGGGACATCCCTAATAGTGTTTGGTTTCATATCAGACTTAAAATACGTTGGGACATGTATTCACACGTCTTTTCATCCAAAGAATAACTTCACAGTTAAAATGTAACAAATGAATAAAAAACTTTTAAAATTCGGGTTTAGCTCCAGTATCAGTACTTGTAATTGCATTTTATTTAGCATCTTATTACAGCACGAGTTTCATCAGCTAAGTAACTAATTTTTTAGTCCGTGATGAATTTCCAAACTATGCCGACTCGTTAAAAAAAACTCCACCGTCTTCGTCTCTGTGTTTAGTTTGCTGTCGGCACATTGAATCCTGGGATATCCTTGGCCGGTGAGGATACACGGAGTCATCCTTGTGGGCCGCCTCATGAGGAGCCTTCGAATTGGGACAGTACTTGGCCTATGTGCGCTCGTGAGGATGCAGCCCCTGAATTGAAACAGCCTACATTTTTTTTTTCCCCAGAAAAAGCGAGTCATTGTCATATWATAGTTTGGTCATCTGTATTTCTTCCCACTTCTTGTTAAACGTAAACTCATCCTTTTAATATTTGTTTGACTGATGGAGCTACAGCCTGAAGGCAAACTGGACACATTTTGTGGTTAAAGGCGAGGAAATCTCTTTGGAAACATTCAGGATCGTGTAGGTTTAATCATGTCTTGTTAGGAAACAAACAAAAACCAGTTTGGTGCGTTGTGAAGGGAAGCCGGTAGGTTCGAGGGTTAGGTCATTCGGTCCTCTCTGGTGTCACATTTCAGGGAAATTTTCAGGCAGAATCAAAGTTTCGGCTGAGTGCTGGTAACTCAGCACATGAATGACCTAAGAGGAAGTAATAAAATCGCATGACAGGCGAATGCAGGATGTTTGGCTTCATGCCTCATCGGCACACGTTTCACATTCCGCCTAAAGACACTTTAAACCCAGCGGCTTATATTTGTCCATCAGCGAGGCTCACATTGCGGGACGTCTCGCCTGTTTGTTACCATTCGGAACATTCTGCCGGTGTCAACACACTTTCACAGTCTGATTCTGTCGTAACGAGTACAGATGTCTTTCAAAGGGTTGTGCAACTGGTTTTAACGAGGGCCTTTAATCTGCAGGTTTTTACTTTATTGTTTAATATATAAAATGACAAGGAAAGCACATAAAATGACTGATTTGTTCCAGTTAATCATTACAAACAAGTCATTAAAATAAAAGATTCTAAATGTTATCTTTCTGTGTTTTTATGCATTGCCTGCAATGTGAGTTCGCACACAGTTTTCAAACTTCCTGTTTGGTGTTTGAGGCTGGTTTTGACTCTATTTTCAGCCTGAAAGGTGTGTTATGACTTTGAAGTTCACATAAAATATTAGTTTGCCCCTTTGCAATGCCTTATGAAAACATACTGCTAAGGACATTTGATTTTTTTACACTCACACATGCCCACACTTTCTGCAGATTGTGTTTCAGTGCCAGAACACCACAGCTGTAAGCAGCACTCGGTGTGTGAACATTCAGAGCAGATGCTGCTATGATGCCAGTAGGAGTGCGAAGCTGAGACTTTTTTTTCCCTCCTAAACTTCTGTTTCWTTTTGTGTGTGCTGTAAAAGTACTTTGAGTCATCTGTGCAGCTGTTCTGTCGTAAACACAAAATTCAAAACAACAAAGTTTTAGAAATTCTTTAGCAGATTTTTGTTGTATTTGAATCTAACACAGCWCAGTTTCACATCTGAATGTGCACATACCTTTTTTAAAACTTTTGTTTTTTTAAAGGGGCAATAAAAGTGTTTCTCAGGCATATATTTAAGTACTATACCATAATAAAGTGTCTATGTCACCTTTAGCTGTTATTAAAATGCTGTTTTTATGTTTAAATAGAAAATAAACTTATTTTCTCATCACTGCCTCTTCTAAACRCCTTGAAATTGGCCTCTGTCTCTTTAAGAACCACCTTCCACTTCTGTCTTGCCCATTTCGGTGCCGGGCGGGGGGCTGCCATGATGCAGTTTACTTGGCATCTGAAAACACATTTCCTCAAAGGTATTTTTAATCTGAAAAGTACTGAGACTGCGAGGGAACATGGGAGTATTTTTTTATTTTGCGTTCGGCAGGCAATAACTTTGCGTTACCTCGCAATACCTTTGCGTTACCTCGCAATATTGTTTTGCGTTCCCACGCAAAAGTTTGATTTGTATATGAACTGAATTAAATCAGACTTTTATTTTTGAAATATCCGTTACCAAAAGAGGATGTCTCGCCACAAGTTCGTGAAATTGACATTGATGTTGCGTGGCTGCACTGTGTTAAAATATCGTCGTAAGACATACTTCCGTACGTGGTTGTGTGATATATTCATTCTAAAGCTGAATAAAAGCAGTAGGCTAACTTGCTAATGGTAAACGTGAGTTTGTTAATAAACCGGCAGGCACAACAGTGATAAATGACTTTTGCGTGGGAACGCAAAAAGAAAAAAAAATCCCCCACGTCCCCTCGCGGGCTCCGTAGAAAAGAGCTTCACTGACTGAGAACTAATGTTGAGAGCTCAGTAGACAGATTAAGTTTCACTTTCACCCGAGAGCCTGCAGGAGTCATGGGTGGGGCGTGTGGGGAAGGGGGGGCGCTCGGCCATGAGGAAGCACGGCTTAAAGACACGTCCCAGGGGCGTATCTGGTCCCCACCTGTCGTTTTGCTCCTCAGCATGGCTTCCTAAAAACGCTGCAGGATTTCTCAAACATGCATGAATGAGTCAGAGCAAGGCTTTGGGCATGTTTTTTATGAGAGTATAACATTAAAACATGATATAAAACTCAAAAAAGTTGATTTTACATGATATTGCCCCTTTATATATTTTAGGTTGTTGCAGATAAATAAGGTTTACCGATATGTCGTCTGAGATGTCCTCATAAGGTTTTGGGATATAGGATTTCAGGTCTTGTTGCCCTCAAAGTCCTACAATGAGACAGGTGGTTGTGTTGTGTCTGATCTGCTCTCTTCAAAGTGACACTCTGAACAGATTCTCTGGCTTACATCTGTCCCTTCTCAAGGATTTTCTTCTTGACGTTTATTTGAAGTAATATGTTATAAAGAAGCAAGCTGGGTCTTCCTGTAACACTGATCGTTAAAATGTAAAAACCAAGAAAACATCTGCAATCAAACAATTATATGCTAATAGTCTTAAAAAATTATACCTCTTCACCCTAAAATGAAATAGACAATCATTGAACAAATGCACTTCATCTGCTTTGCATTCCAAAGTTTTAAATGAAATGATTTGTTAGGACTCAGTGTGTGTGAAGAGGATGATGTTGAAGCCATTTTTGTGTATGAGGTCACATAGCTGTGGAAGTTAGCTTTTCTTTTTTTAGCAGAATCTCATGAACGTTGTCAACATCTTCAGTAGTTGGTACAAAAATGCCTCTAAAACTCCCATACAAGGTTAGAGATTTAGAAGTGACATCATGTCACAGATATGTTTGGAGTTGAGGCCCTCAGATTCTCCGACCATCGATGTAGATCCAGTTCCCAGGAAGTTTGGAAGAAAAAAAAAACGGGTCAAGTTCACGAGTCCCCGTGTTTTGCTTTGTTCTTAACTGTTTAACCTTTGAGAAAAGTAAAAGAAAAAAATAGAATAAAAAACTAAGAAGAGGCTAACACATAGCTACAAGTGGCCAAATGACAGTTAAAATATTAAAAGTAGTAAAATGGTAGCAAGAAGCTAAAAGTAGAAACATACTAGCTACAAGTAACAAGCAGCTAATTGAAAGCTAAAAGTAGTACAATTGGTAACTAAAAAGTAAAAGCAGCAAAAGGCAGGAATATCAAAAGTAGCAAAATGGTTGTAAGAAGCTAAAAGTAGCAAAAGGCTGGCTAAAATCTCAAAAAGTAGTAAAACGGTAGCTAAAAGGTAAAAGTAGCAAAAAGCTAGATAAAAGCTAAAAATATAAAAAGTAGCAGAATGTTAACTAAAAGGTAAAAGTAGCATAAGGCTGGCTAAATGCTAAAAATATCAAAAGTAGCAAATTGGTAGCAAAAAGCTAACAGTAGGAAAACTAAGAAAAGATATGTAACAAACAGCTAACKGAAAGCTAAAAGTAGCAAAAGGCCGGCTAAAAGCTCAAAACATAAAAAGTAGCCAAATTGTAGCTAAAAGGTAAAAGTAGCATAAGAAAACAAAAGCAGCTGGTATCCTAAAGCTAATWTGAAAGAGAACAATGTTTTTGAAGAAATTGAAGGGATGTTAATGTATTTCTATGAGAAAATATTTGTAAAGTTAATTATTCTGAAAAGTATAAAAGATACAGAAAACAAGTCATAGCACCCATCTTTCCAAACAAGCTGAATGTTTAAATAAAAATGGCTAAAATAGCATAATTTTTAAAAAGTAATATTATAGGAAAAATAATTAAAGAACAATAACAGGACAGGTTCAGTTCACACATTAAATGTTTTCTCTCTGTCGTCCCCGTCAGGAGCCCTGACAAAGGTGAAGGAGAGCCAGAAGCAYGTGGAGGAAGGCAAGATGGACCGGTCGCAGGCAGAGGGCATCAACGACCGCTGCAACATCATCTCCTGCGCCACGCTGGCTGAGATCCAGCATTTCCATCAGATCCGGGTGCGGGACTTCAAGGCCCAGATGCAGAGCTATCTCCAAGAGCAGATCTCTTTCTTCCAAAAGATCACGGGCAAGCTGGAAGAGGCTCTGCGGAAATATGACGACGCGTAGTGGACGGCTCGTTTTAGCCCGTCGGTTTGAGTCCCCGATGATGAATGACTGTGCGCCTCCCACGACCGGTCAGCCGCTGCTACACCTGCCAGTACCGCACACTGCCGAGTGCTGCTAAACCAGCAGAGGGGGGCTCTCTAAGGAGAGGACACTTAATTAAATAATGTGTTTATTTGTTTGAACCCTGGCTGTCATTTCTGTTTGACCACATTTCTGGTTTGACGCCCTTGTTTACAAAAAGACATTCGGGCCAACTTTTAACACGAATAAAAATTCTCACCGTCTCAGACATAAAGATGTCAATAATGATGCTTCACCACTTGGGTGGGGGCGCACGGACGAAATAAATGTTACCATGTAGGGAGGAAATCCTTCATTCACCTCTGCCTTCACATCTGGTGCAAAGTTTTATTACAAGGAGTGTTTTTAAAGCCTTACACACTCTTTTTAAACGGTGGATAAAAAGACCACCACTCCGGGAGCAGAGAAACTTTTGTGGGGCCTAACACAGCRCCTTGTGGAAACACTCCTCCAGGACAAAACCTTCAAGGACAAACAGGACAGATTGTTTACTGAGCAGCCTCTGTGTTGCTGTGCCTTTCTGCTCATTTTTGGTAATATTATAGAAAGATGATGTATTTGTTTTTTTTTTGTTGTTTTTTTACAAAGCTACAATTCAATCACTGCGTCGAACGAGAGCAGTGTGTTCTCTGGAGAATCGTTTGATCCAATTGTGGCTCCTGGATTGATCTTTAAAACGTTTTTGGGGCGGCAGCACCAGAATCAGGGATTACCTGCTTTGACAATTACAATCCACGCTTCACTCCCCAATGCACAGACAGCACTAATGCTGATTTAGGCACGCAGAATCCAAGAGACACTTAATTATCACTTTCTACAGTTAGATCTGAATTTATTGGCAGAATGTTGGCTTTGAGGCTCGAGGCTTCTCACCGGGTCCTTCTGAACTGTACTGATGTTTTTAACCGTTACGATGCCGTTGCAATGGAAAAATTTATTGTAGAAGAAGAGATGCAAATTAAATTCATCCTCCGTAACAAAGTGTTGTCTTGTCTCGTGTTTTGTCAAATAAATGAAGAGGTTATAATGTTTTTATTCCCCGCAGATGAGGCCGCTTCTGAACTACCTGGGACACCTCGTCTGGTCTTTTTCTTAAAGACATCACCATGAAACACGCTTGTTTCATGCCTTTTTTAAGTGTCTGTTCTGGCACAGATCAGAGCTGTTTTCRTGGAAAATACGGTTTGATAACGTGTCTCCAGTTCATGTCTGCTTGTCCTTCCACTGATGCAGCTGTCCTCTGATATTAGCTGCTGCTTCTTATCACAGCTGTGCTGATAAACTGGAGCTGTTTTCTCAAAGTGTGCAGTGGATCTAGTAGTTTGTCCTTCTATAGGTATAAAAAATATCACAAGGTCTTTTACCATTAACCCCTGGACAGATTCGATCTAAATAACTTCTGAAGTCAGTCCAATTCACAAATATTAAACCAAAATGTAGTGTGGTAGTAGCTGAGAGTCGAGTTCTACTCATCACAATCACATTAGATCATTCAACTTTTCACTAAAACAGCTATAACTCCATCTTTTATCAACATATCCTAATCTTAGTTTAAAACTGGTGCGACTGGCTTGTTTTTAAAATATTTAATTACTTTATTAATCTGTGACGGATAACCTCAGTCCAGACCATGACCTTAAAAAATGAACATCTCGAAGGAATATAAACATTCCCTCTACACAAGTTAACTAACACAACGGATAGTGAGCCTTGCAGCACGGTGAAAATTCAAAGACGGCAAACCGCTCTGCAGGTTTCATGTCGGCCTCCCTGGAGGCCTGGTGTGCTGTGTCTGTGTTTCACACTCAGATCTGCTGAGGCCAACCCCACAGCTGGGACATCTGGCCAGAGGTAAAAGTGTCGGGGTGAAGGACGGGGAACACCGAAGGTCAGAATCACAGCATTCGTCAGGGTCGTCTGATTTTAAATCTGCTGCTGAAGAACTCCTCCCTCATTTTGTTTCTAATCTGTTGAGACTAAAAACCCTGCAAACGAAAGGGAAAGGTAGTCAAAGATATCTTCAATGTGGTTTTGTTGTGAAATTTAAGAGTTGAAATGTCAATTTAGCACAAAAAGGTAAGGAAATTTGTGTTTGGTACAAATGGCACAAATGCATGTTCCTTACAAATGTGGCACCATTTAAAACGAGGCTTTCCAGCTGTAATTTCTTGCCAATAAGCTTCGTTACAATAAAGAAATCATCTCCCAAACACACATTTCCTTTTCTTTTGTGCTTAATTTATTTATCTGTATTCATGTTTAGAAATAAAATCATTAAGTAAATCATCAATTATTCATTTTCTCCTCAGCTTCATAAAGATTTCATGTTATTAACATTTTTGGTTCGACAGCCTTTGTTGTTATTTCTCTCTTTCTTTATTCTCGCTTTTCATTTCGGACACAAGCTCTGCTGTAGAATAAATTCCCGYGCTCCAGGCCTCATTTCAACCCGACCAGAACCCGAGGAAATGGGTGCTCCTGTTTGAACGTCCCTYCCCAGCTTGAGGCCATCTCTGCTCTGAATTATTGAAAC
The DNA here is from genome assembly GCF_001266775.1 of Austrofundulus limnaeus. Taxonomy (NCBI): domain Eukaryota; kingdom Metazoa; phylum Chordata; class Actinopteri; order Cyprinodontiformes; family Rivulidae; genus Austrofundulus; species Austrofundulus limnaeus. Next base: position 1,208,156 of record NW_013952486.1, on the reverse strand, counting down.
AGATCATCTTCAGTATCAGAGCTGAAGGCTGTCGTGATGGAAAATAAGATCTGATGACGTGTCTGAGCTCAGGTCAGGTTTCATGACACAGATCAGTCTTTTTATTGTTATTTTTCTGAAATCATGTTGATGACCCTTTTTTTTAAGCCTTCTTATCCTCAAGAACCGGTCGTGGGAATGTTTAACCTTGGGGTTTTTCACTCTCAGTTATCTCTAACTGAAGCAACATCAACACATTTCTGCAGGAATAATAAAATCTAATCTAARCTTCGAACCGTAGTTGTGTTCATGAGACAGAACACTGTCGTCCTCTTGTTCTGTTCTACTGAGACAGAAGTCGAGTGTTTGAGAGCGACGGCCACAAGAGCAGCAACACAAATACGTCCCGGACACTCTGAGCCGGATAACGATGATCTGCTGAGGCCTGAACGACCAGCTTTTCTGCTGAGAGTAAAACAACAACATTTCCCACTAATGAGAAACATCCCAAACCTTATCAACACTCTCATGGGACTTTGCTCTCTTCCCTGTTGGACATGAAGCAGCTCCCAGAAGCATTCTTTAGCTTTTTTTAATCAAAATCTTGACACTCCAAAAGAGAGAGAGAGAGAGAGAGAGAGAGAGAGAGAGAGTCTGTGTGGACCCCCTCCCTGGTGGTCTGACTGCAAAGCTGTGTTACTGCAGTGTTTGTTTTGTAAGAAGGTGAACAGGAGCTGTGAGTTTCTCCTCGTGTTCAGTAGCTGTAGAAGAAGCCTAGCTCTCCTTGAAGAAACAATACCGCCCGCCACCTTTCATGCTTTAGCCTGCACGTTTCAAAATTAAGGCCCGCAGGCCGAATGTGGTCAGTGGGTGACTTCCGTCTTCCGAAATGAGAAAGTTGTATCTCTTTCGCAAAAAAACTTTAGGCTCAGTCTGATGCAACATCATGAGATGCCACATGTTTAGTAACGAAGTACATTTACATCATTACAGTACGTAATTTGAGGATCTCTAATTTTCAAGTTTTTTAAAATATAACTTATTTTTGTTACATTCAAAACATAAAAATGATACTTTTTCTCCTTTACTTTAAAATTGAACACCTCATTACATGCTACAAATTTAAATATGACCTGAACTCATCATGAAAGGAGTTGTTTTTGCACTCTAAAAAACTGGTGTGAGTTACATCAGGTCAGCTGGTTCCTCTAAACCAGGGGCGCCCAAATATTTTCCCTGATAGGGCCAAAACCAATAAACATATTCCATGACAGGGCCAAAATTAAAATCAACCTGAGGGCCATGGGCCAAATGCAGTAATATAATACATGAAATCCAAATACTTCTTAAATAAAGTTGTTTTATTTTTATGAATAAGCTAGCAGCCAGTTTGTCCGTGTTCTTGTTTTTTCCAGCCCATGGAAATGAAGAAAATTCAATGTATGCTCGGGCAGCAAAGGCTCATGGGACTTTTCATAAATTAAAATTTGAGCATATGTGGTCTTATAATGTGTGCAAATCTACATACAGTGGGTAAAATAAGTATTGAACACGTCACCATTTTTCTCAGTAAATATATTACTAGAGGTGCTAATG
>NW_013952486.1:1203443-1205066 GCF_001266775.1 Austrofundulus limnaeus | reverse complement strand
CATTAGCACCTCTAGTAATATATTTACTGAGAAAAATGGTGATGTGTTCAATACTTATTTTACCCACTGTATGTGCTTAAATCTGATCTAAATGTATTTTGTAGTTACTTGTAATTTATGTTTAATCGTAACATAATTCAAAGATAAAGAGAGTACCATGAGTTAGGACTACCTGACTTCAGCTCCTTGTACCTGTAGTTGGATCAGTGGTTGAGAAGTGGAAATATAGTGTTACTACATAGGACTGGAGATCACAATCTAATAACCAGGACAACTGGTGGTGGGCCAAATCAAATGGCTTGGCAGGCCAATTTTGGCCYGCAGGCCCCATTTTGGGCACCTCTGCTCTAAACAGAGTTGAGTAAATGTAATTTACATTYCCATGGTTTGTGATTTTTAAGGTCAGTTTGCTGCAACAAACGTCTGAATCTGAATTGACTCCAAAAGTAAACGAGTCAATCAGACAAATCTGATAATTACTTACCGAGTCTCATAAAAGTTCAAGCTTTAGTTGATGAGATGTTTTGATAACAGACAGATACAAGCAACGCTGTCTTCACTTTACTTCAACATCACACTCATAGACCTAAGGTCTCAGAGAAACAGGAACCAAAATAACCTAAAACATAAGAGTTCAGGTCCACGCAAATCAAAATCCTCCAATGTGGAATCATCACAACTCGTGCAACGCTCCACAAACTTCTGCAAACACAAATATTCTGAGGACATCATTTCACAAAAACACCGGTGTGTAGGAAAGCCTTCGTTGCTTTATAATGGCAGGAAACGACCCAGAGTCAAACCTCACGGATTTCACTTTTCTTTCTTTCTTCTTGCTGTATTTCTTTATAAGAAAAACGRAAGCAACAAAACCAAACAGGATTTCTGTTGAGAGGAAGTGTGTTGCCTTAAATGGCAGAGCAATATCTCAAGTCCATTAAAAAAACATAAAAAAAAACTATGTGTTGTTCTTACACGTGTTGAAACATTTTGTCCGGTGTTGCGTTTTCTTTGCTAATACTCAGTTTGCAACAGAACGTAGAAGACTCACCTAACTGAGATGTGTTGCACCACTTCTGAGCACGCAATATGTCTGAAGACACGTTAACAAGGTGACACAATGTCTTGAGGTCTGATTRAATGTTCTGTTAGTTCATTCCTGCTCCTTCAGGTCTGAAGCAATTACTGCTCTAGATTAGTTACTGTCAAACAACGAGCATGAGAAGGTTTAGGGTCATTTTTACTGAGGGCCACGTGAGCATAATGGTTGCCCTCAACGTAATAAATTTGATATTTTGTGTTTAACAAAATATCCCTGCCTTGTTGCTAATACTTCGCACTGCTAACAAAAAGAATTGAGCTCTATGTTGATTTTTGTGCCTAGAAACAGTGTTTTAACATGTCTTCTTATAAACACTGAAAAACACTACAAGTACAACTGACTATATGTGAAATAAACAATACAGAAATATTATTAAAAGAAAAAGTAAAAGAGTTACTCACTGTTGTTGAGTTGTGGTAGGGTATTTGATTTGATTTATTGATTTAACAGGAAAAGATTACTAAAAATCAAGCCTGACTCAGCATAATTGCTGTTTTACAGCAGGTTCCTGTTCTGCAGCA
>NW_013952486.1:1199601-1201947 GCF_001266775.1 Austrofundulus limnaeus | reverse complement strand
GATTGGATCTAATTTTTGAATAAACGTATAATTTCTGTTTCAACTTAGTGGTTAAGACTTGTACATGATCACGATAAGTCAAATGAGAATCCAAGGTAATTCCAAGATAYTTGTATTCTGAACTCTCCCACTTTCTGACAGGTAATTCCCAGTGGGGGGGTCATTCTAGTTTAAGTTGACAAGCAGTACGACTGGGTTGCAGCCAAAGTAGCTGGCATTAATGCAGCGAAGTGGTGATTTTACACGTTGAATTACACTGGCTGCTGGCTAATGGTTACCGTTGAACACCTGGTGGTGGGATGCCATCATTTTGTTGGTAAAATAATTGATAATACTGGCTCTAAAGCAGGATACACTTATTTTGAAGACACTAATATATCTCTGWAGTTGTTGTGGGCCATATAAAATGCTGTGGTGGCCCACAGTTGGCTTGCAGGCCTTGAGTTTGACATGTGGTATTAACATATTAATAAGTATAAATTTTGGTTAAGTGTTTWTCAGCAAACTTCTACTTTTTACATTTTCGTGCAGTTATCTATACTTTCTATGTTTTACTTTTAAAATGAATGCAAAAAGTAAAAAAAATGTTGCTCCCTAAATTAGTTTTGCTTGCTTCATTCTGGTTTGTTATAAATAAAAAAAAACAACTATCCAGATATGTCATACCTCCCAAATAGATTGAATTTGTTTGTATGAATATTTGCCATTCAGACACCCTGTTAGTTTGTACGTGTTGTTTTTAAGCTTGTTTAGCCGTGGCAGCCGTCATCAATCAGGCTGACTTGAGCAAAAACATTATTGCTCTTTGATAAAATCAGCTACTAAACCTAAACATATTACATAGCATTAGTTTCCTAAGATTGTGGTAAGACATTGTAAAGTCTTGCTGCATTCCAACACAAGTGCAGACATGCTTCAGTTCTGACACAACGTCTTTTATCCACCTGACAGAYGGGCTCTTACATCAGGTTGTTGTCACAAAGTGAGTTTAAATCAGATTAAACTCTATGGTTCAGTCCATGACTCATGACTCTAGTGTTGTATGTTGGCTTGTGGACGTTTTGGTGGACAGGGTTTTCTCTGATGTCCACCAGGGCGGCGTTCTTTCACCTCTTTTATTTATTTTATGTACAAACGATTTTCGCAGCCAGCATCCACAGCGTCACATTTTCTGTCGTCCTGTCTCTTCTCAGCAGAGATGACCCTGACCRTGGGTCAGTGGCCAGGGACTTCACTGAACGTTGGTCCATCAGGAAATGTATTTTTATCAAAAGCTCCGTGGKTTTAATGTTGCAGAAGAGTTAAATAAATTCACCCACGAGGGAGGTGGTCRCGTTTCCCTCCCTCAGGTAACTGTAGTTGTACTCACAACCTCCAGATATTAAAGTTCACATGAAGCTAACTCTAGCTAATGCTAGTCAGATTTAGAAAGCAAGATGAGAAAAAGCAACAATGTCTTTGCCAGTATGTGTGGTTGGCTGGTGTGTTAAAAAAGAAAATATCTCATGAACCCCTAGAAACGATGGCTTGATGCACGTCTACCACTGGAGCAATTCAAGATGGCCGCCACAGCCAACAAGGCTAAGATGTCGTCTGTTGGCTCAGATATTCTGGTCCTAGGATGTTATCAGACATTAGCTGAAAAGGTTCAGTAATGTCAGGAATTTAACTTCAGGTGCAACACAAGCTACGTACAGGTCTATTATGTTCGGCTGTTCAAACAGATAAAACCTGATCCTCTCTCTGTGTGTCTCTGCGATAGCTGCTTTTAATAGTCTAGTTTTTTTCTTTTTTCCCTTGGCAAAAAAAAAAGAAAAAGAAAAAAGAAAAAAATAGTCTAGTTTTTTTCCCCAAAAAAGTTCATGTTTTTGGAATGCTCAGTGTTTGTCTGCTCAGCGTTTTCCTGCTCAAACAGGGACTCGGAGCGGAATCTGGTTTTCATCATGGCCCAGCTTGTTCTCTGGTCTTTGATCCGACTCAGAGGCCAAAGGGAGACCGTGGTGAGAAAGCAGCTGACAGATTTCAGGTGCAGAGCGGGAGTCGAGCCACTTTTTTGATTCGGCGTTTCAGAGGGGAAATCCCACCGGGCCACTCCTTTTTTTCCACAGGCTCCAGYCTCTGAGGTACAATCCCATTTATGAAAAGCAGCCGGCCTGCAGGTGTGCCTGCTGAGACTAGTTTGGACCAGGAGGAGTTTTCTTTACTTTATTTTATTAACTTTTTTTAAATCCTCTGCATGAGTTTGCATCAGCTCGAATGAAATTGAAACAAAAGCTGCTCATCTTTAAAGGGATCCCCAATTAGTTGTAACATTAGACTTTATATGATAAACATATACTTTAACTG
>NW_013952486.1:1196695-1198975 GCF_001266775.1 Austrofundulus limnaeus | reverse complement strand
ATGTTGGAGTATCTCTACAAAATATATTTTAAAAAATTTACAAAACTAAACAGCGTACAGTATTTTTACAGTCTTTATTTTACAGTTAAAATAAATGTTTATCAAATAAAGTTAAATGTTACAACTAATCTTGGATCCCTTTAAGAACACATTTAAAAAACGCTGATTCATTCACTGTCACATTTCCTGTTTGTCATTTGAACCTTTAGTCACTGACGTGCAAAATGTCTGGTTACCTGTCAACAGATGGGGGTTTAAACGGTGTGACAATAAACACATTCCTCCCTTTGAAAACAAACACAGCATCATATTTCTGCTCGCTGATGACTTGGCACGCAMCACACCTGATTCATTTACACTGATGTGTTTGTGAATGACCCTAACTAAYACAGACGCAGGCTGGTTGGGATGATCAACACCGCTGAAAGAAACGAGTCTTTCCCCCTGGTAAACACAACCAAGTGTTTGTTTTGCTCCAAAACGGTGGCACTGTGAGCCCGTTTAGAGCATGCAGGAAGCGAGATTAGACAAATATGTGGGCCTGTTGAGCAGCGCCCATTAGATCATGGACGGACCTCACCCAGCAGCACCCGGGCCTCTCCTGGGACTGAGGAGGAGGAGTCACGGAAAAGGCTCAAACTTTTTACACTCTGCTTATGAAAACATAAAAATCATAGTTTGGGCATCTAAAAAACACATTAAGCTGGGGCTGTAAATAGGATGTAAACATTCCTTAAAAGACTACATATCACATGTTACCTTTAAAGAGCTACTTTTGTCAAATAAATATCTCTAAAACTGACTCAGTTGTAGCAGTTTTCTTGTTTTCTAAAGCTGTGTGTCTCCAACTTATAATATATTCTTGTTTTTATATATACACACACACACACACACACACACACACACACACACACACACACACACACACACACACACACACATACATACATACACACATACATACATACATACATACATACAGTACATACAGGCTTCACGATTTTTCACAATTTTTCACCTTGCGTGCTCAAAAACTACTCGACTCTTCCATAAAATGTTTACCTTTTGTGTTTTGAGTCACAACAGTCAAAAATAAACTTCTGTGTTAAATAAATGACTTCCTTGTGATCATGTGGTTTGATGCTGATGTAGATCAGTAAACAACCTACATTTAGGTGGTTCTGCTTTTAGGAGAAATAAGAACAATAGCAAACACCAACATCTATATTCCTATTTTAAAATAATAATAAAAAAATACGACTCAAATTCATGACAAGGCACCATGGGAATTGTAGTGACAACATTTCTTAGGGAAAAAGAAGAAGCTGTGAGATGCTACGTGTACCTGGCAGATAGCTCAGGAATGTGGGAGCACTCTGCAGACTTTAGCCCGGTTTTGTTTTTATAGTCCTCACACAGGAAGCTGGATCCAGAGGGGCCTCATTCATGTTGTCTGAAAAATGCTGACTGCTATCCCACCCCCAGCTTTCTGGCTGTTCTCCAACACACTCACTCACACACTCACACTCACTCACTCACACAACATGCATTTTTTGGCCTTGTCCCCTCCCCCACCATTAGAGAGTTTCATTTAGAGCTCTAATTACAACAAACAAGTGAGAACAAGTAGAGCACTGCCCCACACTCAGCCCGTCACTCATGTTCCAACTTCTGACTCGTTATGAGGAGTCTGCTTTTAAATCTGCCAAATCAATGTACATGTTTAAGAGAATGATCAAGGTAGGACTGTGGAAAAAATTAGGGCTGTCAAATGATTAAAATTTTAAATCWATTAATTCCAAGGTAGCCTAATCACGATTAATCTTAAGCTTAATATAAAACATTATTGCATTTTGGTAAAATAAATTACTTGCGTTATTAATTAGGCTTTATTTAGAAAAAAAATGGTGCTTAAGAAATACAACAATAAATCATGAAAATATCACCTCGATTGCACAAAAACAACAAAAATCAGGACCTAAAAATGCCCCAAACATGTTTGAGTCAGTTACATTTTGTGCAGAATAATGAGGTTAAATCAAGAATTCAAGGATTTTCATTCCAAATGAGAACTACATGAGGAATGAAAGATAGATACGAAGGTCACAGTTGTCAGCAAATAAATAAATAAAATAAAATAAGCCATAAGAAGACAAAAAGAAAAAAAACTGTACATAATGTGTCACACATGGAGTTTTATATTTTTTAATTGAACCTTTATTTATCCAGGTAAACTGTTTGAGAACCACTTCTCATTAACAAACATGACCTGGCATGCAC
>NW_013952486.1:1186179-1195771 GCF_001266775.1 Austrofundulus limnaeus | reverse complement strand
ACACACACACACACACACACACACACACACACACACACACACACACACACACACACACACACACAGAGGTCACACGAATGTTCTGGACCATAGTGAACTCAGACACATCTCACTGGGCACCTTCTCTGTTTATCACCCTGACGTCATCATTTTACCACTTAAAAAAGTTAATTTTTAACCTCCAAAGGTTCTTCTGTATATTTCCATATAAAGTCCTTTTTTTAGGCTCATAACCTTTACAACAGAGACACCTTTATAAAGGATTTATTTATGCTTTACAATGAGTTTGCAAACACTTCATAAAGAGTTATGAAAGTGACAAATGTTAGATATTTAAAATGTATTTTATAATGAATGCATATAGAGCACAAATAAATGAACCCTACAGCTTAACTATCAATTAGTCCTTTGTAGAGGAATCCTTACTGTAACATGGTGCTGATTTTTAAAAGAAATGTTTCAAATAATTTCTCTCTCTATTTGGTTCTGTTCAGTAAGGCCGTAACGCWGAGAGTACGCACCCTTCAGAACGCTGTGAGCTTCCAGGAGGAGTTCAGCATCAGGACAAACATCTGGTAAATCACCCAACAGCTGGAGAATCTGAAACGACACATTAAATCAGTGGACAGCGAGATGACCACTTGTGTTTTTGTTTATGCATTGCTAAGCTGGCAATGTTTAAAGGTAATTTCACCTACCTTTTAAAAAAAATGTGATTATACACAAGTAGTGAAAAAAGGAATTGTAGATTTCCGTTGTTTTATTTTTTGCTGGTCGTAAATGTTGCAGATGAGCTTCTGTCAAAACAACAAACTAAAAAAAAAAACATTAATACACATTTTATAATACTTYTTAGCATTAGATCATAGTTTGTGAGGCAAGTCTTCCTCTTAAAGCTCAACCATCACAGCTTTCAGCACCTGGCTGGTAGATTCTGAAAGCCTCTGCCGTATTTTACAGTCCTTGATGAGCTTGTTGTGAATCAAAAAGAAAAAATTGTATAGGTCTTCTGGACGGGTTCTTCTCTAATGAAACGTTTCGTCTCTCCTCCAAGAGACTTCTTCAGTCTGAGAGTTTCAGGCAAAATTCAGGCTTTTAAGCCCTGCCTCCATGTGACTGATACTCACATCACATGGCTATCGTTGACACCTCATTAACACCTATTGTTAACAGGGGGTGGAATGATACTGGCAATAGCAGCGCTGTAGGAGGGGGACAACTGAAAACGGAGGCCTCCACCTCTGTTTAATGATGGACGGTCTTTCTTTACAAAAATGGCTTCTTTTACTCCTCTCTCAAACCAACGTTCCTCTCTATCAAGAATGAGAACATCCTCATCTCTGAAAGAGTGACCGCTGGCCTGTAAATGAGTGAAAACGTCAGAGTTCTGGCCATTAGATGTAGCTCGTCTGTGTTGGGACATTCYTTTGAACAGTGTTTGCTTTGTTTCCCCGATGTATAACTGGTCGCAGTCCTCCTGGCACTTAACAGCATATACAAYATTGCTCTGTTTGTGCCGGGGCACCGGATCTTTGGGGTGAACCAGCCTTTGCCGTAATGTGTTTTGGGGTTTGAAAGCYACTGGGACATCATGTTTAGAAAATAAACGTCTCAGTTTCTCCGAAACACCCGCAACATAYGGAATAACCACTGGTTTGGGTCTGGGTTTGGGGTCTTCATTTTCACCTGAAGGTTGCATGGAATCCTGTCTGTGTTTCCTGTCTGCTTTCAGGAAAGCCCAGTCAGGATAACCACACTGCTCCAGGGCCTGTCGTGTGTGTGATTTCTCTTTCTGCCTGGCTCCTGGGTTTGTAGGGACACTGTCTGCTCTGTGGTACAGAGTCCACAACAGAGTTGTTGTGAATCAGCTGAAAGACACTTCCAAGGTTTCATCTGYGAGCGTCTCACACAAAGAAAATAAAAAGTCTATTTTATTTATTCATTTTGTTTTTATTACAACTGAAACAAAGTGTCTATAAGATCCAAATGGAGTAAGAAGTGACTTAATTAACCATCTGGATTTGTCTGTGTGGAACCTTGTTAAACCAAATGAGCCAACATGTCTTTGTCTCATGTGGCCTCATCTTTAAAAAAAGGGAGGGGAGGGCTTTTGTTCTTTAAGCCTCAGCCCCACAATTTCCAACCCTTAAATTACTTGTGAGAGCTAATATCTGAGGTTTAAAAACCCATCTGACACGTCTTTCTGTGTTTTCGTGGTGCAGAGTATTAACTGCTAATAGCTCACTTGCTCGTTCTCTCAGAGTGCTGCCGACTCTCGGCCTGAATAACACCTCGGACCGAGAACACGGCGATAATCGAGACCCTGACTCTGCTAAATGCAGAACATATGACCTCTTCCTCTCAGACATTCCCGTTTTGTAACTCACTCTGTCATGTCAGCAGTTTTCTCCACACCGGTTTCCTCTGCTGGAGAACAGAAATTACTCTTTCTTGTGGAAAAAAACACAGGGTGGGTATTGCACTGTGAAGGGATCTGACACCAAAAAATAAAATAAATMATTTTACACAMCTGAACACATAACAACTAAGTTCCTAGGATTACAAGCAGAAGGATCGTCACTGTGATAAATAGAATTACACATCCTCGTTGACATGATGTAAGCAAATATTGATAACCGGAAATATCAATTCTAACATCTGATTTAATGTGATGCCATCAGACTGACAAAAAACAGCAAGTTGTGTGCAAATTTTTGGTGCTTTTAAAGACTAAAATGAAGAAAATCAATACAAAYAATATATTATRAAATAAATTCAAGGAGAAGRAAGGCTGTTCTAGTTTCATAATGAGAAATATTTGACTCGGTAATGTTTGTTTCAGTAACAACATCTACTGTTTACCACTTGATCTCGAAATGTTTCAGCAAAGAGAAAATACTGCAGAAGCTTGTACAAACAAGAGGTCTCATTTCAACATAAACAGTGTTTCAGTGGAGCATTTAAAACAYGTTTGTTCTTCATTCTGTGACGTTAGAATCGGTATGCAGAAATTTTACTTCATAAGTGAAGTAAAAAGTAGAGTGCAGGAAACTACTATTTTTTTTTTTCAAAAAAGCTACTAAAAAGTGAGTAAATGGTTACTACCCACCATTGGCTATTTATACTTAGTTTTTAAAAATTACACACTTTTGGAGGAAATAGTCTATGTATCGTCATTTATATTGTGATCCATGTTGCGATATGTATCAAATCACTAAATTCTTGCAAAAACACAGCCATGCTCAACACCTTAGTGTAGTTTAAAGGCAAATTCTGAGCATTCGTGTATCTGTGGTTATTGTTCGTATTTGTTTACAGTCCTTGTTTATTCAGTTTGCGAGGCAGAACAAGACTGGGACATACTGTATGTATTTATGAGGGCTGTAGCAGATATCTGAGCAGCTGTAAAATGAGAAAAATAAATGGATGTGGTTGTGGGTTAGTGTGCTGTACTCAGGACTTTAGGTGCCGATCGCAAAATTTTAGCTGCTGCTGTATGTAAGAAAGCCACGGTTCAGCTAATTGCAGGAAACTGGGAGAGGCGATGATGGTAATTTATCTTCCTCTAATTGCTCTCCTGTTGTAATGCATCTTTTGTTTCAGTGTTTTTAAGACGAGGGCAACGAGCGGCAGGACAGMGTTAATTTTTACACATCAATATCTACACAATGATAATCAAAACTAGTGACACGGGATATTTTTAAAGTAATTTATTAAAAATAAAGTATAAATAAATATGCCACTTTTGTTACAAAGTAAATTATACAATTTAAATGAGATTTCACACTAAATATATGAATATTTAAAACTTTCAGTGGTTTACAGTGTTTTTTTGTGTGACAGCAATCATCCCACGGCTCCTCTGAGCAGATCACAACAATACTGCTCATTCACAGTTCATTTATACRAAATAATCTCAATCATTTAAAGACAGGCATTATACAGACTTTGATAAATAATAAATAGCAACTCTCATTTCAGTCACTAAAGGCTACTTGTTTGGAAAGACTTTTCAGTTGTAACTTTAAAAAAAAAAACAACAACTGCTGATTCATTAATGCTCCACTCTAGACTGTTATTTCCTCCTTAAAAATCATATTCTGCTCTCATTTTAATGCTGAAACACATTTAAGTACCAATACAGTTCAGATCTGTAAGTATTTTTACACAGTGCAGCAAAAGTGTTTACAAATAAAGCAATGTGACTACAGTGCGGGAAATAGTGGTTATAAAAGTTGTACAAAATCAGCTGTTTCAACAAACAGCCACGCTGGGCAGCATCAGTAAGAGAACTGTCAATTTTACTCTTCCTTTAATGAAAGTAACACAAATATACCGTTAAAAAAATACCTGAGTTTACAAAACTAAACATACATTAATATAGAATACACTGAAATAATAAAAAAAACCTCTGAAAAATCAATTGAAATACTTAGACAACATATCATTGCTCCTGTCGAGTCTCAGTAAATCAGTCTTTTGATGCTTTTAGCATCATTTTCCACTTCTTTGATCTATGATCAGTCTTTAAGTTATGACAGATCCAGAACTTTTAGATTTAATCACAAAGATGGCTTCTAAGTGAGCAGAATTTGTCARTTACATATAAATATAGTGATTCTAACCAGTGTTTAGATTAGTGTACCCTAGGTCAAGTAGTATAAAGTAACTGTTTATAAATATTGAACTATGAAATKGTGTGAAAAATGTGACGTGTGATATTAATTTTAAGCAAACCAAACCAACTTTGTGAACATTTCAGATCGTTACGACAATAAAAAGAACAGAGATGGTGGTTACAAGGCTGTTTGTTGTCTGCCTTCTAAAAATAAAAATCATGAGCATGATGAAACTGGGTCATATATTACTTTAGCAAACAAACAATACACTAAAACGGGGCAAAAGCACTCCATCTCATAGTGTTATTCAACCTCGTGAAAATCGGAAACTACATCAATTTGTAGCAAYATTTCTAAAACTTTCTGGCAAACTTTATACCCAGTACTGACTCTTCTGCAGAGTGGGAGTAGTGGTTCTAATAATCCGGGAACATGCAGGGGAACCATCGCTCCAAGAACTTATAAGTACCTTTGAATCAATGCTGTYGTAAAGCGATTCCTGATTTTGTCTGAACAGCCTGTCAAGAACTGGGCTACCAGGGCCGGTGGGGTTCAAAGGCGTGACAGTAACAGTGGGAACTGTGGTGCACCTCTGAGTTTGCCCATCGTAACACTGACCGTTTGGAGAACCAGCAGACGGAGGCTCCGGTGGTGGAGCGCCGCTCTGCTTCCATTGCCTGTGGTGTCGGAAATAGACGACCACAACCACGAAGATGATTATAAGAAGTAGAAGGGCCAGCAGGGGCAAAATGATCAGGAGAGGATTGGAGGTTTTTTGAGGGTAGGACTCTACTCGAACCGGCGTGTTCTGAAACCCCTCCGTTTGAGATGGTTTGCCGAGAGTCGTGCCAAAGAAGTTGGTCCTGTTCGAGTTCCCCCAGCGGTTGCGCCCACTGAATTTGTGCTGGTTTTTGATTGGCTGCTGGGTAGAGAGGAGAACTGTAGACGGTACGAGGGAAGTGGTTCCGTTCTTGTAAGACTTGATTGGTGTCAGAGGAAGTGGTGATGTGGTTGGGACCGGACTTTTTGTGGTGGGAGAAAGTGCTGGATCATATGGCACAATTGTAAAATGAACTTCCCCTTTAGCAGGTTGGATGTTATCAGCTTTGAGTACAAAAGCCAGTGAGTCGTTCAGCTCCTCAACTCCGGTCATGTTGGCGTTMAGCTCCAATGCTATTTTCTCCTGCACCACTTCCTGAAACGTAAAAGACTCAACCGGTAGAMCTTTCTTGGTGATTTTATGTTTCATCTGAACAACCTTCCCATGCCTGGGATGGCACGTAATTTCAAAGACGGGGTCACTGTCGCTCAAACGAGCCAATTYAGACACATTAAAAAAGCTAGAGTTGAGTTTGACATTAATCCCATTGGGAATTCTCAAACCTCTGCCAACCTGCATCAAAGGTCTGACGGTTATGTTGAGCACTTGGCYGGTAAGATTAGCCTCCGAAGTGAAGGCTGTGAACTCAAAGCTGTCCTCAGAGGAGGAGAGAATGGTCATATGGTAGGACAACCTTCCAGCTTGTAAATCCTCTTGTTTAAATGCTGTAACTTCTTGGTTTTCCATCAGAAGTTTGCCAAAGTTTGGAGGCCTTGTAACTTTGTAGCAAATGGTGACATCCTTTCCATTTGACTCAGCAGCGAGGTTGTTCTGGGTCACAGGTACCGAGGTCTGGCCTTGTTGCAGTGTCACCTCTGTGTTGTTGACCAGACTAATGGCGATCTCTGTCACGTCTATGTTAAACAGCTTATATATGGGTTTGTGATGTCCATCTGTGACACTGAAGTAGAACACCCCTGAGACAGAACTTCCATCATGAACAAAACARACACTTCTGTTGTTGATTTGGGCTTGAGTAAAGGCCACTATTGACTCATTCAGAYGTTCCATGAGAGCTAGGTAACCATTGTTTGGTTTGCTAATCACAGAAAACTTAATATCCTCTGGAGGATTGTCCAAGTCTTCAACTTGGAGATTTTCAGGTCCGAGAGTTACTCTATCYCCTTGTACCACTTTCAGACTTGGAGTTTTAATTCTCAGCAAAGGTGGCTGATCATTTACAGGCGTGATTGTGATGTTAAAATGTTCCACGACAACGTCCTTTTCATCCTGAGGGCRTTGTGCAGTCCTACCCTTGGGATTAAGCCAAGCAGTGAACACAAAAGAATCACAAGTCGTCTCCGAGTTGTCGTGCTGGTAAGTGATACCRTATTTACTGACGATGAACTGAGAGAAGTTGGGTTTCTCCTTGGTGAGATTTCTCTCACCCACTGTGACAACACCATGCTGAGGCAGTGACGTCACCTGAAACCAGACCTCGTGGGAGCTCCGCTGTGGAGTCGGCAGCTTTGACATCAAGTTTGAGGCGTCCAGCATGAACTCATCGATGACAACGCTCCCGCCTTCTGTCACCTCAGCACCTATTAGCAAGGAAACAATACGTGGACCCATTAAGATGCCTTTAATRGTACAGAATTGTTATGCTTCTCTCTTTAGAACTATAAAAAATTTGAACAGAATGACAAGCAAAGCTAAACCAGATTTAAGAAAAACTGATACCTGTGTTAGCAAGGAGGACTGTGTTGTGTTCAGGTCCTTTATTTTCATAGGAGATGTCAATTTTGAAGGTTTGACTCTCTATAAAAGCAGGCGGTGATGACACAGAAAAGGTCATCGAGTCCATTGCTTCCCACCCAATAGATTCAATGGGAGTTTGAATGTAAACAACTTCCCTTCTGTCCACCTGTAACACAAAAATACAAATAGTGAACTGGATCGACTATGAAAAGGGGGTCGATGGGTTCAACAACTGCTCATCAGTCTGACAGGATGTATTTAATAATTTAAGAGTGCTTGCTTAGCAGTAAATACTAAACAAGCATCATGTCTTTGACTGTGTTTGATGAAAATCCATCAGCAATAATTGAATAAAAGCGCTACATGGACCGTTCAGCTAAGCAAGCACCGAGTCGGTGTCTCCGATGAGGATGGAGGACATGTATTATTCATACGGTACAGCAAAAATCTGGCAACTCTCCACTTAAACCTAATAATTCATCTTGCTCTCAGGTTCATATTCCTTGAATTCTATTTCAGAAACACACGCATGTAAGGATGAGCCACGGCTTTATGTTCTCAGAGTCTTCTCTCACCATCTCTTGTGTGAAAGTGGAGACGTCCTCTGTTGTGTTATCAGACTGCCTCCTCACCAGACGCCCCAGCTTAGGATGCCGGGTCAGGCTGAATGTAATAACTCGGTTTGAGGTGTTGCTGACATCATTGGTCACAGCTTGTAAATCTACATTTGTGAGCGGCCTCGAAGAACCTGGAGAGACATTTGAAATCAAAGAAAACTTAAAGTTTTTTCTTTTTACTTATTTGTCAAAGCTTTTGCGAAGCTGCAACGGCATCAAAACTTTTTTCCCTAWTTTTTTCCCTTTGGGAGTGCTTCACATCTTTTTTAAAATTCAAACAATACAAAACAAAGTCTGGAAAAGACTAATGAGAGTGTTCTGATGTGTCAAATTAAAGCAGCATCGCAGAGATCAAAAGCCTTTTACAGCACTGTCCGACTGCAGCGCGGGGAGTTCCATAAACTCCAAACAAGACATTAAAAGCTTCATGTGGGTGCAAACTTTCAACTTGGGGAGAAACTGCAAAATAAGAGATATCTGCAAATAGAGGATAAACCACAGCAGGTTTATGTTTAAGTTGGTCCAAAGCTCCTGCTGCTTTRAAGGTTGAAAGAAAACTATATTTTACAGACAAATACACAGACTCAAGTAAAAACATTATCTCTGCCTTCTGCGGGTGATATTAAGAGGCAGTGATGAATAAATTTTTTAATCATCTATCACTCATACACAGAGATACCAATATTTTTTATCTTTTTAGGGGGAATATATCAATTTGAGGAAAAGGAGTTTCTATCTTTTTAAAAACAAAACCATTTGTTCTAAATCTGTGGAAAAAGATACAAACTCTACTGGGTAATCACATATATACATTTATTTTAAATGAGCCAGTGGATAAACTTAATGAAACTTGCACATACATCTACTGTTAAATATTTATTTATATACTGTATGTATCATAATTACAGTATGTCTTAAACAGTCAGGCAAGCTGGATCTCTCAGTGATAAGCATAAATACTTGTAGTTCTTAGTTGTCTCTGACACTCAGGCAGGACAAAGATTTCACTCCRTGCAGACTTTATCTTCACATACAATGTTTTCAAAGACATTCCGAATTCCTCTGAGTCGATGTGATAAAATCACAGACAATCATACCACAGTTTTTTGATGTCAAGTCTACAACTGATTAACTTTTGAGTCATCCCAATTCAAGAAGAATCACAAAAGAAATATCTRGCTCAGTTTCACAGATATTGAGCTAAAACTTGACACATACATGTGTATAACTTCTCACAATATTGCGTATAAATTGCATCACATTGTCAAGGTTTGACCACAATGGTTACAACACAGTCATTTCTCAGTAAAGGTGGAGGGTGATATGCATTCCTTCAAGGATTTTTCCCCTTTTGCTCTTTGAATGTGGTCGCTGAGGACAAGCAAACTGATGCAATTCATGGGATTACAAAACATTTTGCAAAAACGAGCCCTCTAGTCGACTAGCAGGGATAGGTAACTGGCCCACAGGCCACATCCGGGCTGTGGGTGACTTCCCTCTGGCTTGCCAAAGATAAGTRAAAAAATAAAAACTTTATTTTTGTTGTTTTTTGGGGGGAGATAGACTATCTGTTCAMAGAATTTTAAGGCCAACTTATGTGTTTAGTCTTAGAGATGCTGTCTGCTATGAAGGACTTTGTTATATGTCACCATTACAACACGTTGCACAAAGCTAAATATGAGAAGCTTACTGAAGTCACAAAAAGAAAAAAAAATTGTATAGGTCTTCTGGACGGGTTCTTCTCTAATGAAACGTTTCGTCTCTCCTCCAAGAGACTT
>NW_013952486.1:1183233-1184817 GCF_001266775.1 Austrofundulus limnaeus | reverse complement strand
AGTCTTTATTTTACAGTAAAATATATGTTTATTAAATAAAGTCTAATGTTACAACTAATCATGGATCCCTTTAAAGAAAACCAATTCTCTCTGATGAATATTAACACAAGAAAAAATATCAGTAAAATGACAAAAATATATGGTACAAATATTTTTTACAGTCTGACCTTTAGTTAAAGTGTTGGTTGCTACACTATGTTACCAACTTTATATGAATTATTCTTCTGTGCCATAAAAATCTATAGTGCTAAACAATAAAAACACATCTGTATGACACTATTACACATATTTCCCATAAGTGTTTTAATATTCAATGTGACCTAAATAACAGTTAATAAAAGATAAAGTACTGATGTGATTTATTAAATCAGTCAAGCTTTTAAAAGATGTTAATTAAAGCCTGCGTCACAGAGGAGGGAAAAAAAAGGATCAAGAGGTGAAGAAGCAATTTGCAGAATTTGTTGCTAGAAGACGTGRCTCACCTGGAAACACCTTGAGGGGGAGGTTTTTCTCCAAACTGAGAACTAAGGCTTTGGCTGTGATGCTAAAAATCTGCCTGGGAGTGAAATTCACCCCATCATTGACTTGGAAGTTGAATCCTCCGGACATGGCACCTAAAATATGACATGAAAATCAATACAACTGAAGAGTTACAAGAAATTAAAAAAGGTCAATTAAAATTGGTGATACAGAAAGAACAAAAACAGATCTATATTATGAGCCCAAAAGGGAACTCTCAGTATTACTGCAGGCATGTTTACAAAATGTGATGAGGGTTTTTTTTGTTTCTATTATTAGACTAAACAAAAAGCAGAATTTGAGCAGTAAGCAGAAACATAATGACAAAAGCTGGAGAGTTCCTCCTGACAAGATTAATTCCCTCAGCTGACACAAAAGGAAACTGAGTCAGACTGTTTTCAACTACAAACAGCACCTGCTAGTGGAGGAAGAAGGAACAGCAAAAGACAAGATGATGAATTACGTTTGGTATTAAATTTTAATCGTGCAAGAGAACCAGAGGTTCGCCATAAATAGAGCAAATTACACTCAGCTGTTGTTGTTTTCTTCATACATAAAAGGTTATATAAATACGAGCTAAAATCTGATTTAACGACATAATTCTGTTTGTCGCATTACCTTTGTGAACAAACAGCAGCTGTCCCTGGTCGATGTGGGCCTGGGTGAAGTTCAACACTGCCTTCATGGGATTGCTCTTGAGGGCCAGGTGTCCATTGCTCGGAGGGGTCACCATGAAGTGCATCTCCTCTGGGGGGGAATCCAGGTCCTGTGCTCTCAGATCCTCTGGTCTGATTTCTGTAACCGACGACACCCAAACCTAGAGAAGAGGACACAACAGGTGCTGTTGGATGGATACAAACCACCAGAAACTTTAAAGGTTTTGCTAATTTAATGCAGTGGTTCTCAAAGTTGGGGTCGGGACCCAAAGTGGGGTCCTGAAACATCAAGGTGGGGTCCTGAAAAGATTTTCTGTATTAATTACTTAGTTGCCTAAAGTGTATAAATGTAGAATAATAAATATTGTTACTGTGCCCATGTTTAGTTGACCTGATACAAATGTTTATC
>NW_013952486.1:1165678-1180378 GCF_001266775.1 Austrofundulus limnaeus | reverse complement strand
GTAATATTTGGGGTCACAAGTTTTTGCCATGAATATTTTGTGGATCAGCAGATAAAAAGTTTGGGAACCACTGATTTGATGCACAGCTGCAAAGTAAAGCCTGATCTCTGTAAGAATTGAGTTTTATTTAATTAAAGTTGTCATTCATCAACATTACTTGTTAACAATAATATAAAGCCTTATTCAATTTCTGAATGTTAACTTAAGATTTCCTTTTAGTGGTTTTTGATTCCCAACTTTCATTTCACAATTTCCTCCTTTTCTTGCCTTTCATCCTTCTGAAGCATTTCATCCATCGAAGCAGAACTGTCATAACATCTTCACTAACTTGAGCACAGACACAACAACACGACCAGAAAAAATAATAAAAAAAATACACTAAACCCTTTAAAATCATGGACTTCCCAGGACTAAAAATAGCCGTCCAGACTGTTGGGACAGTTTGAACTACTTCAGAGTGTTGGTGAATCCTGCTTCCTTGCACAGTGAAAAGCCTCRAGCTAACACGAAGCAACAGAGSAACTCACTGACACACACACACACAGCACAAAACTACTGAACCATGAGTCCGTAAACTCCAAGCCAGAGGAGCTGTTGCATAACAAACCATTGTTGTTACTTAGACAGGTTGTCATTCCACAGTAATTAACGCTACAGGCTGGTAAAGGTTATTACAGATAAAAAACACGACGTGTCCTTTTAAGTTCTCTTTACAGATATTTTATCACTTCATGACCCAATTTCAATTTCATCTAATCTTTTATGCCAAGTTCAAACAGAGCTGTTGACTGGTTAGACAGAGTACAAGATGAACTGATCTTTAAAATGCCTCCAGTTACAGATAACATTGTTAAAAAAAAACAAAAGCAATGCAGGAATGTCAGAAAATGCTAAAACAAAGCTTTCCTTTWCACACCCAACACTCTACAAAACGCTGGAAACAGAATCCATTTTGCCACTGCTTTCACAGTTCCCTAATTAAATCATATTGCAGACAAATTTACAAAATGACTTGACTTTAGTCTTTTTTTTTTAAATAAAGCGAGTGATCAAACATTATAAAACATCTCAGGACCACAGCAGCAGGCTTACAGGAAACTTCAAGCTGCTGCGCTCTGAATGTTGGTTAATGTGAGAAATGTCAGCAGCCCCTCTGCAGAAGTGAGATGAAGTGGGTGGAAAGGAACATATGAGCCCAACGTGTGTATGAGAACATCTACAGGAATGTGCCGACTACCAGAAGCATCACAAAGTAAAAGATTTAGAATTAGTTGAAGCGATGCTCATCGCCCAACGACTTTCATGCTAAAGTKTCAGACTAAGTTTTATTGAACCAAGTGATAACTTTACAAAAGTTTCATTAAAGTCTGATTCATGAGAAATTTTGCAAATGGTACAAAGAAATGAAAAAATATAGACCAAACTATTATCTGGCAATACGTATTTTTTTCCTTTCAAAGCACTGCATTCATTTTTATTTTTTTTAACAAAAAAATCAAATCAGGAAATCACCACCACAGCTGATTAGCTCTCCACAATAACCTCTCTGTCCAAAAGACAAAGTTCAAAACTATTTTCTTTTTCAGAGACAACTTTTCAGTCTTCACAGTTTTATTTTGAAAAGTCATTTCTAAGAGACACTTGTTCAGGTGTTTCCTAACATGAACTTTAATATTTATTAAGCTAACCGCTAAAGCTAACTTTCTTTAATGACCCTCAGGTGAATCTGCTAGGACAGGGGTGTCAAACCCATTTTCACTGAGGACCACATTATGGTGGCCCTCAAAGGGCCTGCTGTAACTAATGTCATTGTTTCATGTTTAACTTCAACTAAACATAAAACGTCAGTCTCATTGCTATGGCTGGGCACTGCACGAGCTCTACCTAGTKTTTCCWGCATAGAAACAGTGTTTTTACAAACTGATTTAGTTTTTGTTAAATAAAACAACTTTATGATGACACACTTTTCAGGATGCTTGATTTGTGACCCATCACATCAAAACGAGGATTAGCATAAGTCCAAAAGTGGAATGTGGAGAAATACGCAGATATAAGGTTTTGATTTAAACATGTGCAAAAAATGCATTTTGTCAAAATATAATGAATTAAAGCCCTATGAATGTATCATTTGAATGAACTGTCTAAAATATAATCCTAAAAAAAACTTTTTGAAGCATTTTTTAGCAGTAGCAACAAAAAAAAAGCTTTTGAGGAAAAACGCCTTAAATTTTTGATATTTTCCCTGTGAGCTAGAAATGTTTTTGTTTTTTTCCAACTGGGAAATCTTAATATAAAAAAATACTATGTGAGGTTTCCTCTTTATATTGACATCAAAAATTACTCAATAAATTTATATAAAATTAGGATTCAGACCAAACAGTAATGTTTTATCATACCAACAAGACAAATTAAGTCATATCTCTGGATAAGCTTATGATAAAATGATCCAGGTATCAAAATGTAGCTTTTAAAGCAGGAATCTGAAAATGTAATTAAGTAATTTTGACCAAATTTGACTTAATCCTCGTTTCGATATGATGGGTTACATTTACCAAACATTAATACTTGGTTTAGACAACATGGTTCCTACTTGTGTCCTGAAATTTGAAACTTCAGAAGAGGATGTACTTACATTTGACCCTGACTGTACATATTTGTCTAAAGTGGAGTTTAAATACAAACCCTCAGGCAATACTCTCAGGTAGGTTAAACTTTAAACGTACCTTACTGGAAAATTAAAGCACTTGTGAAGGTCACAGACAACCATGACACCACAGTGGGATACCCGACCACAGAAGAACACTAGCCTCACATGTTTGTTTCCTTGGTGAGAAAGAGCTACACCGTCAGTATCTTTCATCTAACAGGAAGCCACAGCAGGATGGATGAACAAAGTTAGAGTGAATCATCAGATTCAAAGAAAAGACGTGTCAGATTAATTAGCATGAAAATCCCATTCGGAGTCCAGATCAGTTCCCAAAGCGTGGCGGACCACTCACAAACATCTTCACCACACATCAATCTTTGTTCCATTACTGCTTCAACTGATTAAAAGTCTTCCACTTTTCTTTCTACAAGCCTACAAAGCAGCAAATATCAGTGGATTAGATGTCTCCTCTTTGTTCATACACACAAGGAAAAACAACTGAATATGGAGCTAAGTTGCATTTTTGTGGTAAATAGACTCAAATAATAGCATCAGATCATGTGTTTGTTTGTTTTCCCAACATAATTCATTTTGTCAACTCTATCTGACTTTATATTATTTCTTTAGTCATCCTCGCAGCCCCCCGAGGGGCCCGTGTCCCAGTTACAGAACTACAAAAAGAGAATCATATATTATTGTCATAAATTCTCATGACAAGAAACTGAGAATTTGCCTGCAGGAGTCGCTCCTCAAAGCAGCTCTAAAATCATACAAAGTCACAGTTTCTATTGTTTTTATACTGTTAAAAAAAATCAGTGGAGGATAATTAATTTGTCTGTTCAGTTGGCTGAGTTTCTGTTTTTAGGACAAACTAGTTTGAATAACAATTTTGTTTTATCAACTTGACTGCACTGATCAGTGCAAAGCTGCCAAGACACTTACTGTATAAAGATAATTCATGAGGCACAGCTAATAAACTGAGAACATGAGGGTTTTATACTGATACAAAAAGTATTTTTAAACCAACAATCCGAATCAATTTCATGAAGAGAAAAAAAATATTAAAAATCAGTAAACTTTCACAGTTCAGTTTCAGATTGAAGGTGATGGGCAGTGACAGACAGCCACCTTGTGGCCATTAACATATACTATTTCTTTTTAAACTTGTGACTTTAAACCAAACACTGAGTAAAATATCAGTGTTTCTGATCATAACCACTATTAAACTGGTACTCATGTTTTCTTTAATGACACAAATATTTGTAGTTTTTCTTCTCTGCAGCTGTGGGATTACAATGATTTGAAAAATCAAAGATTTTTATCTCAACCTTCTTTCCAGCTGGATCTCAAACTTTAGCCACTAAAATTCATTGAGTTTTACTTGGGTTACAAAACAGCACATGTCAGCATCATCCAGCCCATGGACATTTAACAACTTTAATATTTTGTGTATATATTTCTAAACATATGCAAGAGACGGCTACAGTTAACAGAGTCAAAATAACCAGCAGAGTTCTGTGGTTAAATACCAATAATAATGAAGAGGGAGGGAATTTCAGAATAAAACCTTTACGCTCTGCTAGATCGACGTTACTCTCTATCAAACTACAATGAACCGAGCTGGAAGCTGGARGGGGCGGGGTTTGAAGCACCTCRTTTGGATTTTAAGAGACAGCCTCAAAACGAGTTGCTCTGTTTCCGTCAAGGTTTTTTAATGCGCATTTTGAAGTATCGCATCAGAAAAGGTGAATGGAAACGGCATGATTCGAAAAAAAACTTCCTCTAATTCGCATAAAAGTTGATACGCTCGCTTGGTGGTTTTTGTTTKTTTTTTTTCGAAAAAGAGTTAATGCGCAAAAGGAGAGATGAAAAAACATTTGTCGAATCTATTCTGACGTAGCGAACATTTACCTCACATGATTGATCAGCTGTTCCGACTATCTGAATGGTACTGGACCGGTACCAGAGCGACTGCAGCCGCGACTCGCAGCAGGACCCTCCTCCTGCTGTTGTCGTCTTCTGTTATTCCCGTAACATGAAGAGAATTGCATTTTTTTTCTACGTTTCCCGACCGCATGTAAAATCTCCAGAACTAGTTGATATGACAGAACAATTACAACTTTCCCCATAGTAGCAACACGTTCCTGATAACTTCTCTCCATTGTCCTGAGATGCAACTTTTACTTCCTGTTTACTAAATGCATGCGTCTGACGTAAGTGATTCGCTTCAAGCCAGTGGATGGAAACACGTCTGACTTGCATTTCTTAGTCTTTTCCTTTTTGCGAAATTTTAAAAATTCACTCAAAATTCGAATTAAAATGGGATGGAAACACAGTTTGAGACACACCCCAGAAAAAGGGTAAACGAGTACGAGTGGTTGGGAAAGCTAAAATATAGAGGAATTYACACCAAAGCATTGCAGTTCCACTTTCTATAGACTCTGACTGAATGATTTAAATGAGAAAAAGAAGTATTTAAAAGCTTATGTCTCCTTTAGAGATAATATGATTGACATTTTAATGTTTATTTAGGTTTTAACACTTAACTACCTACACAGACACTCTGACAGAGTCAGGGCACCTCCAAATATAGGTCTGCTCTGTGCTGCCAGTGCTGAGAGTCCCTCCTCCACATAGCAAACATAGTTTCCCCCCTTCCGTCAGCCAGTCTGCCATGACAACTTGCAACACTGACCCCATGCGAGTCTTCTGACAGTAAGCTACAGTGCCACTCCTGCTGGATTAAAAAAAATGTGTCAAGAGTTTAAATTTAGAGCTGGAGTGCAGACTCACCCTGAGGACCCTGTTGGTTGTAATAACAGGAGGCTCATCATTGACAGCAGTAACCTCGATGTAAACTGTCTGAGCTGCACTTTGCTTCCTCAGGCCCGTGTCGTTGGCCACCACTGTGAAATTGTCAGCGAGGGTTTCGCTGTTGTCGTGGACGTAGTAAATGAATTCATGCTCCACCTGGTTGAAAATCAGAGAAATCATTAGATAACACCGAAACCGCAACTAGTGGTTTTGAACAAAGTAGTTGCAGAGACACGATATGTGACCCATATCACATTGAAATGAGGATTAAGTCTAAAAGTTGTTATGTGGAGAAATAGGCAGATAGTGTTTTGATTAAAACACTTTCAAAAATTACATTTTGTCAAAATATAACAAATAAATGTGTTATCAATGTATCATTTCAACGAACGGTCTGAAATATTATCCCAAAAAAATTTTTTTGAAACACTTTTTTGAGCATTAGCAACAAAAACCTGATTTTGAGGAAAAACGCCTTTAAAATGTTGAGATTTTCCCTATGAGCTTTCAAAGCTTTTGTTTCTTTCCAGCTGGGAAATCTTAATATTCAAATACTATCTGAGGTTTATTTTTTAAAATGACATAAAAAAAATCCTCATTAAAATTACATAAAATTAGGATTTAGACCAAATATTTATGTATTATTGTAACCAACCAGACTAATTAAATATCTCTGGATCTACTAATGATATCAGGATGATCTCAGTATCAAAATGTAGCTTTTAAAGCCAGGAATCTGAAAATATGATTAGGTCATTTTGACCAAATTTGACTTAATCCTCATTTTGATGTGATGGGTCACATATATGAGAGTTGATATGAATTATTGTGTATGTATTAAAAAAYGTGTTATGCATTTTAAAAACATATCAAAGCCATAATAATAAGTGCAGAAATTACAGCTGATAACTATTTTAGTACCATTTTTGAGTGTCGGTGCTAAGGATTTCTCACCTGCCTCCTGGTGAAAGTGGTTATGGACACACCAGGGTGTCTGGAGTGCTCTATGCGACCATGATGAGGCAAATCGGTCAAAATATAAAGGAAACTGATTCCAGAAAAGTGTCTGTTAGTGACTTTGAGCACTTCCTGGGTAAGTGCCTTCGAGGCGCCCTCAGTCAGTGTGAAATTAGTGACGTGAAGGGGGATAAGGAGGGGGATGATGTCAACAGACACCCTAATGCCGCAGACGTCAGTGACCCCGTTGGTGGCATCTAGGACGAAGGTGTCGTTCACTTTGTTCGGCTCCACCTGCACGTACTGGATGTTGCCGCCGTTAATGTCGTCCTGGGTAAACGTCTTGACAGGCGACTGTTTGGTTCCGATGTAGCGCTCCTCTGCCTCTACAAAACGCCTGAGATAGCCGTGCGATGGGGCTACCCTGACTGCAAACGCAATCTCAGATGGCAGGTTGTCCTCATGTGTGACCTGCAGCGAACAGAAAACACTCAGTGGTTAAATCTGAAACGTTACTTTCATTGGATTCTTTTTGTAACACTCCAGAATTTAGACTTGACCAGTTTAATGTAGGATTTRTAATTTTGCATTTTTTGTTTCCAGATCTTAAAATGACATACTTTCAGTAAATCTAAGAATTTGAAAAACTAATACATGAACAAAAAAAATAAATGAATAGAGTTTCCCTATTTAAATATGATTTACTAAATTTTTAACTGACTCACCTCAAGTTTAGTTTCATCAATCTTCACTGGTTTTCCCTCTTCCACAAGTAAAGAYTCTAGATGCTGCACGATAGGTGGCCTCTGATGACTTTCCAGATAAACCTTCACATTGATTCTCTCTGCAAGCTGAAGACCTTTAGCTTTCACTGTTAGGTTGAAAAAGTCCGTCAGATGTTTGCTGTCATTGTGCCGATAGGAGATCAGTCCATTTTTTAGGTCAAACTGCGTGAATGACTCCACGATTGTTTTATTCAAATAAAGAGCTCCATATTTGGGACCCTCACTCAAATTGAAAACAACATCTTTGTCATGTCTTATGTCCAAATTTGATACAAGACTGAAATTGCTGGTGGAAAAAGTCACTGATTGTCCTTTCTGAACCAACAGACCAGTGTTATTAGCGACCTTCAAGAAAGGATCACGAGCACTGACGTCCAAAAGGCTCGATACGAAATGTTTTCCATCTGAGACGAACAGCACAAATCTGCCAGTGCTCACGCCTTTGTGAAAGAACARCACTCGTCTTTCCTCCAAGTCCTTCTGTTGAAACTGGAACAGTCGATGAGTGGTGTCGTTGACCAGCACAAGGTCTCCCATTGGGATTCCACGTCGAGTGTAGATGAGCTGGCCATCATCGAAGTCAGAGTCCGCATCATGGTAGCGCAAGTCTTCTATAGTGAGCAACTTCTGTCCATCCCTTACTACATGAAAAACTTTATCGATGACACGCATTGGCTTTTGGTCATTAAGCAGCTGAATAGAGATGTTGAATATTCCTTCTTTGGAGCCAATTTCATCTYCTTCGATGGAAGACTTGAATTTTTGGCTGGTAGAAGCTATGAAAGTAAATCCATCTTGAGTTGTTTCACTGTCATCGTGGATGTACATCAACCGTTCCTGCAGTATATCCTGATTACTAAAGGTGAAGATGTTGTCATAGCTGGCAYTGGAGTTTGACTGACTAATACGAGCTAGCTTTCCATGTTTAGGGCTCCTCATGACCGTGTAGAACATGTCCTTTGTACTCAARCTCTCTGCAAACAGCTCATCTTTAGTGATGAGTTTACTTTCTCCCTCTTGAAGTGYGAGTCCTTTATTTCTCATAAACACGCTGTTGACGTCAGCCTTGATGGAAAACTGAAAGTCATAATTTTCAGACTGAGCATGTTTAGAAACCAGCTGAAACTTGAAYCTGTCTGTTGTGTCCTCATAGGGTCTATCAACAAGCTCATAGTGGACCTTTTTCTCGTTCAGGTCTTTCTGGCTGAAGGTTGAGTTCTTTGTCAACAGTGAAGTATTAAGCAGGAGCTTCCCTTTC
This sequence comes from Austrofundulus limnaeus, assembly GCF_001266775.1. Lineage (NCBI taxonomy): Eukaryota > Metazoa > Chordata > Actinopteri > Cyprinodontiformes > Rivulidae > Austrofundulus > Austrofundulus limnaeus. The sequence goes on along the minus strand of NW_013952486.1, from coordinate 1,171,917 downwards.
TTTGGTGTAGTAAGAACCCGAAAGTACAGGTCATCTTCTGAGACGACCACACCTTCAGCTCTGGCACAAAGGTACTCTGAGCTTAATGCCACTTTTCTAACTTTATCCATGTTCATCATTACATTCTTCACCAGCTGATACTTTATCCAGCTAACAGTAATTGGGAAAATTATTTCTGTGTTTGCACTTGCAGCTACAACAACTTTGCACTTAAAATAATCAGTGACATTTGACGTTTGGATGTCTTGAAAGGTGTTAAYATATCGAAGACGCTCTTTTTCTAAAAGTCTTTGTGAAAATGACTCGGTCCGCCTCCATTCCCCACTCGAGTGAAGCCTCTGGAGTTCTCCAAACTGTGGGGGTTCGATGATGTCGTATCGGATTTCTACAACTTGTTTCACAGCATTGGTTTGCACTGCCAATTGCTTTGAACTRATTACAGCTGTCTCACCTTGAACRATCTCAAGCCCAGTGTTGTTGRCAATTTTATACTGCARTGCTACAGCCATGACCCTTAAAACMACAGTGTTGCTGACTTTTTCCCCATCACTGACCCTGAGAACTATCCTTGAGTTTCTCACCCCTGTGTGAACATAGTACACCCTTAATTCATTCAAGTCTGTGTACGAGAATGACGTAACTGCTTTGCCAGGGTTGCTCTCTATTTCCAAATAGCCTGCATCAGCATTCAGATTTCCAAGCACAGAGAAGATAACATCTGTGTAGTTACTGTCTATATCTGTGGCTTTCAGAATATCTGAGGTCAGAAGTTTCTTAGAGTTCTCCAACAGGACAAAGAGATTTCCTTCAGGAAGGCTCAATTCCGGTGCATCATTGGTGGGKGTCACAGTTATATTGTACTGGTATAATTTGCCGTCCTTCAGGTAATCAGGAACTTGCTTTCTACTGCTACAAAAAATTGAAAACATGAAGAAGTCATCTGGTTCCTCTGAGCCTCCGTGAACGTACACCACTCTCCCATGCCAAAGATCCAGCATGCTGAATGTGTTCTCCTCTTGGTCCTGATCGACGTCGAGCCTCATCTGACCTCTGATCGGTTGCTCTACAATTCTGAACATAATTTGAGACTGTCGAATGCCAAGCTTCTTGAAGTCCAACAATACCTTGATGTGTTTGGCCTCAAGAGATGCTCGGCCACCCTCCTGAACCACAAGGTTCCTAACCTGTACGAAATCTGTACCGTACCTTCTGTCTAAGCCAAATGCAAGGGTGGACATGTGAAGGGATGGCGTTGGTGTTATCAAATGAAAAAGGGGTTTTGGTGTACTTGTAGGATTCACAGATGTTGGTGGTTCTGGTGGCTTCTCTGGTTCACAGCCGACTGAGATATCTTTGGTGACTAATGCATTAGCAAGACTCATTTTGACTCTATTTACTTCCAAATCCTTTAAGCATCCTTTAAAGGAACCTCCTCTGACACGTCTTCCTGATACGGAGATGAGCCCTACCTTTCTGACCTCTGACCTGGTGCCATCATCTATACCTCCAACAAAAAGATAACCTTTGAGATGAAGCCTCTTTAAATGGGAGCTAATGCTACTTTTTACCATTTCTCCATCCACTGTTAGGTCAATATTTCTTGAACTAAAACGCAACTTCAAAGAATGCCATTTTCTGTCATTAACAAATGTTTGTGAACGTAACTCAGTTTTGACTCCACCTTTCCCAACAATGGCCACTGGCAAACCTTCCTGAATCTCCAGAGCAACAAATCCCCCCTCTCTGGCTGAACTGTAGAGAATAATCCCCTCTTTGGCTGAAGTATGCACAACACACTGAAATACAGCCTCTTGATGAATAGTCCAAGTTGGAAGAGAGACATAAGCCCTGGAACTGAAGAAACTGACAGAATCCTCTACATCAGCAGAAAACTGGGGACTGCAGCCTAAAGACACTTCATAGACATATTTGTATCCAGTATATGGTCTCAGTGACGACAACAAGTCATGCTTATTGAAGACCACCTCGTCCATGCAGCCTCGAAAGCCGATCAAGTCTCTAGGTAGATACATTTTATCCAAACCCCCCGAGTTTCCAACATAAAGACCATCAATAATGTTGAGGATGTGATRAGGACCAGGCATCTTTATGCTTGTGTGCGAGTTTTTGTCAACAGTCAGCGTGACATTTGACCGCAGGTGGTGGACCTCTACAGAATGCCAGGCCAGATCGTTGAGCTGGATGCCTCGGTCTGATTCTAGCACTTGCTCCCCCGATCCAAGGTCCAGTTTAACCTAAGAGAAGCAATTAAAGTCAATTAAAACATGCTATAACACACAAAAACTGAATAAATGATCTGGATTCATAGTCCACAAACAAAAAAATTATTGAATTTTAGCAACTTTAAAACCTCCAAGCCTTTTCTCCAACACTTTTTATTTTTTTCGTCTTTTACAATGAATAATTCTACAGCATTCAATGMAAAACAAAGAAGATTACTGTTGTCGCACTCACTAAACATTAGCTTCTTCACTGTAAATAAGTCTGCATGCCTTGATTACTATTTTACTTGAACTATTTTCATCCTTACAAAACTTTTCCTTTAGACATTGGCTCGCGTTTAAAATACAGAACTTCAAAAACATGACCATTAATCAAAATGATATTTAGATTTCTAAATAAAATGCATAAAATCCTAATCTTTTCCAATTTACAAAACAAATAATTGCGTAAAATGAATATGACATCTTAATATTAATTTAAAAATGATGAACTGTAGACCCCCGGGGAAATAATTTCAGGATTCAGACTGCTTATGAAGTCACCTGTTGTGATAACATTGAGCTCCGTCTGTGTTTTAGAACAGGAAGGGCGCCATTATCTATTAGCCCTGAGCTACGACCACAGAGAATCACAGCACTATCTCAAACTAACGCTTCATTAAGATGACAAGCTTGTCAAGGCTTGCTRCTGGGCTAAACGTGCATGAGTTTTCAGGGAGCATCGTTCATGTCTGACTCACACAGAGAGAGACCCCAAGCTTGAAAAATGCCTGTTTTAAAGCCCAGCAAACACAGTTTACTCTTTCTACTCACTGAAGTGCAGAGATTCAACACATTTGTCAGTACGATTCAACCCCAGTGGAGAAAATTTAGCAAGTATGAGCTTAGTCATAAGGATGTCCAAGTTTAAATCACAGAAGCTACCACGTATTTCTAATGATTTCCTACATTTTTWAAAGTAATTGCATTTTAAAAAGACAGCCAACCATACAAGTGTTTACTTTGTGGGGCTGAAGCCTGCCGTGTTTGAGGAAGAGCTTCAAAAGATGCTTTTAGAACTCAAGATCAAGATCTTAAGCTATAAARTTACTAAAAATGACCAAAGTGAATTTATTTATATCATTAAAGGGCCKGTGACATCAAATTTTTGTAATACATATGAATGCATTATTAGAAAGAGGACATTGATCAAATATTGCAAAAGAAATKTCATGTCGCTGAGATGAACAGTCGTTGAGATAATTGCCTGTGAATTAACAGGAAGTGATGTCGAAGGGGAATATCTGCAACAGCTAATAACTCAGACTGTAGAAAACAATCTGATGATTCTTAAGATTATTTTGAGTCACTATCATGAGAGAGATGAAGAAGAGTCAGAGTTCAAATAATATTGTTTCAATAAACAATCACCAGACAGTTTTCTTTGTTAAAGAGTTCCCCTTTGATGTCACTTCCTGTTTCACTTTGGCTGAGTCAAGTTCAAAAGAAAATATGACAGTTATGAGACAAAATGGGTAAAATCATGTGTATTATTCCAACTTTCTTAAATATAAAGATGCTTTCTTATACTTTTTGTATAATATGCATGTCACATGCACTTTATGTCTGGATGAAATCTTTAGAAATGGTACTACTAGGGCTATGTTTACACGTGAAAAATGTCTGAAAATATTAGCAACATTTCAATGTTTGTTCTCAGGGGGAAAAGGGTTTACACCAATATTAAATATTCAGCATGTTTTGGTTTGCAATGCATTATTTTTTCATCTGAAATTAAAATATTGCACTTAGAACTGTTAGTTAAATATGTTAGAGAATGAGAAAAATGGTTCAGATTTGACATTTCATAGCCTATTTGCAGAGTAAACCCTCGATGACCAACTGTTCATTTGAATACAAAGAAAACAAACCCCTGGTCTCCACTGCAACAAGACGTGACTAACGCCGAGTTAACACTCACACCATGCTTGTCTGTGTGCATTGCCGGGCTGACAGACTAACACTGACAACCAAGACAGACCCACAGCTTACAGTGGTCAGTGTTTGTGTGTCCGTGGTGCGCACAGTCGAGCACAACGCTGTGTGTCTTCTGCGTGTGCTGTGCACTTCTATATGCATGAACACATATGCTCGTGTGCTGCGGCCATGGATGTTCCCACCTGCAGGCGACCGGCGTGAAGCTCCAGCAGGAAGTAGTTGGCCTGGCCGGCAGCAAGAAACAGCAGGCCGTCGGTGCTGGAGGTTCGAAAGCGAACGCGGAGCACGTTATGGTCCGACGACTCCGTGGCCTTGAGCTGTACGAAGCCATCACCATAGAAAGAAGCTGTGGGAGAGACATTAAATAAGTTTTTCTTTTAAATAAATGAATAAGAAGTTGTAGGGAAAATGTGTTAAAATGCTGTGTTCGCTCTTTTTTGCAGGCTACGCCACAAATTTTCATATTCACTGAAGCAGAACTGGAACTGTATGTACAGCAAGAGTGACTACAGTAACATCTCAAACACAAGTCAAGCAGTCTTAATATAGCCAATGTGTGACATTTAGATAGAAAAACCAGGAAATTATCATCATCTGGTTGTTTTCTTGCAAGCAACAAAGACTGTGCAAACATTTTARAACACAAACACACTGCAGAACTAAAGCTTTGCCTGCGTGAAAAGAATATAAATTGTATTTATCTTAAATGTACCCTTTATGTTATGTGCTCAACCATTAATTCAAGCATGAAAACACAAGGCTGATTGCAGGTTTATGCTTTTCTCTGTATAATAAYGAGCACTTTAGGATGTGAACCGTCACAAAATTGCAAGTCATTGTCAGTTTCCATTTGTAGCTTTGGCAGAAAGTTGTTTGTGGACTGTCCAAAGCTGTAAAGACAACATATGCAATGTTTAAGGTATTTGACTTTAACGCCATAACAGCGGAACTGGAGAAGCRGATGTGGAGGCGGCTTAGGGGTGTCGGACGTGTTCGGGCTGGCTCTGCCTTGACAGCAACCGTCAACTTGAACATGAAAGCTTCTGACGTCCCCACATTGTCTGTGGCCTCTTGTTCTGGAAACATCATGGCAGACGGACCCAGCTGTTTCTTCKTCCKCACTTCCCTGCTTTTTGTCATTGCCCTGTAATCTGCACTAACGTGCTCTGAAGTGTTCTCACATGAGCCGCATGCCCAGGCGCCACCAGTTTTTAATGAGCACCAAAAAAAAAAAAAAAAAACTAAAAAGGTCAAGCAAACATTTTTATGTAAAGAAACGTGCCCATTCCACGTTTTTGAATTGTTTGCTGTTCACGACCCCGAGGCAAGCTGCTAATGGGTCAGAGAGACTAAGCTAGATAAAGGTAACGAGTGCATATACTGGTTTTTAACTCTTAAATGGGGTTAATGGGCTATTCTGGAGCTTATCTGATCAATTCCAAACTATCAATTAACACAATTAAATCAGTGATGCATGTAAAACAGCACTTCAGGGAAATTATGGCAAATCACTCAATTGGATGTGTAAAAATAAAAACAAACATCTTTTATGATACAAGATTTAGCAATGCAAATAAAAAAAACTACTAAGATATCGTTCCCATTAAACAGATAATTAGCAAAATAAATGAAATACAATAAACTTTTGTTAGTTTTATTTTGTATAGACCAAACATGAGCACAAACAAATACAGGTATTTTTTTTAATTTACAAAAATCTGATGTTTTTAAAAGTTTATCAGTTCTTAAATCATGCTGATCAAAAAACTGCACTCTTCTCGATCAAATGTGCCTGAACCATATATCTAGTGACTTTGGTTCCCAACGTTGGGCTTGGGACCCAATTRTGGGTCATGAAGCACCTTGGATAATCTCCAGAAAGCAATTTAAAGGGTAATAAAATAATTGCTGATGTAATATTTTCCCAATAACTATTACAAAAACACAAAATAAGTATAAATAAGTATTTATATTTGTGTACAAGCTGTTTAGATAGCCAAAAAGCCTGTGTTTTTAGGG
>NW_013952486.1:1163813-1165309 GCF_001266775.1 Austrofundulus limnaeus | reverse complement strand
CTGTTAACGAGCAGTTGGACAGGTGTACCTAATAAAGTGGCCGGTGAGTGTATTTTCCTCTTCAGCTCTATTAACAAGATTTACCAATTTTCTAATTTAGAGTTGCTTAGTGTCTCGGGGGGCAGGAGTGTCTRCCAGATGGCATTAGCCGAGAAGCAAAATACAAGTTAAACACAGACAACCATTCACTCATAACAACAAATATAATAATCCAATTCGATGCAGCATCAGGGGCAATAAGTTAAAGGCAAATTTATCAGTAGCTTTTCAGAAAAAAATATCATATTTTACCCTACATTCACATTGGAATACATGTATGATTAGCTGCCCAATCATCAAAATATATTCAAGTTGTGTGAGTAAACATTATGCTTGACATAAATAAAAAAAAACTTTCTGAAAAAAAACATTTAAGTTTTATATTTGGAGGTATTGTTAAGAAAAATGATAAATATACAGTGAGGGGGGAAAAACATCCTTTATGCATTCTGACACAACCAAGTGTTGAAACACAAACACTTTGGAGGGAATGTAAATGAAAGAGCGTAGCGTCTTACAAACAGTGGCCTGAATGTGTCCCTTCAAAAGAAGAACCAGGAGGTGTTTTAAACATTGTCCTGTAATCTACATGTCAACAGGAGCATGTTTCCATGCAGTGGGGGGGACAATTTGTGCACGATTTAACGAACCTTTCCCCGCTTAAACCACAACACCGGTGTCGCTGAATTACRTTTAATTTGAGGGACGAGGCTCGAACCTGTCACCGCCTGTGTGTTCAGATTATTCAACAAGTCAGAGATGCAACATGACGGAATCGTCTCAGCTGCTGATTCACCCTGAAAGCCCGAGACGTGAATGTTTTTAAGCAAAGGATCGTCCATAATGTGGAGGGAACACGGAGAACTAACGGCATCAGAGAGACAAAAACGTAAAGAAATGTCCACAGTGTGCGTTTTCAGTGAATGACACGGAGAAATAACGTGAAATCATTGTGATAATCCCCCAGGGTAGTGCCTGCATGAAAGCTGAGTTTAGGTGACACCTGTCAAGACCTGCATGGATTTATTCATTGCAAATTGTAAGATGAAGGCACTTCTCTCTCTTTCTCTCTCAGCCTTCCCAATGCAGCAGCTGAACATTTCTCTGAATAAGTCTGCTTACAAATTATTTCTGCTGCTCTTTCTGAAAAGGTGAGAGAATTACATGTATGATGACTATTATGTAGGGATGTTGACATGTCGTCAGCAGCCGCTGCCATTTTCTTCCCAAACTGCTGTGACCAGATTTTGTAAGGCTGCTCGGTGCGTTTGCTTGTAATTTCCTCCTGCTTCGTTATTTCTACCAATTTCAACAAATCGGGCTGCCGTCAGGCTACAGCCTCGTCTTCCAGTTTTTAATTTTTGTTGATGCGTTTTGAAGTGACGTCCTGATGCATCTCAGTAATCCAGATAAAAAATCAAAAAGAAAAAAATTGTATAGGTCTTCTGGACGGGTTC
>NW_013952486.1:1160380-1161648 GCF_001266775.1 Austrofundulus limnaeus | reverse complement strand
GCTACTTTTGAATTGGCTATTATTAAGTTTTATAAGTTTTTTAGGATACAAGATGCTTCCTACAAAACCAGAATGGGAATCTTTTCCTAAAATTTCATGGCGATATCTTGAACACTGAGGAAGTTATGAGCAAAATTAGAAAACAGCAAGGTGAAATGGTCAAAAAGACCCCATTGGTGAACTGCAGCAAGAAAACATGAGCTGATTTCACCTAAACAAACATCAATAACTTCCCTCATACTTCAGATAATCTCATGATTTTGGTCTTATTTTGTGTGGTTTGAAATGTTCTTTTGGAATCTGCTGTCAGATTTAATATCGGTGTAGGATTAAAAATTTATCCACATCCCTATATTATGTACACAATTTAAAGGGGAAAAAACAACACTATCAGCTTGATTAGCATGTAAAATAAATAAAACATGTTATGGTTGTTGCTGAAGTGCACCCACCCACCAGCCTGTCCCCACCATGTACATTTCATTTAATCCTGCTTTYATTAAACACCAAGGTCAACATTTAAAAACCTGCAAATCACTGAAACACGAACACAAATCCTTTCATAATGCTGTAATGTGAGAATATGGCTGCTGCTCAAAACAGTGGGAACCCGTGTTAAAAAGGTAAACATTTAGCTACAAGTTTCACGAGCTAACCTTGACAGAGAAGCTATAAATAAGTGAAGCAAAGCCAGATTTCACTTAYAGTAGTTTAAATATATTTACTTTTACCTGAGCGAACAAACACACAAGGTTATGCATACATTTTGTTTTCATTGATAATAATAAAAAAAAAAAACCTCCAAAAAGTTGGATTTGTTACCTGCCGACGCCTCTTCGACCAGCAGCGACCACCAAAGAAGAAGACCGTACACCAACAACTTCTTCTTCTTCTTGGTTTTGTTCCCAGCAGACTCCATGTTTGTCGTCTCGGTGGAAACAATAATGTTTACCGGACTATGAATGAACTTACATTATATTTCATTTTTAAAAAAGAAACCCAATTATTACATTTTACGTGCTTCGGTTGCTGTTCGCCGGGCTAAAAACATCCAACCGGTCCAGCCGCGAGACCCCTTTCATCAAGCGAAACTCCGCCTCGTGCGCTTTAACACACGATTTCAAAATAAAAGCTGTGCAACCAAAGAAACTGTTGAAATAAAGCTAGTCTATAACCATGATAGATAGATAGATAGATAGATAGATAGATAGATAGATAGATAGATAGATAGATAGATAGATAGATAGATAGATAGATAGATAGATAGA
>NW_013952486.1:1157995-1159331 GCF_001266775.1 Austrofundulus limnaeus | reverse complement strand
ATATGAGTTCGTATGTAATGTATGAATATAATATACAAGTTTCACTTTTTAAATGGAATTACTGAAATAAATCTACTTTTTCATGATATTCTAATTTTATGACCAGCACCTGTAAATGTGGGCAGAGCTYCACCATTCACTGAGTCTAAAAACAGTGGAACAGTTTCATAATAATGCTCCTCAGTGGAAAATTATGAAGACTTTGAATATCCCACCATCTAAAGTTCATAACATCATCAGAGGATTTCAAGAATCCGGAGAAATCTCTGAGCTGAAGAACGAAACTCTGAGGACAAGAATGAAAGTCAACGCTCGTGATTTGCACATTTCAGCTAAGCTTGGAAAATTAAACGTTTACTATTTTTGCTCTCGCCAAGACATTATTAAAATGGTTCGACAACAATTATCCCATTAATTTAAGTATAAAACATCACTTTGCTCACATTTAATAAATACTGTAAAATCACTAATGATGGCTAATGTTTTTTGTTTTCAGCAGGTGTTCTGAAGTTTCCTGAACTCCTGCTTGATGCAGCTGAAGATGGGGTGGTAGAAGCGCCTGTCTGACAGCATGAGGTCGGTGACGATCCCGCTGTGGCTGACTCCAGGAAGCAGGTAGAGCGACACCTTCACGGACAGCGAGGTGAGGAGCTCGGAGAACTTGGTGCTGGATTTCACCGGAACAACGATGTCACTCGTCCCGTGAAGCAAAGCGAACGGAGGAACTCTGGAAACAACAGAAAACAAAAGACGTTTTTRTTGCAGCTGTCACGTGGACGTTTTCGGACCAGCTCCTGTCGCTGCTCCTCACCGACTGAGCTCGTCGGCGCTGAACTCCTTCAGTAAGTGCGTTGGGGAGTAGTAAGGGAAATTTTCCACTCCACGCATGGCTTTGTGCATCGTGGAGACGTATTCCACTCCACGCGTCTGCTCGTGCTCATAATGGTCCAGGATGTTGTAAACACCACTCAGACCTGACCRGGCGACACAAAACGTTACATCTAACTCTCCCAAAACAACTAAAAAAAAAGACAGTTCAATACAAATATGGATCAACATTCACATACCAATAATTCCTCTTATGGATGAAGTCATGTGTTGTTGTGTCTTTGACTCTATGAACAGCTCCTCTGTTTGCTCAATGAGAAAYAACGTGGTCAGCGCACACAGATGTGCACCTGATGAATGACCAATTAAAACTATGTTGTCCTATAAAAATAGAAAGAATACTAGTTAAACTCACTTAGGGCTGCCACAATCGATTATTTTAATAATCGATTAATCACCGATTATTTATTCGATTAGTCGACTAATCGGATCATACGTTAATTGAATA
>NW_013952486.1:1151513-1154065 GCF_001266775.1 Austrofundulus limnaeus | reverse complement strand
TGCTTTAATTTGAATCTATCTAATAAATCTAATAAATAAATCAATAAATAAATAAATAAGGTTCAGCTTGTGCCTCACATTTAACACAAATATTATTTTGACATCTCTGACTCGCCAAATTTCTAAACCAATTTTATTTTCACTTTCATTGTTATATGTTCAACTGCTTGTAGTTTTGATTGTTTTAACTGTCTTGAGTGTGCAGAGGAATGGTTTTAACAGCTTCTAGCCACGATTCTAACGTTTCTGTAGACACCACACAGGTCTATGTCTAACTAAAATTGGGGGTTTGGGCTTTAGAGATGAACGAACCAATTGGTGGGCCAGACTTTGGTCACTCACAGGCTGGATGTGGCCCGTGGGCCGCCAGTTGAACAGCCCTGTCTTAGAGTGAACRGATTTCCTCCAAATACCATCAGTACTCTTAAACTGGACAGAAATGGTAGCTTTTTTTAGCCTATTAGGATTAGTGCTAATTGTAAAAAATAAAGAAAAATATGCATTTGATATTGATTCAGGAAAACCTTAAGGGCGTTGTACACAGGACACTTCTGCAGTTTCCAAACAAAACTTAACACACGTCTTACTTTATCAAAGTTGAACCTCTGTCCATTTTCTTGGGCCCAAAGCAGACAGTCAGCAATGTCTTGGACCATTCCTAAAACATTTCCCTGACAATAAAAACAGGCAACCAGTTCAAAACTTAGAATCAGAAGCTGATAAAAAAAATCCCCAAAAGTAAATTGTTAAAAGTATGAATTTGTAGCTCATCAAGATCCAAACTAAAGACACCACACGCAGAATCAAGAGGTAAAATAACATCACATGAGGAAAGTCTGGCTGTCACGCTCTCTGGATAATTYGTTTCAAACAGAATCAATCATTTACAAAAAACACACACATCCTCATAAATAAATATTGGATAACTCCATAATGTTGGTCTTACCTTTGGATAAATGCTATAATCTGGACAAACGACAGTCGTGTTCAGTTCATCAGCCATCTGCTTGGACAGTAAACAGTAGGTGGATCTTTCTCCAGAGCCCCATGCACCTCCATAGATAAAAACCACCAGCGGTGTCGGCCCATTTTCAGGTTTGTTCATAYTTAAAGGGCGGTACAAGTCCAGCTTGTTGCCTCTGCGTCCAAAAATGATGCCCTTATTTAAAAAGCAAGATCAAACTCGTTACTGACACATTTTGGACCATTTCGACGTTCGTAGCAGCACTTTATAATAAACACACCTTTTTGTAAAGGTTCCTGTTATCTTCATTTTTATACCATGACTTCAGCTGAAAGTACAGTCTTCCATATTGGAGGTATTTGAGAATATCCAACGTAGCGATGGTCAAACAGTAAACCCGCCTCATTGAGAGGAAAATGATAAGAAATAAAGAATTAAACCTCTTCTTGATAAGTAAATAAAAACAAAGGACTCTGACATTAATTACTGAAACTGTCCCAATCCAAAGTATTACCTTGGTTTTAGAGCTTCTATGTATTTTTTATAGCCAGGCTTAGTGGGCCAGCCRTAAAGCCACTGAGCAACTATACAGAAGGAGTACGGGAGGCCTATAAACAGGAAACCTGCTGTCAGGGGCAGAGAAGTGTAGCACTTCATCCAAGACCTTRATAGAGGAAAAATAAATATCAATTTACTGTTATTTTACTGGTATTTGTTTTTCTTTAGTATGCTGCATTCAGAAGGCCTTACATGTTGTGGATCCGTCTATCTCCCTCACCTACATCAAGACAAAAACATTTTTTTTGTCAGACATGTGACACAACAAATCATCCCAGTATAACTTAGTTATGTTTTCAGCACCAACTCTTCTGAGCAAAATAAATACAACTTGCAACAAATTTTTATGTTTAACAATCTGATAACTAAATTTTSACAGGTCAGATATCAAAATTTGTTTGTTTTTGTCCTCATCTCAGTGTTTCTCTACAGTGCTTCAGGTCAACTGTGCAGCATTTACATTTTTATGCCTGAAATTATCAACTTCTAACTTATTAAAATGCAAAAGTGAATACTTCAATGTAGTCTTTGAAAGTATGCATTAATTAACAAGGACTCAGCTTTAGTTTCTCTAAAATTCATACAAGTCTGCCCTCTAGTGGGCTCTAAAACAATTACATCACTAAACAGTGGGGGAAAAACACAACACATTACCTAACAGCTTCACGTTACGTATTARATTTAAAAGGCAAAATTCTAGAAAGTCATTAAACGCAAGCTCTTGAAGTCATCTACTTATTACAAAATAAGTGGGTCCATCACATATTTCTCTGTTCAAACTCACCAAAAAACACAACACTTGAGCAAACGCTAATTGTACAAAACTAATGTTTTGTAACTCAAGATATTTTGATCCTAAAACTAACATGATGTTCAGGAATAATATGGTAAAGAATGTGGAGCTAGCTAAGTCTACCTGCTAGCTCCTCCTGACGGTTTTAAAGACCCACGAAGTTTGACAAGAGCAACACCGGTCGTAAACTTCCGGTTTAGTCAGAGTGGTGAAGGACGATATATATATATATATATA
>NW_013952486.1:1149196-1150650 GCF_001266775.1 Austrofundulus limnaeus | reverse complement strand
TGATGAAGAAATAAAGAAACTAATATTTGGTTTCATTTTCTACTGAAGTGAAAAAAAAAAAAAAAACGTAGGACCTCAGTTTAGTTGATTAGTTTGTTGTCCCCCAACCCAGCCGGTCGAGGCAGATGGCCGCCTGTCCTGAGCCTGGTTCTGCTGGAGGTTTCTTCCTGATTAGCAGGGAGTTTTTCCTCCACCGTTTGCTCAGGATGGGAGACTGTGATGAAGTGATTCAACACAATCTGCTGGTTTCTTCTTTAGATAATTCTTTTTTTTTTTTCATTTACAGTGAACTGAGACAATTGTGACTTGGTGCTATATAAACAAACTGAATTGAATTGAATTGATAAAATAATATATTTGATGCATGGCTGTAATATTTTCTAGTTCTTACATCTATTTTTATTTTACAGCTCTTCTCTGTAAAATAAAAATAGGATTTGTAATTGTTTCACAAACCCTATTCATTATTTCTTCTTTGTCAGTTCCATCAAGAAAAATACAGTTGGTACAACCCATATCTGTATGATACACATTTTTATCTACTTTTGGTAGTTGTGAACYTTGGGCCAACATTCACAAAATAAAGATTAAATCCATTTGCAATTTCATTTGATTGTGGATTTTTTAAACATCCTTTGCAAAATACTGTGAAATACCTGATTTTATTTCATAATTTTAAGTTTCACATCAGATGTTGGTGAATATTGGTGAGCCTCAGATGTGATGGGAACTTCTGACCATTTATGGCTTTGGCGTGCGGGTGTAAGAGACATAATTAGGCTATGTCTGATGTATTTCATACCTTTACGTTCTTTAGAACAGGGGTTCTTAAMCTTTTGGACCTCGGGGCCCAACTTGTTGAACATAAAGTGGCACGAGGCCCAGTCAGATATTACCAATGTACAGATCAAAATAATAATTATTCTAACACTTGGTTTAATGTGTATTGTATTTGCAATATAACTAGATTAAATACACTTACAGTATAAAAGTAAAACTCCTGTCATCCTGATGCATCTCAGTAATCCAGGTAAAAAATCAAAAAGAAAAAAAATTGTATAGGTCTTCTRGACGGGTTCTTCTCTAATGAAAYGTTTCGTCTCTCCTCCAAGAGACTTCTTCAGTCTGAGAGTTTCAGGCAAAATTCAGGCTTTTAAGCCCTGCTTCCATGTGACTGATACTCACATCACATGCTATCGTTGACACCTAATTAACACCTATTGTTAACAGGGGGTGGAGTGATACTTGCAATAGCCGCCAGAGAGGAGTAAAAGAAGCCATTTGTGTAAAGAAAGACAGTCCATCGTTAAACAGAGGTGGAGGCCTCCGTTTTCAGTTGTCCCCCTCCTACAGTGCAGCTATTGCCAGTATCACTCCACCTCCTGTCAACAATAGGTGTTAATTAGGTGTCAACGATAGCCATGTGATGTGAGTATCAGTCACATGGAGGCAGG
>NW_013952486.1:1145697-1146965 GCF_001266775.1 Austrofundulus limnaeus | reverse complement strand
TTGATGGAAGTGATGGTTTGAACTTCCTCCTTCTCTCTCGCCTCTTTGCTCCAGCTCTGCATCCACAATGCCTCCTTTTCAACTCCTCTGGGATTTACGGCTTCAGTTGATGTATTATTTCAGATTTTGCAATATTAATCAGCTGTTCCCTGTTGTAAACCACCCTGTTGCTGTGGTTATGCATCACAACAAAAAGCAAAGTATAAAAAAAGTATTGGCAAAAACCAATCCAGCTGCACAGCACCCAAAACACAAATGAACAGCCRTCCAAAAAAGGTTACTTTTTCCACAGAAAGGCAGGAATGAACGCCTGAAAAGAAAAGAAAATCTCAATAAAAGTAACAGAGCTACTCCAGCGTGCTGCCACCCTCAGCGGCGCAGTTCCGGAACACATGATACATGTAAAAAGATCACATGTGTTTTTTTATTTTATTTTAAAATTTTTACATCTTTTTTTACCCAAAATTTAGAAAATATTTTACAACATTCAAAATGATGTAGTTCAAAATTCTTGAGGATTTTTCATCAAGTCAATTTTAAATATCCTCTGAAATGAAAAGTTTCAATCCTTTAATTATGACAAATGTTTTCAATTAATTCAGATGATGCCATAGACTTAAATATCATATAATATAATCCTATTATATAATATACTAGCTGTTCTATAGGACCTCCTTGGTTGATGCAAATATCTTTTATGAATTCTATTTGACTTCTATGACGTCATGCTTTATCGGAAGTTTTCCTACTATTACTCCCTGCAGCACACATTGTAAATAATGCCCACATGATGGAAATGATGAACAGTAATCTGCACTGCACGAAAATAATGACCAGCAGGGGGAGGTAGAATTGCACTTGTAACTGAATGTGTTCATAAAGTTTAAACGTGTTAGGATCAACAATTCAAAAATAATATTTCTAATGTCTCATCACAGTTACAGTTTAGTGATTTTTGCAGAATTGCAGAACACCCCCCTCCACCCCACCCCCCACTAAAAAGAAGACTCATAAATTGCAAACATTATCAGCTGCTGAAAAGAGAAATTTAAGTTCATTCCTTGGAAAAAACAGAAAGGTCTTAAGATCATCAAAAGTTTAAAAAAAATCATTTAAATGTTATTTATTGCAATGGAAGACAACAAAGAATATGATTGCCTACTTATGAAGGGGGTTTGCTTGTCTGTTAGCAAAATATCTCATGAATCAGTGGATGGAATTGGGTGAGAGGCAATATGCATTCCCTCAAGAAATACAAGGCTTTTATT
>NW_013952486.1:1141635-1144022 GCF_001266775.1 Austrofundulus limnaeus | reverse complement strand
CCTACGGCTGAATCACAGGCATTCAGACAAAATCCTCATCTACTGTTCTCATAACGGTTGATTATGTGTTGTCACCTATTTCCCACATGTAACTAATCTATATCAATCAAAATATAATAGGTTAAACACTGTCAACATTACAAAAAGSAAAACCYAAGAATATAGTGTTGTGCTTTTAACATTAACCTCTAATAATKTTAAATTTCTTCAGGTCTTTTAGTGTAAAACAACTCTAATAAGTGTAAGTTTAAGAAGAGCAGACAAAGGTTAAACAGATCAGTCATCACATTTTCACAAAAAACTTCAGCATCAACAGTTGTAGTGAACCCTGTTGATGTGTTGGCAAAATATCTTGTGTACCACTGGACAGATTTTAAATAAACATTTTTAAAAAATAATCATAAAACTGAGTGAAAGGCCACAGCTGCTAATTGACGTCAGCCAACACAAAACGGACTTCAACTCARTTTTACGTATTTTGAGCTCAACGTAGATGTGGTAGCTGAGAGTCATTCCCAGCACGTACTCTGAGGGTTGTAGCTTATGATTGCACATAATGTTTTTTAGATTTTATTAATATGTCGTCATTTCTCAACATACAAAAATATGATTTTAATTTTAAATTCTTGTATTAAGAAGCACCGGGTGCATTCACAGTGGTTTTCAAAGTGGGGGGCCTCAGAGAGCTGGAGGGAAGATAAGAAAAAAAAAGCAAAAACTAAAAAAATACTAAATGTGTGAAATTGTTATCATAAAACTGAACCTATCATTCGATCATTACTTTAAAACATAATTTATAAAATCATTTATTATAATACATTGAAATGTTTTCTTTTGTTCCGTCCTTATCATTAACAGTTTGTTGAAAATTAGTTTTTTTCAGTGGGAATAAGGCTAAACAAATGTAATAATTATTGAAAAGTGGACAAAAGTCAGAAAAGCATTCTAAAAGTTGATTTTTCTCTAAATATTTTGCAGCATTTTTTGTGAGTTTATTTGCAGAGGGGGTCACCAGCCAGAAGCTGGTTTTTTTTTTGTGTGTGTGTGTGGGGGGTGGGGGGTGCATATTTAGAATATTTAGAAACCTTGTTTTTTTTTAATTGTAAATGTTTCTGATCAGTTTTATGATGTATTCCTTTGTTCTTCATTTATTATTTACAATTTTTACATTTTCCTGCGAGTCTAGATCATTTTTGTTAAATTATGTAACCAGATTTGCAATTAAAATTCAAACATCTCATAATTAGCTTCATGGAAAAAGAAAATAAATTCTGATCATTAGGAAAATGATCGYCTTTGCGAAGGAACAAGGTGTGAGCAGGTGGCACTGGTGATGTTTACACACTTCACCGTCCTATACAAAACTCTGCTTTTCATGTTTTATTGAAACAAAAAGCAATTTTAGAGAAAAAAAATTACACTGAACGTCAAATGCAGCAGAAGAAAATATCAAACACTTTTTAAATTTCTTAATAGTGTATTTGGTCTCAGTGAAGAGTCAGTTAATCAGGTTTTACAGTAAAATTATGGATCTGAAAAGCTCTTCTTCCTTGTGTTGTGATGAGTCATGCTGCGTTGCTTTGTGTGGATAATAAATGCAACAGTTAAAAATGGAGCATTATCGCTAACAATTAACATTATTAAGAGATGAGTCATRAAAGAAAATTTCTCTGGAAATAGTGTAGTAAGTCCACAAGGGTTTGAGTTAATGAAACTCAGCAACAACAGCAAAAACATTAAACCAACTTCAAGTTATTTGCTGACTGAGTCATGATGGAATGAAAGTTTTGATGTTCCTGATAAGATCTCACTGAGAACAGAGAAGTTTCTGGACCTACCAGASTTTAGAGCGGTGACAAATACCTGATTTGGTCATAGTATAGTGTTAACCAGAGGTGTATAAAGTACAAAAAAATTTAAAAAATGTATCTTGACAGAACATGAATTTGTTAAAAATGGATTTCACTGATGAGATAAGTGTAGTCAAAGTCATAAAACTTCTCACAATAATCAGGAAAGTAGAAGTACACACACTCAAAAAAATGTGKTTTTTTCTTTTTTTCCTTTTTTATAGTTGTTATTGATGCATCTACCTCAAGTGTTTGACTGTGGTGAATGTGGATATGTATTTTGTTTTTGTATAAACTCTAATAAAAATACATGGGAAAAAATTAATCAAACTGGTTCCACTAAAGTGAGTTAATTACTATAACTTGGTTTAGTRGAACCTGTTGACATAATTTGATTAAGTAAATTCAACAACTCCTTTCATTACGAGTATGGTCATATTTAAGTTTGTAACGTGCCTCTACTGCTGGTTTATCTGGGGGCCCGCTGCTACTCAGACCCCCGGTGGGGTGTGCGGCTGGCCGCCGGCGTGCTGGGGG
>NW_013952486.1:1137229-1141045 GCF_001266775.1 Austrofundulus limnaeus | reverse complement strand
ACTTCTAATCTCTATTTCAATCTTTCTAATTACTTCTCTCTCTGTTTTTTTCTCTGTCTCTATTTTCTCTTCACTTAAAAAAAGTCACTGATGATGAAGAATTAAGTAAACTAAATAAACTAATATTTGGTTTCGTTTTCTACTGAAGTGACACACAAAAAAAAAACAACTTCAAGATATTTGCTGACTGAGTCATGATGGTATGAACGTTTTGATGTTCCTGATAAGATCTCACTGAGAACAGAGAAGTTTCTGGACCTACCAGACTTTAGAGCGGTGACAAATACCTGATTTGGTCATAGTGTAGTGTTAACCAGAGGTGTATAARGTAGAAAAAATAAAAAAATGTATCTTGACAGAACATGACTTTGTTAAAAATGGATTTCACTGATGAGATAAGTGTAGTAAAAGTCATAAAACTTCTCACAATAATCAGGAAAGTAGAAGTACACACACTCTAAAAAATGTGCTTTTTTCTTTTTTTATAGTTGTTATTGATGCATCTACCTCAAGTGTTTGACTGTGGTGAATGTGGATATGTATTTTGTTTTTGTATGAACTCTAATAAAAATATATGGATAAAAAAAAATTAATCAAACTGGTTCCACTAAACTGAGTTAATTACTATAACTTGGTTTAGTGGAACCTGTTGACATAATTTGGTTAAGTAAATTCAACAACTCCTTTCATTACGAGTATGGTCATATTTAAGTTTGTAACGTGAAGCGAGGTGTTAAATTTTAAAGTGGAAGTAAAAGTATCAATTTTAGGTTTTGAATGTAACAAAATGAAAGTGAAAGTTAGATTTTAAAAAATACTTTACAAAATTGCAAATCCTCAAAAAAATATTTAAGTAACAAAGTGAGTGTGCTCGTTACTGTACCTCTGGTATTAACATAAAAACTGCTGAGATGTTGCTCTGTCAGTTGCTTTGTTACAAATTATTTTAACTCTGGCAWTTTAGGAACAAAATCTTGCATCACAGAAATAAAGAAATTGAGGACATTATTGCATAATTTTAAGTTATTTTAAAACAAAAACTGCTTTCAAAACAAGTGTTTCGGCTCATAACCCTGTGGTCGCTGGTGTAATGAAGGAGCCTGTTTATCCCCCTGCTCTGAACCCCCYCGGTGACCCAGTCCCCCTGAGTTCCGATGCTCGGCTCAGGTCCAGAACCCAAAACGTGCTGCTTCCAGGTCACCCCCCACCCCCCGCCAATTTTACCCCCATCTGCTCTGCTGCACAACTGCAACTCTGCAGTCAGAGAGGAAACTTTTGCTCTTGCAGAAACGACACAGGAACATCTTTTCACAGGGAAGTGCCGTGGAAACTGGCTCTGACCACAAGACCCGGTTTCCAGGTATCTCAGTATCCAGAATCACACCTGGAGTTCCACRGACGAGGAGACAGAGGCGTTGGCACCGAGGTGTCCTTGTGGTTTCTTTCACGGGGCCCTCTGATGGATTGGAGGGAAACAGAGCGGCCTTTCTTGTCAGATTCAGAGGATGCATGCTAACAAGTTTGTAAAGATGCTCAAGAGTGCATTCTTTAAACGGAAAAAAAAAGAGTGGAAAGGTTTGGCAAAATAAAGATGGTTGGTGGGGAAACTGCAGGAAACGAATGCACAAGTAGCTCTGCACGTGCTCGTTGAGGTTGAAGAGTTCGGACGTGCATCCTTGTAAAAAGTTTCTTCTTTATTTAGTTGCAGGTCCCCGGGTCAAATTTCACAGCATCGAGTTTCTTTGCAGGAATAAACGAGCAAACAGAAGCTGGCTTTAAACAGACGTGAAAAGATTAATAACCACAGATAACAAAAGTCCTTAAAAACCAAAACGATCTTTGAAATTTCATTTACCAATATTAAAATTCATCATAGATTCTAAAAATATCTTTAGGTCTTTTTCTGTCCAAAAGGAACAAGTCAATCACATTTTCTGTGAAAAAGAATTGAGCACAAAAAATATCTGAAAATAAAACAGCAAAATCATAGTTTAAAACCAAAAGTAGCTAAAYCATAACTAAAAGCCCTCAATCTTGGCTAAAAATCAACAGGTGCAATAATATGATTGCTAAAAGTAGCAAAACGCTGGCTAAAAGCTAAAAGTAACAGAGGCTACTTTCCGTCTAAGACAAAGGATAACTAAAAATAAGTAAAAAATAAAAACACTAAAAGTTAAATTATTGAAAGAGTAGCGAAAAGTAAAAATAAAAATGTGAAAATAAGCTAGCTAAAAGTAGAAAATGAGTATCTAAAAGCTAAAAGCAAAACATTGAAAGCAATAAAAGGCTGGCAGAAAGTATCACAAGAAGCTGGCAAAACCAGTCTCAAAGCAGTCAAAAGCAATCTAAAAGTAAAAAAACAATGATAAGTTAGTTAAAGAGTAGCTAAAAGTTCAAATAGTTAGCTTATAGTATAAAAATAAACTACAAGCTAAAAGCAGAAAATGACTAAATGCTCAAAGTAGCAAAAAACTAACAAAACACTAAAATGAACAAAKGGCTAAGTAAGGCAAACTAAAAGCTAAACGTAGCATAACACTGTCTCAAAGCAGCCAAAAGCAAGCTAAAAGCTGAGAGTAGCCGAATGGTAGCCAAAAACTAAAATTAGCAAAAGGCCAGCTAAAGCTAATAGCAGCAAGAAGACAAAAATAGAGGAAGTATGCTGAAAATTCAATGAGAACTGTGTTTGTGAAGGGATTTAAGGAATTTCAATGTGTTTCTATAGCAAAAATATTAGTAAACTAATTAATTATTTTAAAAAGTATAAAAGTTATAATGTCACAGCATCTGTCTTCCAAATGAGCTGAACATTTTGACATATTGATGGCTAAAACAGCACAAAGTATATGAGCCAAGCTGCAAAAAAACATATGAAACATCATATAAAACATACAAAATAACAACAGAGTTTATTAAAATGTCATCTTACTACATCACATCTACAGCCTGGACTGCTGTAAAACTGAAAAGCTTCAATGCTTTAAACTCTGGGAATAACAAAAGCACRCAGCGCTGACGTAAAATAACAGATGACGTGATGCGGACGGACCACATAGAGCGCCTCAGCAACACTTCTCACAGTTGGTTTGGCTGCGACTGAGCTGCATGCTGATTTACTCTGTGTGAACACAAGTGAGACACTGTCTGGCGGGCATATTTTAGTTCTGTGAAAGACTGCTGAGACTGATCCGAGAGGCAGCCTCGAAAACCAAGAAAAAAAAAMCTGTGGTTCCTTGAGAGGCAGCTTGAGCCTCGCTGCTTACAGCAGAGACAAACGTTTCCAGCCTGCCACAAACTGTTGCTTTCTCATGAAAATGATAATAAAGTGATTATTTTTACATCACATTTGAATAAATTAAAGTCAKCAGGTTTATTTATGCTTATCTTTAGCAGATGTACTGTGTTTTATGCTTCATCCCAGATTAAAGGAATATGTCAGATTTTTTTTGATATAACTTTTTGAATGACCCCAGTTTGGTTTACTAATCTGAGCAGGACAAGAAAGAAAGAGGATTTTAAAACAAACGAAGTCTCAAAAATTTCACAGTGGTTTGTACAATTTGGTATTATGTGGTGTTCCCTTCCTGTGGGGAAGGAAAAGACTCCTCACCATCTTCTACCTCTGGACCATCGTCTGCAGCTGCATCACTTCCTGGTTTAGGACCTGCAACAACACCAATTAGCTTTTCTGTATCTTTTGTACAGTGCAACACATTCCTGTTGCGTGTTTGTGTTTTTTTTTAACTGGCCAAACCTTTGTTTAAATACAGCGGGTAAAATAAGTATTGAACACGTCACCATTTTTCTCAGTAAATA
>NW_013952486.1:1129743-1136213 GCF_001266775.1 Austrofundulus limnaeus | reverse complement strand
AGCACTGCACCCAAGGACCATTTTTACAGATTAATCCACTAAATAAATGTGAAATTACCAACTGTTGGTTTTTCGGCCAGCTGTACAGGGATTGACACGCCCACAGGTGGTTTTGATGTCCGTCATGGAGGARTGGGCCACCTTCTGAAGAGACATYACAGGGTCAATGCCTCTGGATCACCCCCAGCACCCTCCTGGAACTGCTTCACTCCACTGCTGCTCGTTAATGCGAGCAGGTGTTCCTCATTGCTGTCAGCAGATGTTGGCAGGTATGATGCAGACTTCTAGTTTTCTGTTTCAGATGTATTATATAAATTATTTTAATTAGAAAACCTGGTTTCTAATGATAATAATAAGACAAAACGATCTAATTTGGTAGGTGAATAAATTGGAGCRAGATTTAGAAAATTGCAGAAGTGGTTCCAAGTGAAATCTTGCCTAGAGTGCTAAATTGGCTAAAAAGCTTAAAAAAGGGCTGAGGTTTTTTTGGTTGGTTTTTTTTTTGTGTGTGTGTGTGTCACAATCCCATTAATCATTATTTTTTGTGTAATTTTGTCTTAATCATACGACATACCACTCCCTAAAGTCATATTGCAACATTCCTGATTATTTTATTTCACAGTTGTGCAACAATTTCTTTGAACAAAATAACAGTCGGTGTGCTTCGGTCTGACACTTGTAAGTATTAGAATAATGACAACAGATTGGGATATTACATCTTCACAGCAGCACGTTTGGTTAAAACATGTCAAAACATGTCAAAGCATGTCAAAAACACACACATCACCTCCTGCATTCTGCGCCGTCTCACCAGCTCAGTGTCAGGAAGTCCACATTAGCAGCCGTTTCTGCTGGTGGGAGTTAACAGGGCCTTTGAGAGACAAATTACAAGACAGGCAGCGCAGTGTGATATGAAGTCAGCCTTTCAGCCGGCTGAACACAGCGGCAACGATACGCCTGCTGTGAAAACTCCTGTCCTGGGAATACTCGCCTGCTGCCAATTTTTTTTTTGTCCAGGCAAACAAAGCTGTCAAACACGCCAATGAATGGGCAGTCTGATCAGATCGAGGCATTCCTTTCTACCCTGCAGAATGTATTCATTATTTTATGAAGGACAAACAAAACACAACTTTTTAAATGTTTTATCAGCTCAGTGTTGTTACTGTCAGTGGTGAACGTGAGTTTAATGTCCCTGAGCAAATGAAACACTGTTTATGGCAAAATTCTTGACGTTTTCAGGGAGTTAAATAAGGGACAAGAAGTGCTGACTGGAAACAAAGTAATCTGGTTCTGAGGCCTAAGAGGCAGATTCATTTTTCTCTACACTTTTCCAACACATTTCAACATTTTATCTGTCTCTGCAGAAGATGCATGAGATTAATTCATCAGGCTGTTTGAACTTCATCTCTCCGGGAAGAGCTGAAGTAGCCAAAACAGGACAAAAATGTCTAAACGGCTCGAAGCGAGATGCTCTGTTCTTCCTCTGTCCAGTCCAACAACTTTCCACACGTCAAGTCAAACCTTTAGCCAGAACAAAAGCTGTGTTTATTGTATAATTAGTGAAAAATGCTTCAGAGCTGTAAGGCAAATGGATATGTTTATATTTTAGTGCTGATCTGAATGTGAGGGGGAATTAATGAAGTGTGTGCGTGTGTGTAGGGGAGGGGGGTTCTTTATCTCRTAATTAACTACCATTATTGTTGTGGCCTTTTAAACTGGGTCAGCTCTTGCAAATTACATTTCAGTTTTTGCAAATGATTTAAAGCATAAAACAACATGCAACMACAACAACAAAAAAAAGATAAATATCTGCCTCTCAACGAAAAAGTGCATAAATTAATCTTGCTCGGTGGCAAAGAAGGGAAAAAATAAAACCGTTTCTGTTTGAAAGAAATGAGTGAAACACAATAAAACAAAATGCCAAACATTCAATTAAGGCTTTAGAATAAGAGTCTCAAACTGTGGATCCAAACAGTCAGATTTTATTTTTGGTGGCTTGTTTTACGTGACACAACTTTTTAAACAACTTATTATAATTCATTTTAGGCAGTGCAGAATTTCCCACATTTATGGCAAATCTTTTAAAGCGGCACGGCTTCTTTTGCATTTATGGCTTCTCTTCTTAGAACAAGTGTCGGGTTGTCCTTAAAATAAAATTTGAACAAGAGAATTTGCATGCAAAAATGCACAGTGAATGCTAAATGCTGACCGTTTTTTTGCCGAAAGCTGCTGAAGTCAAACTAAAAAAGGTTTATTAGCATAACTTTTTATGTTAGTTAAATTTGACTTTTGCTGAAAGTAGGGAAACACTTGTGAAAAATCAGTGGAAAAATAGCAAAAATTTGTTATGAATTTCAGGTAGGAAAGAACTCAGGGTGCAGGCAGCTTCAAAAAGGCAAAAATAAGTATTTATGAAACAAAGAAGGCTGGCAGGGCAGCTCAAAATCTCAATTGGTGTAGCTAGGCTAGGCTAGGCAAGGCTAGACTAGGCAAGGCAAGGCACGGCTCCTGACGTTCCAAAAACAAAAGTTCAGGAGGCCAGCCATGAACCTCCTCGCCACAGAGGCCAAAGTCAGGAGAATGACCTGGAGACCCCCACTCCACATCCGATGAGGCCACAGGAGCTGAGCAGAGCCAGAGGGGGAGGCAGGAGCAGACGTGGAGCCAAGGGAGGAGGCGAGAGGCGATGAGGAGCCGGCGGAAGTTGATGGAGCCAGAGCCTTGGCGAAGGCGAACACAGGCGACAGAGGGGACGAAGAGGCGACGGCAGCCGACCCAGGCGACGGCAGCCGACCCAGGCGATGGCAGCCGACCCAGGCGACAGAGGGGACGAAGAGGCGATGGCAGATGACCCAGGTGATGCGCAGGCGATGGCAGCCGACGGCAGCTGACCCAGGTGACGGCAGCCGACCCAGGCGACGTGGAGGCAACGGCGGCCGAACCAGGATCCTCAGGAGCAGAGGACTCAGCAGGAGGCCTAATAAGAGCTGGAGAGCCCACAGGAACCAGAACTGGAGGGCCCGGAGGAACCAAAGCCGGAGCAGGACCAGCAGGAATCAGAGCCGGAGTAGGACCAGCAGGAAGCAGAGCCGGAGCAGGAGAGCCCACAGGAACTAAACAACAGGAAACACCTGGGAGAGAAACATGAGGAGCAGGTGAGAGTGGGTGGGGCTGGAGCAAAGGCAAACAGGAGGAAAAAAACAGATGACAAGACAGAAACTAAAATAAAACATTCATACAGACAACAATCATAACAAAATTAGTAAAAAAAAAGCTGAGCAGAGCAGAAATGTAACTAAAGTTAGCAGAAAATAAGAAATATTTGTAAATATGTCCCATAAAAACAACAAACAAAACACGTGACTTTGACCTTTTATTTTGTGACCTTAAAATTGGGTCATCATTGAAAGAGCATTTGTTGATGAATTAAGCAATAAGAAGCAGAAATTATCACAAAAAGCTCAAATCAGCTGAAAAGTAGCTAAAACAGCTGAAATCAGCAGAAACTGAAAGAACACATTATTTGGTGAATTTAAGCCAAAAAAGTTGAAAAACCAACCGAAACATAAATTTAGCTGAATAATACTCAATTTAGCAAAAATTAAACAGTAAAAAAAAAAAGTTAAAACAGCAGAATGAAGATGAAATCAGCATAAAAAAACCCTTAAAAGTAAGAAGTAAAGAAGCACATCAGAGCTGGTTTTAGAAAATAGCTGAAAATACTAAAAAACAGCTAAACTAAGAAAAAAATTAAGCTGACAGAAGCTGAAATTAGCACAAAAAGGTGAATTTAGCTGATCAAAGCTAAAATTAGCTGAAAAGTAGCTAAAAACTCTGAAGTTTGCAGAAACTGAAGGAACACATATTTGCTGTATTAAGCCAAAAAACTAAAAAAGGCCAAAAAATATAAAAATTACTTAATGATGGTCAAATTAGTTAAAAAGGGCTAAAGAGTAGCTGAAAAAAAAACAGCACAAAATAAAAAGAAACAGTCAAATGAAGCAGGTAGACACATTAAAACTTCCATCCATCCATCCATCCATCCATCCATCCATCCATCCATCCATCCATCCATCCAAAAGCACATAAAGAAGCACATCAAAGCTGTTAGCAAAAAGATGCTGAAAAAATACCTGAAGGAAGCTAACATTAGCACAAATGGGTGGATTTAGCTGAAAAGAGCAAAAGTTAGCTAAAAATTCAGAAATTTGCAGTAATGAAAGGAGCTCATTCTTGCTGAATTAAGCCAAAAAAAATATAAAAAATTAAATGTCCAACAAAATATAAATATTACTGAGTGAAGCTCTATTTAGCAAAAAATCGCTAAAGAGTAGCTGAAAAACTGCAAAACATAAAAACAGCAGAATGAAGCTGAAAGGAGCATAAAAACTTTAAAAGTTAAAAGTAAAAAGGCACATCATAGCTGATGTTAGCATAAAGAATTTGAAGCTGAAAATACAAAAAAAAAAAAAAAAAAAAGGCCAAACTGAGCAAAAGGAAGCTGAAATTAGCACAAAAAAGTAAAAATAAAAGTAAATTAAAAAAAAAAAAATCAGACTCAGTCCCTGGCTGAATCTTATGGCCGCTGCTCTAGTTTGTTATTTTTTTACTATCTGGACAAAAACTCACCAGAATCAC
This sequence comes from Austrofundulus limnaeus, assembly GCF_001266775.1. NCBI lineage: Eukaryota > Metazoa > Chordata > Actinopteri > Cyprinodontiformes > Rivulidae > Austrofundulus > Austrofundulus limnaeus. The sequence goes on along the minus strand of NW_013952486.1, from coordinate 1,131,575 downwards.
AGATAAAAAAGTGTTAAAGTGTTTGCTGGTTTAGATAAGACACCAATAAAATCCATATACTTTGTACCTTGACATAAGTGCTCAAACTAAATTAAGGTGGAAAGTCACTTTTTAACTATTTAAGCTATACAGATAACACACACCATCATAATAAAAAGAGACAAACAAACTGCACACACACACACATTTCCTTTAGCATCTTGTCTTCAGAGTGGGGTGTGGCGTTCGGCTGTAATGTGAGACAATTACAGTCATCTGTTGGCATCGTGGCTCATCCACTGTCCAATAAAACTTCTGTTAACCGACATCAAACACTTCTTATCCTGCTCAACTTCCGGGCTTCACRCACGGAAATGATTGTGTAGTGTGAGTCGCAAAGTGCGCTGGCACGGCGAGGAGCCATGTTAATCTGCTCAATCAGTTGGTTTAAAAAAAACCAAACAAACTTCCTGACGTTTTCAATTAAAAATGACCTCGGAGTGATGCACAGATTTTATTTTTACATCTTTATCAGCTGAGCTGAAGCTTTCAGAGTGCACGAGACAAACACGTCATGGTGTGAGCTGAACTCCTTTAGATGAGAAACTGAGATTAAAACAATGTTTTGTTTTCGTCTCGAGGGCTCACCTTCTCTGAAGATGTTCTTTCTCAGTTTAATATCAGATGGCAACGACTCAAATCATGACTGGAGGCGAGTAAATTCATCTCTTTGTTGTTAAAAACTACAAGACAAGAGTTTTATTTCAGKGGAAAAACAGTGTAAGGATGTTCCTTTTTCTAACAAACCATGTGAGTGTTTAGCTGCAACTGTCAATTGTGTGTCTCTGTTAGCAAAATATCTCATAAACCAAACTCTGTGCATCTACAGCTCATTAACCTTTGAAGGCAWCACAATTCAAGCGAATCAACATTACAAAAATGACCACAACAAAGTCATTTTTTACAGTAGTTAAGCTTTTTTTGTGTACCTTATTGTAAAATGTTACAGATATTTGGGATGGTAGTAGCTGGGAGTCATCCAATCTGAGCAACAGATTGTGTTAAATCTTTGTTTCAATCTCTGACAGGCAAACAGCATTCCTTAAGGTGTGTATTATATAAAGCCTCTCTAGAATGTTCTAACCATAAATAACGAGGAAGTACAACATTTGGTTGCAGTAATGTCAGTAGACAAAACGCTGGAGCTGAAACATTTAAAGTTTTTAACATCTCAGATTCTTATTTCTTATTTTACTCAAGAAAATCTTGCTTCAATATAACCTTTGATTATGTGACATGTTACGCAGAAATTGTCTTGTATTATATTTGTGTATTTTGTCCCCTGCAGTAACTCCATCAAAACAGAAGAGATAAAACTTTTCTACAGGTGTACTTAAAAAATAACTTACTAAACAACATACTAAAAGTACTTAATTAAAAGTTATAAAGTAAAAGTAAAAGCACACACACTCCAATAAATGAAATGTTGAATTTATTTATCCGTGTTAACTTGTTCCACCAAACTGAGTTGAGTAAATTACAATTTTTTAAAGGGGCAATATCATGTAAAATCAACTGTTTTGAGTTTTACATCATGTTATAACGTTATCCTCTCATCAAAAACATGCTCAGAGTCTTACTTTGATTCATTCATGTATGTTTGAGAAATCCTGTAGTGTCCTGAGGCAGCCAGGCAGGGGAGCAAAAACATCCGGTTGGGACTAGAACCGCCTTTTGGGACCAGCTCCTCCTCTGGGCTGTGTCTCCAAGCTGAGCTTCCTCATCACAGAAGACACACCCACCTGGCCCCATGCTGAAATGGGCGGGACAGAAGCGGAAGGAGGTTCTTAAAG
>NW_013952486.1:1119758-1128029 GCF_001266775.1 Austrofundulus limnaeus | reverse complement strand
GTTTTGAAACAGATATGATGAGAAGTAAAGTTTATTTTCTATTTAAACATAAAAACAACATTTTAATAACAACTGAAGGTGGCATAGTTACTTTGTTATGGTATACGATATAAATATATGCCTGAGAAACACATATATTGCCCCTTTAAATAACTCTTTTTATGATGAGCTCTGGTAATATTTAAAATTGTACTGTGTAACGAGGTATTAATTGTTGAAGTAAAGAAGTAAAAGTATTGTTTTTTTGCTAACCAAATAAAAGTAAAAGTTACAGATCTTTAAAAAATTGATTAATGTACTGTAATGAAGTRACTGTACTTTGTTATTAAACACCTCTGAACATTTTTTTCTTTTTCGTCTGCTCCCTTCTCCAGGGTTCATCACAGCTATCAAACTCACGTGTGCTGTAGTAGCGYAAMCTGGACTCAAACCTGCAACCTCAGGATTAAAAAACCAGACTGAACATTGAGCTACCAAGACCCACTGGTCTGTTTGATTGACAGCCCAACCAGCCAATCGACAGAGAGAGAATCAGGAACTAACATTTTGATTTTTAGCCTACCTTCACCTGGCGGCCTGGAATGTTTTAGATGATATCAGAATATTTTTATTTTATTCTATTTTCCATCTTAAACACAGTGTTGTGCTTCATGTTCTCCCTTATCTGGCTGCTATCAGAGCAATCATTCTGAGCTCGGCTCAAAAAGCAGCTTAGCAGAGTTTCTGACCCGAGAACCGGAGCAAGTTCACACAAAGTTAGTTTTATAGCTTGATGATCGAGAGTCAGGATTTCCCTGGAAGCATCAAAGCTCTCGCTTCATCAACCGATCACAAATTGGGGAATTTCTCACATCATAAACCCACATTATGAATATTTCTCTTTGTGTACGCGGGATGGAGTTTGTGGGGACGTAAACTCGTMGCAGCTACTTTCCCACCGAGCTTTCGAGTTTTGACACAAAGTCTCTTTTGTCTGCAAGTGCCACAGATTCAATGGCTAACATTCAAAGGGAGCACGGTGTCACATCCCCAGGATTTGGGTCAGTTAAAAGTTTTAATGGTGGAAAGGGAAAACAAGGTCAGGGTTAAGGTTAGAATTGGTAAAGAGGGGGCTTTGCTGCACAAAATACCAAGCCTACAACAAAAAAAGCTTMTTTTATTGAGATATTTTGTTCATTTTTTCTGTTATCTATCTAAATGTGCATTTTTAGCCGTTAAACATGGAAATTGAATGATTTCCCAACATGGATTTCACACATTAGCTCAGTCTACCTGAGGTTAGCGTTAAGGAAACAGTAGTGACTCAAGCTTCAGGAATGTACACACTAAACGCCAGCACACGCTGTAATGACAGCTTATGAGAAAAGCATGTCCTTTTTGTTGGTTTGATGCCACGCCAAAACGGTCTCTGAATATTCGGTGTCAATGAACTGCAGTAACCCTTCTTTAAGGTGAGGCCATGACTCTCAGCCAATCAACACGGCCCCAGAGTCAGGCATCCTTCCCTGAGCCAATCAGCACGTGTGTGGTTTCCTCCCTCCCGTTTCCAGTTTCCCCWTTTTTTTTGTCATTCTTTTTTAAATACAATTTTATGAGTAACAACCAACTCCCAGAAGCTGAACTATTTGTTGGTCTGCATCATTCAGACAACTTTTTTTTTTTTTACCCCTAAAGCTTTTTTCATGAGTTTCCTGAGTTTCTCTCACTCTATTGTGTTGCTACCCATTCATTCACAAAATACACAATGCTGGGGGAAATCCCTTGTCTGCTTTGCTCATGACTATGTTTGGGGTTTGCTCTGGTGGGCAGCGTGGGCTGTTTAAGACCCCGTTCACCTCAGCTGGGGGGGCTCGAAGCTGTGTTTCAGCACACATGTGTCCAACTGTAATCTGAGGTGGGAGCRTGGTCAGATGACATCAGCCGTTGCATAATCCACGTCAAGCCAAGGAGCAGGTGGTTGTGTTTTTTTAATTCAACACAGAATACCTCAACATCCGGCAGCTCGGCTGCTTTATTCCCAAATATTAACAAGCGTTCAAAAAACTGCTTTTCTTGGAAGGAAACTGTGAAATATGGCTTTGAGTTTCAGAAATAACTGCAATAAAAGTAAACTTTACTTTATTGGATCCAAAATACTAAGCTGCCTGCTTCAAAAGGCAATTCAGAACTGGACAAACTGCATTTTCTGAGAAACAGCGGTGAGAGATGAATGCTGAATGACAGCTGAAGAAGCTGAGCTGTTAAAGCTAAAAGACACAAGACATTAGCTAAAGTTAAAAGAAGCAGAAGTCTAGCTTAAAGTAGCAAAAGTCTAGCTAAAAGCTAAAAGTATCAAAATGCTAGTTAAAGCAGCAAAAGATTTGTTAAAAGTTAACAGTAGCAAAAATTTGGCTAAAAGCAGCAAAAGCCAAGCTAAAGGCTAAAAGTAGCAAAATGTTAGCTAAAAGCAGCAACGGAATAGCTGAAAGCTAAAAGAAGCAAACAACTAGCTGAAGGCTAGAGGTACCTAGCAAAAATCTAGCTAAAAGCAACAAAAGACTAGTTGAAACCTAAAAGCAGCAACAGGACACAGCAAAAAGTTGGCTAAAAGCAGCAACAAACTAGCTGAAAGACAAAAGAAGCAGCTGTAAGCTAATCAAAGCAAAAAAGTTAGCTAAGAGACTAGCTGAAAGCTAAAAGCAGCAAAACCCGAACCAAAGGCCAAAGGAAGCAAAAGGGTAACTAAAAGCAGCAAAAGACTAGGCTAAATGCACTTAAAGCTAAAAWTAGCAAAAGGCTAGAGAAATGCTTAAAGATGAAAAATGCCTAAAGCTAAAAACTGCAAATACCAAAAAAATGTAGCTAAAAGTGGCAGAACAGTATCAAAAAAATGTGAATGAAAGTATAAAAACAAAATAAAGCTGAACTGCTGATGGAGATATTAAGGACAATAAAGTTTTTAAAGGAACTGAAAAGTGAGAAACAACAGAAGTCTCCTGAATGAGCTGAACATTTGAACTAAAATAAACTTGTCCAAAATATCCATAAAGTATGAAGTAGTAGTAGTTGGATTGCAGAAATTGTAGAGAATAATTAAAAACAAACAATAGCGTGAATGCTGACTCAGCGTTCACACAATAAAACATTTGCTATCCTCACGCCTCCCATGCAGATAAGAAAGAGCTGCACAATAAAAGACCTTGAAAGGAGAGAAACCCGAGAGCAGGAGGTGCTGCGGGCTCTTTCAGGGAAAACAAAGGCGAAGCAGGAGTTAAATGACACTTTGAAGAAACAGAATGACAATGGGACCTAAACCTGGGAAGCATCGTTTTTACATGATAGTTTTGTGTTAAAATAACTCAGGTAAAAAAAACTATTTTTAACTCTTTTCTTAGGAAAAAAAAATAAGAATCTTATATTTATTGGACATCATGAAAAGCTGAAGCTTTTTACTGAAGCTGTTCCCAAACTTTTCACCTCATTCTTATCATTTTAGGTGTCATAATCTTGAGAATAAATTCCCGCTCTATCAAATATTTGAGTCTCCACAGCAGTCATGTGAACTTTAGATTGTTGAAGAAGAAGAAAAAAAAAACAGCTCTCTAGGATTTCCAGCTTAAGAATTTGGCTGTTTTCTCCCTTTTTATGAGTTGCTGGCTGTGTGGAAACCTGCAGAATCACATCGCAAAATAAGAATGACCTCCACACGTTCTCAGCATGTTTGCATCACAATTACAGGAAATAAAACGGTACATTTAAGGATGTCCTGATGCATCTCAGTAATCCAGGTAAAAAAATCAAAAAGAAAAAAAATTGTGTAGGTCTTCTGGACGGGTTCTTCTCTAATGAAACGTTTCGTCTCTCCTCCAAGAGACTTCTTCAGTCTGAGAGTTTCAGGCAAAATTCAGGCTTTTAAGCCCAGCCTCCATGTGACTGATACTCACATCACATGGCTATCGTTGACACCTAATTAACACCTATTGTTAACAGGGCGTGGAGTGATACTGGCAATGGCCGCACTGTAGGAGGGGGACAACTGAAAACGGGGGCCTCCACCTCTGTAAAGGTGCCATTCTGTAAAAGAAGCCATTTTTGTGAAGAAAGACCGTCCATCATTAAACAGAGGTGGAGGCCTCCGTTTTCAGTTGTCCCCCTCCTACTGTGCGGCCTTTGCCAGTATCACTCCACCCCCTGTTAACAATAGGTGTTAATTAGGTGTCAACGATAGCCATGTGATGTGAGTATCAGTCACATGGAAGCAGTGCTTAAAAGCCTGAATTTTGCCTGAAACTCTCAGACTGAAGAAGTCTCTTGGAGGAGAGACGAAATGTTTCATTAGAGAAGAACCCGTCCAGAAGACCTATACAATTTTTTTTCTTTTTAAATTTAAGGAGTTTTGAATGTTTTTCAGGTTTGATTCAGAAGAAAAGCTGCAGTGTGACGAGCTCTTAATTTCACACATTTTTTTTCCGATTCTGCGATCTGAGCAACATCATAATTAAGATCTGAAAGTGCATAATAAACATCATTGATAATGTTTTTATGCTTCTTCTGAATACATTTATCACCTGGTTTGGGTGTTCATCCGGTTAGTTTTGCTTCAGGCCAAACTGATTTTTTTATACGAAAATAAAAGTAGAAGCTTGAGGGGGAAATTTGTTTGCATTTCCACTCATTATTATCAGCTGTTTTGTGTAGTCGGTAAATAACAGAGGCAGATGTTTTGGTTGGGGGTAAAAAAAAGTGGGGAGCCTTTGAGGCAGTTTTTCTATGTGAAACCTGTTTCACAAACTGACACGACGTCTGATGGAAGAACAAGAAAATCCAAACGTTGTGTGAAGAGCCTGAGGGGAGACTGAGAGGTTTGATGTGTGTGAAACTGATGTTTTGACATTTGCAGAACTCAACATGTTGCGCTCTGTAATTAGGACTGAATATATTTGCAGTTCAACCTTAAAGTTATGTCAGGACAAATTAGAGACTCATTAAAATGTATTAAAAATGTAAACAACTGAAAAAATGGACAAAAAGATGTCTAGTGTGTGCATGAACCTAATGCTCCCTGCAATCATCCCCAAGGAGGTAAAATAGTCTGAAACCTGGTATTAAAAGATTAACAACAAATCCTGGCTCTACAGCAGASGGGCTCTAATGAAAAGTGAAGTTCTCTTTGAGGTGGGATCTGTTTGATCTACTGTATAAATCAATCTCTAAATCGTATGAATTAAAGCATGTGACATCAAAGCCAAATACCTTCATATACCATGCAGCTCAGCAAAACGACCTGAAACGCTGCCAGAAAGAGACTTTTTACTGCTGTGTTTTTTAAACTTGGAGTATCAGTTACCAGCTGTGTTTCAACATGAACCTATGATGCAAAAAAGAAGAGAATAAACTTTATGTTTTGTTAGATTAAAAAAAATGACCTCATTAGTTTGGCTCTGCAAGGATCACTATGAATTTACTCTTTTTGGGCATTTGTTTACAAGCTAATCTTTAATACTTCTGTCAAACKCAAGGTCCGCGGGCCAATTGTGGCCCTCCACAGCATTTTACGTGGCCCACCGAGAGCTTCAAAGATGTGTTAATGTCCATAAAATAAGCATATGCTGCTTTAAAGCCAGCGTTGATCRTAAACTACATCCCTCATAAAGCATGTTGATTATTTTACCTGTCAAATTATGGCTTGTAAGTGGGAAGTTCCCACTTACAAGTCGTAAATTTAAACTGGAACACCTCTCCAGTGGGAATTCCTTGTCAGAAAGTGGGAGAGTTCAGAATTTAAGATGGCTGCTATGTATTACAACTCATCAGTGAATAAAACTTTTATTTTGCTTTCATCAGTGTTTCTGTATTATTTATTTAGTCAGTTGTTCACTTGATGCTTCATTTTTAGTTAAAGTTAAACATGAACAGTCAAAGTTATTTACAAGTGGCATTTTGACAAAAGGTTAAATGGGTTTGACACACATGCTTTAATAAATAAATAAGATCAGAATGGGATTTGTATTTCGTGAAAGCATATTCCACACCAATGTTTTAAAAGAATATTTTGTCTGAGCTCAGTTTGATGATCAGTCTGAGCTATCAACACAGCAGATTTTAGGTTAATATCTGTAAAAGTGACTGAGTTAAACAGAAGTTTCATCAGTATTTATCCAAGAGATATTTTGCTAACAGAYAAGCAGATGATGGGGATGACTTTCAGCTAYGACCACACCAAATTTTAGATGCACATTTGTAAAAYTGACCCTGTTATGACCATTTCTGTTTGCTAATGTTTCTTACCTGTGTAAGCCATCTTTAATTAAATCAAAAGGTTTGTTGTTGATTTAAAACCAGTGGTTAAATCCTGAGTCATTAAAATATGTCCAGTGGATATAAAATATTTTAATAGTCACAAACACAGCTGGATGAAAGTCATATCATTTATGTAATGAGCTTTCAGACTGTGAAAAGACTTTGAGACCATCCAGATTTTTGTTTTGTTTTGTTTTGTTTTGCTGTTCAGGATACACTGAGTTTGTGGTCAGATTTGTTTCCTGAGCAGCTGAGAAACCGGAGAATCAGTAAACTGTCTCACTGAGAGCTGAAGTTTGAGAACYAAAGACAAATATTTCAATGTCACAAGATTTTTAAACTTCATGATTCTGATTTAAAATCAGTGATAGGATACTTCACTGATTTTTTTGGGGGTGGGATTATGTAAACTGTTCAACTTAATAAAAAAATCAAGTTGTTGGAAAGAATATTTTATTTATGGAAACCTGGTGAGCATTATTTTCCGTAACCAAACTGTGTGCTTCCTGTTGCTTTCAACCAGTTCAGCTTGATTTATTCCTAGTTTTGATGGATTACTGGTCTTTTTACATTACTGGTAACGCACTAATAAAGACGGGACAACATGGAAAAATCATCTATATTCCTTGAAAGATTGCATGCCAGAGCTTAGACCAGCTAAACTGTTTTGGGGGCTGAAGTTAGAACAGCTCAGGGACAAACATCCAGCAATTAAAGTCATTATGTGAATAAAACAAATATTACAAAGATCTGTATCTTTAAATTAGTTTGTTTTGCTGCATTTAGAATATGACATACAGAACCTAATGTAACAAAAATAGTTATACTAAAACCTCCTATTTGGCACAAATATTATTTTGACATCTCTGACTTGCCAATTTTTTAAACCAGTTTTATTTTTACTCATCTTAGTTTAATCTTTAACTGCTTGCAGTTTTAACTGTTCATTGAAATATTTTTACCAGCTTTTAGCCAAGACTCTGATGTTTCAGTACATACCACATGTCTATGTCTAACTAAAGTAGCRTATRGTAATTAAAGTAGAAAACTGGGAGTTTGGACTTGAGAGATTAATGAACCAGTTGGTGGGCCAGATTTCAGTCACCTGCGGGCCAGACGTGGCCCGCGGGCCTCCAGCTGAATAGCCCTGGCTTAGACTGATTGATTGATTGATTGATTTTTATTTATTAAAGTGTCATGCCCCTTCCGGAGCCCAGCCCGCATGGGCTTATAAGACACTCCACACATAATMCACAACAGAATGACCACATTCATTTCACAAAAACCCACAAAAAATATCGTCATCACAATCAGAGACTCATCCAGGATACACAACATGCTGTCTTCTTTCCCAGTCTTTACAAACAAAAACAGCAAATGCAAAAATGTCTTTGTTATAAATCTCTAGACTTAGATCATCTTATGTTGAGAACGTTTGTCCAGTGGTTTGTGTGTCATTTTGGTCCAGTAGAGTCAGTTAATTTATAAAACAAACTTCATCCTKTTAATTTAGGCTTTATTGAGCTTTATTAAAAAACAAGCAAACAAAAAAAAAAAAAACAAGCTGTGTTCATTAAACTCGATCTGTTTATCTTTAACACTGACGATGATGCAAAATGCATTAAAGCTGTGTTGATGACAAATACATGTTAAAAACATCTGCATGAAACTTTGTATAATTTTGCAGCTTTCGAGCTCTTCTACTTCTTCATCTTGCATAGGTAAAAAGTGCCAAAACTGAACACTTGTAAAACCAACCAATGACATCAAAAGAGACAAACCGCATAAAACAGGAAACAACACGATAACTACAAATTCTCACAACAAACCCCACGTTTAACTGTAAAGCACCTCACCTACCCACTATCAGTTTAGTTCCACTCATGCTTGACAGTGCTGAACAACTGTCTGCAATAATCCATCCATCCACCCACCCATCCATCCATCCATCCATCCATCCATCCATCCATCCATCCATCCATCCATCCATCC
>NW_013952486.1:1107496-1119748 GCF_001266775.1 Austrofundulus limnaeus | reverse complement strand
CACCAAAACGGATCCCCTCAACACCTCGGCTGCGCCTAGAAATTCTGTCCATGAAAGTAATGAACAGAATCGGTGACAAAGGTCAGCCTTGGCGGAGTCCAACTCTCACCGGAAACGAGCCCGACTTACTGCAGACCAGACTCTGACACCAGTCGTACAAGGACCTGACAGCCCATATCAAATGGCCCGGTACCCCATACTCCTGGAGAACCCCCCACAAGACCCCCTTTGGGACACGGTTGAACGCCTTCTCCTGCAATAATAAAAAAGTCAAATAAAACCTAATCAGACGTGTTGATGAACAAATCTGTGAAACAAACTCAAAGTTAGATTAATGAGAACAAGCTGATGAATCATCAGATCCAGGATTTCCCAGCTGTAAATCAGATTATTATGTGAAGTTTGTGACGCCATGTTTGTAGGATGTTGCTTCAGCTCTTTGTCACAGGACGTGGTCGAAGATGTGGCATCATGAGCGGGGGATTGTTTTGTTTTGAAAGAAAATGTTGAGGAAAGCAGTTGATTTGAGCTCAGGTCTGCAGAGTTTTACTACAATCAGAACATAATACTTTAAGCTGGGTCACCCTCATGAGTCTAGTGCTAACCTCCAACAAAGCCTAGATCCATGATGTTTTTKCCTGTTTGTTTGCCTGTGTTTTAGCAAAATATCACATAATACCCATAGTCACATAAACATGATACTTTCAGAAAATAATCACTAGTTAGATGCCTACAACCTAATCCCCATGTAATCATTTTAAGTCTGAATGTAGGAGCAAAATCCAGACGTGAGATCATGAGACTTCAGCTTCCAGCTCCAGTCAGCACCACTCAGCTGACCTCTGACCTCACACAGTAAATCTGTGGCTGCGGAGAGGCCGGTCTCTGTCAGACGACGAAGGTTTTCTGAGGCGATCTGTGAGCCGTTTGTCTCTTTAAAAATTAAAGATGAGTTTGAGCTCACGTGAGGTGACCACCACCCAGTTTCATCATCACTTTCTGCAGCTGATCCTCCTGAGCCACCATCGTGAGGCAACATGTGCACCGCTGGCCTGTAATCTGCAAAACACGCGTCTCTGGAATTATCCCAGCAGAAATACACGTCATGTGATGCAGTAACTAGTTTGGTAGAAGAGGGAAAAAAAACATGCAAATTGCAACTTAATTTAGTTCTCTTTGCTTTAGTAAATAAAATAAAAATTAAATCCCCTCTGACCAATTTAAAAGAAAAACAAACGTTAGAAAAAGGATATTCTCTGCAAAAATGCTGTGTGAATACTGAGTGTTCAGGCACTGCTGAAATTTGCTTAAGAAGCTGAAACTTACTTATTAAAGCTAAAATAAGCTGAATACAGGCTAAATGTGGCAAAATGCTARCTGAAACAAGCAAAACTTTAGCTTGAAGAGAAGTTAAAAAGCTAGAAAAAAAATAAACAAAAACTTTGGCAAAAATATGAAAAAGATGTTAAAAATTAAATACAACAAAATGCTAGCTAAAAGCAAATGTAGCATAATGTAAGCTAAAAACTAAATGTAGCAAAGGGCTATCTAAAAGCTATTTACAGCKAAATGCTAAAAGCAAAAATATTAAACTTTAGTTAAATTGCAAAAATCTAAGTRAATGTTAATATAACAAAATGCTGAAAGCAAAAGTAGTATATGCTAACTAAAAGCTAGATATAGCAAAAGGCTAACTAAAAGCTAATTATAGCAAAACGCTAAAAGCAAAACTATTAAACTTTAGTTAAATAACAAAATGCTAGATAAATGTTAATATGACAAAATGCTGAAAGCAAAAGTAGTATATGCTAACTAAAAGCTTGATATGGCAAAAGGCTAACTAAAAGCTAATTACAGTGAAACGCTACAAACAAAACTATGAAACTTTAGGCAAATAACAAAATGCTAGATAAATGTTAATATAACAAAATGCTGAAAGCAAAAGTAGTATCACGCTAACTAAAAGCTAAATTTAGCAAAAGGCTATCTAAAAGCTAATTATAGCAAAATGCTGAAAGCAAAACTACAAAAATGTTAGCTCAGCAAAAGGCTAATTAAAAGCTAAATATGGCAAAATGCTACCTGAAAGTAAAAGATTAGCTAAAAGTATCAAAGACTGGCAAAACTGAAAGCATCAGAACAATGCTTTGCAGGAATTGAATGAACCTCAATGATTTTCTATAAAGAAAATAATAGCAAATAATGCTAAAAAAAGTATCAAAAGACAAAACTCATGGCTCCAATYGTCTGAATTAGATTTTAATATATGTGTTGAATCAGCTTTTACACAACACACCTCCAAAGGGTTAAACAACTTGTGTAAAACACAAACTGTAAATAAATAAGACATTTAGGCTCTTGTTTTGATTGAATATAAATATTGTTTATATTCAACACAGAATTTTTCAACTTCGCACCTTGAAGCCCCGTATATCTCAGAGGGAAAACAACAAAAGGCCRTAGTGATGAAATAACAAGATGTTTTTAAGAAAAGTGGTCAGAAGCAGAAACTACTTCTACTTGTGGTTTTCCGCCACATAACTGAATACAGTAATTAATCTACTGCCATGAAAGCAGACATGCTATCGAGTTTGTTTGTCTATGTGTTAGCAAAATATCTAACGACTGAACAGACTTTAAAGAAACTCATAAAAGGAAGACGACCACTCATAAACSTAAAAACTAATTAACTACAAAGAGGCAGCTGCTGACCGGCGGATGCTCCTGTTTTCTTTTTGGGTTAACTCCCTGATATCAGATTTTTGCCTCAAAATAAAAACACTTGCTGGAAGAGGAGGTGCAAATAACAAAACTGAAAGAAAGTGAAACACAAGTGATACTAAAATTGAGCTCAGTCAGGCAGAAGACAGTTCCCATCGGATGATTGATGGATGTGATGAAGCCGATGAGATGTTAAGTTGGTTTTTGTGAGTTTTGCTCAGTTATTCTGTCTCAGCTTTTTAGCAGAAACCATCAATTTTAAGTAACGGAGAGAGTGCCCCTGTCAGATACAAATATCAAATTACACACAATCCAAATGTTTGTTTGTTTKTTTTTCTCAGCAAAGTTTCTGTTTTGTAAAAATGGAATCCCCCTGATTTTTTGCATTTATTTCAGAGGGACATGTGCAGACTGGTAAAAAAGAAGAAAAAAAAACATTATTTTTAAAAAGCCTCCTCAAAACTGTGTCTGCTGATGTTCACAGAAACGAAACAAAGAATGAACATTTAATTAACAGCAAAATACTAATGATTTCAGTTGTTTAGTGCCTTTTGGTAACTGAGTTCTTTTTGTTTTAYAAACTCTCGTGCTCACAACAGTCTTAACAAAAAATAGGATTTAGATTCAGATAGATTCAGCGGCAGAAAACGGACGGACGGAGATTCAGATGAAACTAAAATGAAGCATTTCTCCAAGCGGTTTGGATTTGTGGAAGACTTTGAGCCACAAACACGTCTTCGCTGAAAAGAAAAAAGAAATCAGTCAAAGTTCAGTCTGAGTCCTCAGTCGTCCCAAATTTCATCTGATAAGAGATTGCATCCATTTGTGTCAAAGTGCATCCGTCTGCAAACAGAATGTGATTACGTTAATGTGGATCTTAATTAAAAGCTTTGGACGTGGGGGAAAGGAAAAAGCAACAAAGGTCAAAACAAGTCTCAAACGACGGGAGKAACCATTGCATGAACGAGCCAAAAAAACTAAACCAGAAAGCAAAATGATCACTGCTAAGATCAGAAGTTGAAGGTTAAAGTTGCAAATAAAGATCTGTTAGTGCTCAGTTTGCCTTAAAACAGGCAGACTCAGTTTTATTAAACTCCACCCACTGGTTAATGAAATATTTTACTAACAAACAGCAAAACATTACCTTTTTGCAGCTTAATCCAGACCATAACACTAAACCCAACTTAAACTCAGATTTCATCTAAGCTCTGAACATAACACCCATGGCGTTCCACCATACCAGGACCAGGTTTTGGTTCCTAGCAGGTCCAGTAAGGCAGGTGATTATACCAGAAAAGGTCCTAAAAAGCAACAAAAACCAAGCAAACACAGACAGAAGCAATTACATGATCGCAGCAGCAGGTGGTCATTAAAAAAAATCCTATTTAGAGATTCTTTACATGAAAAAAATTAAAGAAAACCATGTTTCCCTGCAGTTTTTGAGACACAAACCTTTTCCACTTTGGACCAAAGTTTATTTGGCAAACATTGTTTATCCTAAAGCATCTTATCTAAAAAAAAAAAAAAAAAAAGGAAAAAGTGTGGCTCTAAAAGTTGCCTTGTTTTTTTTTTTGTTTGTTTTCTAGCTTTCCTTAACAAGTCATGACGAAGGCACTTCATTAAATAAAAGTAATGTGACCCAGCTTAAACTAACTTCATCCTTTAGTTTTAAATTTGTCACAGTAAAGAAATCTCAACAAGTAAAATCATTACAATTCATTGATTTCAAAGTGGAAGCTTTTTTATGTTTTTCTTGGATTGTGCTTCTAAAAGAAATCCCTGGACGTCTGTAAAGCAGGTTTAATAAATGATCAGGAAAGCTGCCAACCTTAAACCCTGGACCCCCATAAAATCTGGTCTGAACAGGGTTTCCAGACTGTTTAACACCTCTTGAAAGAAACTGTTTTTTGAACCACAGAAAATGTTGTTTTGAACATGTTTTAACATTGTTTACTGGTATCTTTGAGTGCAAACATGGCTTTGCCTGTGGTTTAACAAAAAAAGAAGAAGAAAGAAAAAAGAAGACAGTAAAGAAGAAACTCCACAGAGAAGCAGACAGTGACTAACAGAACAGTGAATGTTTCCCACTTATACTGGAACAGAAGTTATTCATCAAAGTAAATGGGGGGGTTTGTTGATGAGGGGTCGCAGACAGTTTCAGCCTCTTTGTGTTTTTAATCACCCACTTTGTGGAACATCAAGACAGCGACCCAGAAAACTCAGCCAGTGACCGACATCTGTTTCATGTTTTCTCTGGAAGACTACATTCCTTTTCTTGTAATTTCCAGGACTCTTATGTGAAACATGACAGGGCAAGAGGAGGTGACAATATTTGCAGAATTCATTTTTTTCTTTCTTTCTTTCTTTCTTTCTTTCGAGGAAACGTTGTAATGCAACTGCTTCATGTCGAAACAAACATGGGTCACTGATTTCCACTCAAGTTCGGCAGCAATGAGGAATATAATCCTGCCAGAGCAGCAGTTTTACTTCACTCTGACAGTTTGTGTGTGACTTAATGGGTCAACGGAGTTCATCTAGACCAGTGGTTCTCAAACTTTTTGTCTTCTGACCCACAAAATATCCATGGCAAAAACTTGTGACCCCAAATATTACTGGTCTGAGTACACAAACTTTGATAATAACCCTAAAAACACAGGCTTTTTGACAATCTAAACAGCTTGTACACAAATATAAATACTTTTTTTACTTATTTTGTGTTTTTGTAATAATTATAGGGAAAATATTACATCAGCAATGGTTTATTACCATTTAAATTGATTTCTGGAGATTATCCAAGGTGCTTCATGACCCATAATTGGGTCCCAAGCCCAACTTTGGGAACCAAAGTGCAGTGGTTCCCAAACTTTTCAGYTTTTGACCCACAAAATAACAGTAGCAGAGACCTGTGCCCACAACTATTTTTGGATGATAAACATTTGTATCAGGTCAACTAAACATGGGCATAGTAATATTTTTATACTACATTTATCCATTTTAAATACACTAACCTCACTCATTTGTAACAACTAAGGCAAAAAAATGTAATTAATTCAGAAAATGTTTTCAGGACCCCACCTTGAAGTTTCGGGACCCGACCCCAACTTTGGGAAACACTGATCTAGAGCAGTGGTTCCCAGTCCTGGTCCTCAAGTACTCCTATCCAGCATGTTTTACTTGTTTCCCTGCTATTCAGCAGGTCTTCAGAAGATTGTTAATCACTCATTCAAACCAGGTGTGTCAAATCAGGGAAACATCTAAAAGTCACTGTTTTAAAATGATGACCAACACCTCAAGAGCTTCTCTGAGCTTGACGAGACATTTTCAAAACAAAATATTGACTCAGTGTTATGTTTTTTAGTATTGCCTCTGGAAGCCATTGGTTCTTTTATTTGTAAATAATAAATCAGATATGTATTAAAGCAGTGATTGTCAATCCTAGTCCTCTAGGACTCCTTTCCTGCATGTTTAGATGTTTCCCTGATTTGACTGGATGAGTGATTGACAATCTTCGGAAGACCTGCTGAATAGCAGGGAAACAAGTAAAACATGCTGGATAGGGGTACTTGAGGACCAGTGTTGGGAACCACTGAACTAGAGGATTTATTATAAAATGTAAGTCTGAAAAGTAGTCAGCCTCACTGAATGCTCTACAACCCATTTTACTCTTAAACTCTAGGAACCACAAGTAAACCTGCATTTGGAACAGAGGCATTGAATATAAACGGACCTTGGTTTTGAAAGCTTTGTTAAATTTTACATCTTATTCTGTATTCAACAGGGAGCCAATAGAGAGAAGCTCAAACAGGAGAAATAACTGAAATCCCCAACTGGTCTCAGGTCAGCATGTGTTTGAAAAAGCTGTACATATATAAACTTAGCATCTTGGGCCCTTAAAGGCTTTGAAATTGTCAATAAGAATCTACCGTTTGACACAAGGGGATAGCCCAGATGGGGACTGAACTCCAGGGAGGAGTTGTGTAAATAGGCGGAGCTATGTACCAGCAAATATTCAGGCAGCTCCACAGGAGATTGAAGGATTTCTCCAACATGAGTCAAAGCAACACTCTGGTATGTTTGAGGGAATGACATATGATATAAAGATCAGAAAGTTTCACATGGACACCTCCCCTTTAAAGAGCTTGAGCTTAATCMTGAAGTCTTTAAAGCACTTTTGAAGTAGGGTTTTGTGGAAGGGGGAAAAAAAAAAGTTACCGCTCAACTCTGAACCACTTTAGTTTGAAGAAATGGTTTCTTTTGACCAGAAACTTGAATTTACCAGGATTGTGATTGACCACCACAAATATAATTAAGCTGCAAAAGTCAGGAACTTACATTTAGAAATTTAACAGTAACCTATAGTAGCCAAATGAACCCATGTTAACATTAAAAACACAAAAACAGTGTGTACAAACAGATACTTTATTTTATTTCCAAAAAGTTATTTACAATATATACAGACACCCCATAATAAGCCACAATACGACAAAGTAAGTTGTATTTAACGGATCAGCCTACAGTGTTTAGTCATCTTTCAGCAGAAAGACTTCTTGGTCACAGACAAACATACAAATACTGCATATGGAACACCACATGTGCTTCATTATGGGACGTGCCGACATAAATAATCTTGGTCTTGCAGTGCTTTTATTTTTTTATAAATAAAATATTTTTAAAAAAATGTACAGTACCATACCATTACAATTGCAGATGTGACCACTGGCACAGCATCTGCGTTCTACTTCACACGAAAAGAAACRTTCTGCAACCGGTCAAGCAGCTGTAACACAAGCTGGGACTGCTGCCACCACAAGCCTGCCCACCGCTTCAGCCTTCCTGTGGTCTTCAGACAGAACCCCAGAGATCAGGTGAAGGAACATGTGTCCAGAAGACCCTTGCCCCACCTTTCCACCCCCACCACGGTGCGCCGATGAATCCTCCAATGAAAGTGCTCATACGAAAAGGTGGGGCTCCTCCCTGATCCAAGTCGGGTCCACCCATGGTGACGGTGCATTGGTCATCATTGGGCCAGGATTTTACATGGACAGCCTGTTGATCAGAGTCAGGGTTATTACACAGAACTACCACTCCAAATTTAAAAAACATAATAAAAAAAGTTTCATACCGTTTCCTTGGTTTCACTTCCCAGCCGTCTCGACACTTCACAAACGTTATCGACTCCCCTGGAGAGATTTCAGTTTTTGAAGGGTCTTGCGCACAGAAAGTGAACCTGTACGGAAGTGAAACAAGTTATTTAATGGGGAGGTTAAAGGCAATTTTTTGATCAGTACAAGCAGTCCGTCGACACGACCACCTACTTTTTCTGCGTTTCTCCGGCTTTCACACGAATCCGTCGAACTTCCAGTACAGGTTTGGCGGTGTTTGCGTTCCAGCTCCAGAAGGAGTGTTTAACGTGTTTCCAGAAAGAGCTGAAAGATTCGCTTTCTCCCTCCCAGGTCAGACTGATCTTCAGCAGGTCACCGATGTCCTCCTCGGTAAACACCAGGAAGGTGTTGGTAAAGTTCATACTGATGGGGTCATCATGGCTGGACAAAGAAACCACACATCGAGGGTTACTCAAATGTTACAAGCAAAGACCGAGGAATGTCAGTGCCATATTTGCAACTAAGACTTTGAAAAGGTCATCACAGACAAGATGAGTTTAAAATTGACGTCATAGCCACTTGTTCAGGTATCTGCTTGCATCAGAACAGAATTATGAGAACAGACTGGTTTTGCAGGCTGCATATAGCTCCAGAACTTACACAACAAAGATTTTTTCTGTGTCGCTGTGGGCGCCGTACAATTTCACATAAAAGGTAGGATCAGTATTGCTGGACTGCTTCCTGTCGAACACGTGCATCTTCATCTGGTAGTGGTAGCCTTATGAAAAAAGAAAAAAAGGCATTAATTCACTGTGGGCGTGTAGTTTACACAGGGTGTGTTTGTGTACACAAGTCACGTGTCGATTCTTACCCCCAAAGGGAGTGTTGGCTCGAGTCTTCAGGTACATCTTGCTGTTGCGCCTCTTGCGCATCTTTTTGGTGTTGTAGCCGATGTTGTTGCAGCGGTTCTTGCGGCAGCTGAGGCAGACCCCCTTCTTGAAGCGGTCCGGGCCGGTGCACTGGAAGGCGAAGCTCATATGGTCCCGGTTCATCAGCGAGTCCACAAACAGGTGCACCGCTCGCTCGTGTTCGCACTTCATCACTTCCATAAAATCTGGAAATATTCAAAGGGAAAAAGAATGGATCAAGTTGGTGAAAACTCAAAGTTTAGAGATTTAACAAAACACGATCAAACACTCACTTCCTGCCACGGCCAGCACGTCGGTAAGCCCGCAGCCCGGCTGCACTTCACCACCGTTGGGATAGATATCAATGTCCCCAATGGGCTGCTGGATCCCAATGCTCACACCCAAAGCCTCCCGTGTGTACGTGTGCAGCACGTCTACAAAGTCTGCATCGTCTGGAGACAGGCGTTTCTGCTCCTCAACGCCTTCAAACATAGGTCCTGCTGGGTCCAGACCTGTAAGAAATCAAATAACTTCTTAAATAACTTCTTAAAGTGCACTTTTTTAGGCAGAATTAGGAAATCAGGCCAGCTTACCTGTGATTCTGCCGATAGTCCCTTCCACAAACGTCCCTGCGTATCCAGCGACGTGAGCGCCTAAACTGTAGCCAATCAGATGAACATTCTGCAGAGGCAGCTGCAGCTCATCCTGTTGGAGAAAACAAGGATTTAACTGGTTTTAGCAGCTGCCACAAAAGTGGACAAACCCTGAGTTTTAGCCAGTAATTGAGTCATGCCTGCAGTGGAGCCAAGCCCAGTTAAACTACAATTTGACAAGTTTCCTCCATGTAGGGAATTAAACTCGACTGTGTGCAGACAAGTGAGGTTTTAAATAAAAAAAATTGTCATGAAAGTGTTAAAAGCCATGTTTGATTTAAACTACTTCATGAAATGCAAACAAGTGATAAGGCAGCAAACAGAGATCCTCCTGCCAAAAGCACACAGATCAGACAGCTCTATTGATCTTTGTTATACTCATTAATATTCTGTTCCAGTGTCTGCAGATGTTCATTTAAAAGACAAGGAAATGCTGGGTGAAAAGTGACTGAACACACCTGGAGCCAGTTGAGCAGGCCAGCGATGTCCAGCCCCACAGTGTGCGTGTGGTTGACGGCGTCCGGGTAAAGCTGCTGAGCCAAGGGGATCCAGTCCACAATCACCACGTTGGCGCCGCTTTCACGTTGCATCACCGCAGAGACCAGCTTGTGCATCCAGTTTTCAAACATGCCGCTCATCTGAGGAAAACAAGAAAGTCAGAACTTAAAAAAAATTAAAAACAAAACAACTAATCTTTCTCCCCCAATCTTTGAGGCGGAGCTGACGACTCGGCACAGGTTTCGTACCGTCCAGCCGTGGATGATGAAGATGGTCTTGGCTGTAGCGTTGAAGCCACACTCCTCTAGACACCCCTTCTTCCCAGTCTCCAGGTAGCACCCCTCCTGCTCCAGATCCAGACTCTTCCTCATGTTGTATTTTACCAATCCTTGTAGATCCTTCTGGTCCATCGATGGCTCAAACTCATCATCTTCACCTGTGGCGAAAACAACAAACACACATTGTTAAACTGAAGGATTGCACCATGACTGACTCATTTCTGACCAATGAGTAAAAAAAAATTAATAAAGTTACACTGGGTGAGTGGAAGTTGGAGCAAAAAAGTTAAGATACATCTCATTGAACACAGCTGAAGGTCATAATCTCAGATTATAGATTTAAAAGCCAAACAAGTACATACACCTGGACTGATTCAAATATAAAAATCGGTCTGTAGATAATGACAGAATGGGTTCAAAGTAAACCTGATTAAAAAAATAATAAACCATGCAGGATAATGTGCCTTCCATTGCCAAACAATTAAGGCAGGTCAATGAGACAGGTGTAGCCCATGAGTCACTGGAGAGATTAGAAGAAATGAATAGAAAAAAGGGCGGATCTTAAGAGTTTGAGATTATGCTGTAAGAATAATGTAAATAAAACGTGAGCGTGTTCTGATGAAATTGATTTAGTATAAACTTTAAAAAAAAACTGGATAATTATAAAYCCAGATTAGTTTGCTTGCACTTTAGTCCCAACACCCTGTGTGGTAAATTGGCCCCCCACAGACTGAAGTGGCTCCAGCTGAGCCGGGGAGCTGATTGGTCGGCGGTAAAACGCGGATTCAGCGGAACACGTTCCCCAAACGGTTCTCCTCTCCTCGAACGTGGCGCGGTGCCGTGCGCGCTCCGAAACCTCCCCAAAAAGGACACGTTGCACTCGGGGCAGCTTCTAAATCCACCCCCGTTTTTCTGGTTTGCTCTGCCCGCCACATTTATACCCAAAACATTAAAATAATCCACCTCAATCAATCAAGGCAAGAAAAAATAACGCAAATGTGAAGCAAAATGTGTGTTTCTTCGTTTTAGTTGATTAAATTTAAACCCAGACTCAAGCCCGTGTGTTTGGGTCTAAATAATTGGCATGAAAACAAAGGAAATGAATGAAAATAAAATGGAATGAATGAACAAAAGATAGCCTTACCTTTCAGAACACTATTTTCCCCGGCAGCGGACGAGAAGAACGCAGACAGACACTGAAGGAACGTGCAGAATAAAACGGCTTTGTGATTCATTTCTCAGTCACAGACGAGACAGCAGCGCTTTAAAACCTGCCGGGGACTAAATATTTCCTTGATGTTCCGTGTTCGGCGCAGAGAGCGTGGATCCAGAGGTGACAAAGGGAAAGAGCCGGGTTGCCGCTGCGTCTCTGCCGTGCGCGCCTCCAGAAGTCCGGCTCCAGAAATGTACCACCTGCTCGCTCCCCTGCCTCTTTTCATTTAAATAGTTTCCCCTTTCAGTCATCTGATCATCGGCTGATCTATCGCGGATCCTATTGGTCAAGCCTCCGTTTTGTTTACGTTGGAAAGGCGTGGCGACGTTCAATGAAAACTCGTAGTAGGTTTTCTCACGTTGGATGGCGTAAAGGGGTGACGCAAGCAGCCCGGCTGCAGGATTGTTTGGACTGCAGGGAAACCCGTATTTCATGCAGCTGTGTCCTCCTAATACCCCGGGAAAAAATGTAGTTAGGACTTTAAGGAGGCGTTAACAGAAATGTATAGTAGATATGTGTTCATCTAATCCTTCTAATAACCTACATCCACCTCAGTCCAGGAATGTCTTAAATCACAGAGGTTTATGGGAGGAGGGGGAAGGGTGGTGGCGGTGGTGGGTGTAACTTGGCACTCTCACGTGAAAGAAGAATTTTTTTCCTCTTTCTGGCAAGTTGCCAAACCATCAGCTTTAGCTCACCAACTGGGTCAAAGAATGGGACCACTCACTCACGCTACAGGGTCTTTGCTACAATAACACACTGTTTTGTGTCCATATCAGTCCCCTGCAGGGAGAATGTGACCTCTATCTATCTATCTATCTATTTATCTATCTATCTATCTATCTATCTATCTATCTATCTATCTATCTATCTATCTAT
>NW_013952486.1:1099915-1106706 GCF_001266775.1 Austrofundulus limnaeus | reverse complement strand
GCTGGGTGGATGGATGGATGGATGGATGTGAATGTAGATTGGTCGATGGATGGATGGATGGATGGATGGATGGATGTGAATGTAGATTGGTTGATGGATGGATGGATGGATGGATGGATGGATATGTAGATTGGTCGATGGATGGATGGATGGATGGCTGGATGGATGTATGGATGGATACAGTATGTAGATTGGTCGATGGATGGATGGATGGATGGATGTATGGATGGATATGTAGATTGGTCGATGGATGGATGGATGGATGGATGGATGGCTGGATGGATGGATGGATGGATGGATGTGAATGTAGATTGGTCGATGGATGGATGGATGGATGGATGGATGGATGGATGGATGGATGTGAATGTAGATTGGTCGATGGATGGATGGATGGATGGATGGATGGATGGATGGATGGATATGTAGATTGGTCAATGGATGGATGGATGGATGGATGTATGGATGGATATGTAGATTGGTCGATGGATGGATGGATGGATGGCTGGATGGATGGATGGATGGATGGATGTGAATGTAGATTGGTTGATGGATGGATGGATGGATGGATGGATGGATGGATGGATGGATGGATGAATGGATGTGTAGGTATGCAGGTCAGTCGGTCATGGAAGCACAATGCCAGACTGCAGCTGAGGTGAAGACCTGGAGACTAATGCCCCTTTTCCACCAGTGCCACTTAGTGTAGTGTCGGAACGGTCGGTGTAGGTACGGGTCGGACCGGGTGGTTTTCCACTGATGTTCCAGTCCGGTTCCAATGGGTGTGTTTTGAGCGGTTGGTGGAGGTGGTTTTTAGGTATTTTGAATAAAAATTAATGGGCAAAATGAGAGATGGAAACACATTTGATGAATAACTTTTGAAATTTTAAACATTTGCAAAAATTTAGCCAATCAGTGACGAACAGTGTTCTGACGTCGCATTTTGGTGTCAGCTGGGGCCGGTTGGAACCACAATGAAGTAGGTACTAAAAAAAGTGCCGGTTCCATGGATCTGGCCTAATGGAAATGGCTTGGAACCATACCCAACCGTACCGACACTACACTAAGTGGCACTAGTGGAAAAGGGGCATAAAGGTATTTATATAGAACTGAATGACTCAATAGACGTTTCTTTTTACATTTTAGATCATTTCAATCAAACTATTTCAGTTGTAACTAACAACTCAGTTTTATTCTGGAGGTGAATTAAACCACTAACTAGTTTGTATCAAACTAATTTTTAATTCTCTAGAAAGGCAAAGAGGTAAATGGTTTCAAATCCTGCAAAATGTGATGCAGAAGATGTGCCAGAAGAGACCAGWGTGATGGACACAGACAAGTCGATGATGCAAAACAGCTAATCCACCCATTCTTTTTGACTGACTGAGCTGTAGATAAGTTCCCAAATTCAGGTGAAAAGAAACACTGAATACTAATCGTAACAAGATGTTATACCCAAGATGTTCTTCCAAACTGGTTCTAATCTTTAACCTAAGTAAAAACCTGTCCAATCTGAAAGGGAGGAGCTGCCCTGGAGACAAGAACTACCAAAACCTTTCTTTGTGAATTCTTTTAGTTTTTTTATTCAGACATTTAGAGTTTAATCGTTTTTCTCAGAGAAGAGTACGAGTGAGAGACACAGCACCCAAAATAACTGGTGTTATTTTTAGCACCTGCGTATTAATAGTACGGTGCTTTTAAAGATGTGGGATTCTCAGGAGGGCACTGGAGTTCAAATGATGAGGTCATCTCCGGGGTTTATAAATAATTTGCTCGTTAGCATCAGTGAGCTTTGAAGGGTCTTCGCTTTATTTTGAAATGTCTTCCTTAAGGATCTAATTACCTTCAAAGCTTTTTGGTGAAAATGATRCAGAGGTCTGAGTGACTGATGCTGATTTAAAGTAGAAGTTTTGTAAATACGTGCAACCTAACTGAAATTACAACATGTGCACAATATTTATGTTTCTCATTAGTGTCATGATCTGTGTTTGTTGGTTTCTTAATGGTTTTTGTGTTTATTTCCTTTATGGATTAGTGTTTCTTGTGTTCAGTTTTCATTTCCTCGTGTTTCCTCTGCACCACCATCCACTTCTTTCTCGCTTTTCCAGTCAGCCTGCCGCGCCTGTTACCTGTTTTACTCGTCGCAGCTGCAGCCGCTTCTCTCATCAGCCCCCAGCCCCTATGATTGTCCAGTTCTCACTTGGGTCTTAATCCTTGAGTTTTTGCATGTCTTACTTAGACTAATATTCAAAATAACTTGTTTTTTTAGCTCCTTTTGACACGTCTGCATCCTTTGGTTCATTCATTTCTGTTCATCATCAAGGAGGAAAGACTCATCTTTCTGTTGACTGTAGACTTCTGAAAAAAAAAAAAAGTAAATAAAATGCCTAAATTATCAAACCTCCTGGTCTCTTTTGAAACTGCATCAGAAAGTAACGATTCATGAGGGTAGACTCAACAATGCTGGGCTTTAAAGATAAGTGACATAAACGCAGAGTTCTGAGATACAGTAAGTCTGATTTTCTTTATCTTTTAGCATTTTTGTGTGAGATACAGCCAGAGTTCAGGCTTCCAGAGAAGAATGTTTAAACATCACAAAGCGGGGTGGGGTTTTAAACGTGTAGCTTTGGATAAACACGGAAGCTGGATTTCAGTAGTGGGACCAACAAACAGCATCAGACAGTCTTCTTTTTTTTTTTGTTTTAATTTATATCAAAAATGAAGTCCATAACTCCCCAGCATCAGCCTGATGTCAGAAACTGGTGCGTCCATTTACCTTCAAAGTTAAAGCAGCCTCCTGTGAAGGCGTATTATTCTTTCCATCCACTTACCTCAGCGAGCTGCCAAGTTTGAGCGCCAGTTTGCTTCTGCACTGTGCTGACCTGTTCTGCTTCGGMTCTGTTGAGCAGAACATGGCCAGAACCCACAGATAGACACTCTGCTGCACAAACACAACCAAGAAGAGCAGGAAGAGAGCAGCTTTAACTTTTTTTTGTTTATGTCACTTATACTTTTTACTCATTTATGCATAATAGGCATGACCTGAAAAAAAAAAGAGCAGGTAAAGAAAATGGATTTTGCTGTAATTTTGATGAGCTCAGAGAAAAACAGCTTTATTATGAGGATATATTAATATGATGTGTTGTAATTTCATTTTGGTTTAATTTAAGGTCATTTGCAATTTATAATAAAATACAAATGGTAACTGTCAGGTGGATTAAAAAAGTAATCAGAGCTACTATGATTAAGTGGGGTCTCTGCGGACAAGTGGGCGTGTCCCAACGAAAGGCCATTCCAAAGCGACACACCTGATTTGACGGACTTTTTTAAAGAGACACACCTGATTGGACAAGAACAAAAGGGGCGTTACCGTACGGCACCACTTTTTCTGGAGAGACCCCTACTTGGGTCACATTTCTCCTGGTTAACCTTAGTGTTGGGGTCAGGCTGTATAGAGCAGARGTTCTCAAACTGGGGTCCCAGGACCCTCAMGTGTCCACAAGTCATGTCTTGGGGGTCCTCAAAAGATTTCAATAAATTATTAATTTGGATTTTATTTAAAAAATGAAAATGGGGAACAATGCCCTAGTAAAACAAACATACTAAACCAAACAAAAGATAATATTCCCATAGCATTTAGGAGGTAAAATGACAGTAAACTATCTTTAAAACAGCATGGGGTTTATTAAGGGGGTCGGAGTCCCCAGACCCAAAAAGTTTGAGAACCCCTGGTATAGAAGTTGAGCAGGATACCATCATGCCTCGTGGCCCACAGTGTTTATGCTTTAGACACGCCCACTCTTGTGACACGCCCACTTAGATTCCGCAAATAACCCTTTCTCATTCTGACTATAAATGGGAGAACAGCGCCCCCGTGTGGACGGTGCGGCGGGACAGTCAGTGACACAGCAGCAGGCGGAAGGAGGCGGCAGTGAGCCAAACCGGATCCTTCATGAGGGAAGAGGCCAGGGACAGGCGCACAGCCCCGGCTCCTCTTCTCTTAACCTTAAACTCTACGTCGCAGACCCGGGAGCCCGAGCAGGGGGCTGAGTTTGTGTTCGTAGGATGTCCCGTCATGAAGGTATTAAAGCGTTTTAGCACAGAGCTGCGGCTAATTGGGAATTTCTCACGACAAACCGCTGACAAGTGCACCGCGAGCTAACTCTGACTAGCCGACAATTCCTTATGTTGCAGCTAACGCTAGCTAGTCGTAGTATCAACGCCGCGGCTGAGTTTTACGTGCACGCATTTTGGCGGCCGCATAAACGTACGTCTCATCTAATGGACTTGCGGTTCGAGTTTTTCGTGTCCATTCTGCATCATTTCACTTCAGTCGGCGCTGTCACAGAGGCGGAAGACGCTAGTTAGCTAAGTGCTAACAGGCATTTTGGTAATGCAGGTGATCGTTGACGAGCAGGAGGAGGAGGAGTGCCGAAAATAGGCAACATTAGAGGGTAGCGAATCCCAGATGGCGTTGGGAAAAGGTCGAAGCTTTGTTTTTATGATTCACATTAGCTAGTTTAGCCTTTTCTGTTGAAAGTTGGCCTGAAAATTCCAGTTTGGTTAGCTAGCATAAGTATCACCCCGTCCTTGCGGCTAACCTTGTTGAAGTTGCATGTTTGTGTCGAATAATAATAATGGTTGTGTAGTTATTTGGCCGGCTGCAGAGGTCAAGTCGGGGCCTGGCTTGGGCAGTGTCTTTTGTTCCTGTTTATTCTTGTGAACTTTGCTGTCAGCAGCCGTTGTGTTGTTTATCCGTGGGGGGTTTCTCGTGCTGGTTGCAGGACTTGGCGTTCCTGTAGCAGCCGCCGGATCAAGTTTGCTTTGGGCTTTAAGGTCCCCCTGGCTGTGAATATGTGGGGCTGAAGACAGGCTGCACGACTGTCACAGTCAATCTGAACACACAGGCTCCCGTTTGGCCATGCAACAACTTCCGAATGGGTTTAAACCTCATCATGTGCCCACCCCTTTCATATGCGGTGGTCCATCTTACTACTAGAGCTGTATTGAGTAACAGTGGGTATTTCTAGCTCAATAGTACTTATAAATCAAGTTACTTTAATGCCTAATATTGTTTGAGCCAAGTTGAAAACTGTTTGTGCCAAATTAATTTCCTTTGAAAAGAGTGTTTTGAAACTAACTTTAATACCAAACGAGAAGTTACATATTCATCTTCAGGATACCTTTTGATCTGTCAAACTTTAAACATGTCTGCTTGCATCTTTAATATTCCACAGTCCTAATAGACCCCTACGGTCTTCACATCCAGGCCTCCTACCTGTTTTTGCAGAACATGACAGGACCGTCCGGGATCCCAGATAAAAGAACAGCTTTCCTTATAAAGTCAGGTTGCAGAGCTGAAAATCTGCCTCTTTTCATGCTGTTTTTTGTGCTTCAATTTTATGTTTTAAACCCTCTGCGTGGTTGCACCTATGCTTTTATTYTAATTATGCGACTGTTTTTGTTTTAATGCATTTTATGTCATGTTAATATAAGTACTTTATCTTCACCAAAATGAAAACAAATATTCAGTTACGTCAGTGGAAGYAGGGCATTGATAAACAAAACTTGGCAATAATATTATAAACTAAAGGCAAAATGACATTAGTTGTCTACGTTTTTGTTTTCTGGAAGGTTTGACTCAATATAAAGATAAATATAAACCTAATCCTTCACATCCTTAAGGAAAATGTTTACCAACCAAATTATCTATACAGTTCTAAGCATATAGTTGCCAATCTTGTGAATAAATGTGTCTTAAAACCTGGATTTATTGTTTTAAACAAGAGTAAAAGAGATGTGAAACTGCTTAAGAATAATTGAGAGAATTAGACCTTGTGATAAACCAAATCAATACGAGTAAAATTAAGTTCATTTTATAATAAGTGGAAAAAACACTCACCTGATGTTGAAATTCTAACATTTTTTGTGTTTGTTTTTTTTCTTTAGGTGTGAGCTGTGATGCGTGTTTGAAAGGAAACTTCAGAGGTCGTCGATACAAATGTTTAATTTGCTACGACTACGATTTGTGCGCGTCGTGCTACGAGAGCGGTGCCACCACGACCAGACACACCACAGAGCATCCCATGCAGTGCATACTGACACGGGTCGACTTYGGTAAGTGGCGTTTCAGACGGCAGATTCTGGAGCTACAACTGAGGTGCGATGCTCAGTCGACCGTTTCTGCCCGCGCTGCCAACAGTTAAAGCGTACCTGTCTTTACTTCCTCTCAGACCTGTACTATGGTGGGGAAGCCTTCTCGGTGGAACAGCCCCAGGCCTTCACTTGTCCCTACTGTGGCAGGATGGGCTACACGGAGATCTCTCTGCAGGAGCACGTGGCTGCGGAGCACACAGAGACCTCTACAGAAGTGGTGAGTGGCTGCTGATCTATGAAACAGGGCTGAAACGATTCCTCGAGTATTTCAATTACTAAAAATCCTCGAGGCAAAATTATCTGCCTCGAAGCTTCGCAAAAAATAGGTCCTGTTAAAATCAGCGCACTTTTGCCGGCCGAAATGTTATTTGAGTTACACAATGGCTACGACGTTARCCAGCTGCTACACTGTTGACGCGTGTTCAGGGTTCCCACAGATCCTTAAAGTGTATCCCCCACCCCCCGTGAAAAGATAACTCCGCCCCAAGGTGAAATTTGAAAAATGCATCAAAGTGGGTAGGGGAGGGGGTTAGAGAGCGTAGGTGTGGCCAGGACGAGAGAACATGACAGCTAGCATTAGCATAATTGATGCTACATGGAAAGTGACCACAGTATCGCAGACAGTTACATCTCTGAAC
>NW_013952486.1:1095336-1099303 GCF_001266775.1 Austrofundulus limnaeus | reverse complement strand
GTGTGTGTGTGTGTGTGTGGAGAGAGAGAGAGCAGTAGGGCTGTGTATTGGCAAGAATTTGGCGATACGATGCATATCATGACAGAGGGGTCACGATACGATATATCCTGATATATTGCGATTTTTTTTTAATTCTATTAAATAAAAACCTCTTACAGGGGAAAATAAATGAAAAACCAAAATTCATTGTCTCAGAAAATTCTAATATTACAGAGACATGCTTTTGATACATTTAGCTGTGTTCTGCTTTGTATGTGTTTTATTTTGTTTCATATTTCTCATTTCATCCATGTTTTTAATTATAAGACTAAATTCGACAATAAATAGATAAATATATTTTTTGCAGCTTTTAGTTTTTAATATTAATTTACAATATGGTCACCCAACACTTAACAATGGCCTCTACCTCAAGAGGTAGACCAAACAAAACAGTTTCTCGCTACTAGGCTTGTAAACAGAGAGCTGCCGGGCCTCAAAGTTTGGAGACGGGGGGAGMCAGGAMGCAYTTTATAAAGAGAGTCAAACCATTACAAACTCATACAAGGGGATAAAACAGACGTTTTACATGGTGAAATGTGACTGATGAAAACTTAGGAGCTTAATCYSACACCAGTTTGAYSATGAATAACATCGGGTGACAAGCCTGACTTTTTTTTTTCACATTGGACTCCACCGAGATGAAATCCCTGCATACTGCCTGTTTAAATGTTCACTACGTCAGAACTTATTCGGCAAATGTGTTTCCATCTCTGCTTTTGCACATTAACTCTTACAGGATGAGGGAAATTGGTCTTGGCGGAGATTTGCACTCTCCGAGTGCTTCTAGTTAAAAATATGAATTTACTTTTACTATTAACAATAACATATGAACTCTACAAAGCTCAATGTGCAACACCCAAATTTTCATATTACCCATTTTACTTAATTACATAAAAGATCACATTCAGTTTTCCAGTCCATAAAAATAAATTACCATAATTTAGCTTTTTCAGTGATGGTTAAAATTGATTCAGTAGCAGAGTGCTTTTCAGTAATGCCTCCTCAAACCTCACACACACAAATACAAACAAGTGGAGCTTAAAATCCATGAATTAAATACAACTGCTGTTGCAGTTTTACGTTGATTGCAGCAGGATTGTCAGCAAGTGTAGATTACCCCTTCACAATTGTATTAGTCATAAAATAAGCTTAAGTAATGACTGCAGAAGATAAGAGTTGTTTTAATCCGATTACTCGATGAATCTATGACTAAAATAATMGTTAGCTGCAGCYCTACCTTGACTCAGGTGTCTGATTCTGCTGGCTGTTAGCATCTTGTGCACACAGGTAGATCAAAATTTTAGGAGTTTTAGCTTTGATGTCAGCTTCTGTCTTTGCAGGAGCTAAAGTGAAGTGAAGTACAGCTCTATTTATAGGAACTCACTGATTTTCTTCTGAGTGTCAGGGAAGAAGAACAGGAACATTAGCTTGTATTGAACAGACTTCAGATAGGGGTGTAACTAGTTTTCATGCCACAGGAAATAAAAACCCTAATTTACTGATTTGCTGATGTGGTGAAAATTGTGTTTTTCTCTACTTGCAGGGGAATTAAACTAATTTTTACTTTCTTGCTCTTTTGAATAAAAAAGGAAGTGTAAAGATAACAATTTCAAACTCTAAACCCCTCGCTGTTTAGCTTCCATTGTTTACAAGAAAAGCTTATTTAATCTCTTATTTTTAGTAGTGTAGYTTTGCCATGTCATCGTTGTTGAAGAAGCAACAACACAAACTGGAAACGTGAGCGTCTGAAGCCCGGCTGATTTTACTTGGTCACACATCCACTCTCTTCTTGTCCTCCAGATCTGCCCGATATGTGCAGCGCTGCCAGGTGGCGACCCAAACCATGTGACGGATGACTTTGCCGCTCATCTCACACTTGAACACAGAGCTCCGAGAGACTTGATATCCTTTCTGAGCGGTGCTGCCACCTCGACAGACACAACTGTCAGCAGCTGGAAGAGATGTTCATGGAACTTTTATTTATTTATTTGTGCATCAGCTTCACTGTAAACGACATTCATTGACATTTTGAGCCCTCCAGTGGTAACTTTTAAAATGATCGGTTAGTGGATATAAAAAAACAATCATATTTTATTGGGGTATAAATAAATGATTACGGTTTAACCTGAACAAATAAACAAGAAGTGATAAGTAAATGTAAAATTCCACAGACAGAACTGAAATCAGGAACCAGCTGAATAAGAATAGCTTCTGTTCTGACTGATGACACCAGTCTCAGTTTTATTTTTAGCTTTCTTTGAACAAAAGCTGTGGAGGAGAATAAAAGTGACAAAAGAATCAGCTAAAGGAAAGTCAGAACAAGAACCTCAGAAGCTCGTGAATTTTCCTCCGTGYTCTTTTTGTTGTTGGTTTGTTGTGAGAGCAGCATGCAAATATAGACGGCCCTGACTGTGGGAAACGTTCAGAGAAGTTGTGATGTCGTGAGCAGAAATGATTGAAAAGATATATTTAAAAAAAAACAATACTACTTGAGCTGTTCCTTGACGGAGAGTGTCACGACGAGTCCAGCGGGGTGCGACACGTACGGAGGATGTTTCACCCCGGGCGTGGGTTGGGGGGCCCGCGGGCCCGCAGGTCTAACATGCACTTCACCAGCAGCTCCACGGGGGGGCTCTCCACCAGTCAGAGCTCCTCGCAGAGCTCCAACTACAGCAGAGAGGCCATGGACCCCATCGCAGGTCAGTGACTCAACACACAACCAGACAGCGGTGGGCACAGTGCCCCTAAAGCACTAATAGGGGAACTAATTTCCTGATTAGTGCTTTAGGGCTTTTACTAATTTCTTAATTCATTAGTGGATTAGCACTTGCTAAACTTATGGGCTAAATTTATAAGCACTAATTGAGTTCTGTAAATATTATTGATCAACATTATTGTCAACAGCTGAGGGTCATATGCGTGTCGCTTATCTACGGAGCCCGTGAGGGGACACGGGGGATTTTTTTCTTTTGCGTTACCTCGCAAAAGGTTTTTGCGTTACCTCGCAAATTTATTTTGCGTTCCCACGCAAAAGTTTTTGTATATGAACTAAATTAAATCAGACTTTTATTTTGAAATATCCGGTTACCAAAACAGGATGTGTCGCCACGAGTTCGTGAAATTGACATTGATGTTGCGTGGCTGCACTGTGCTAAAATATCAGCATATGACATACTTCCATGGTGGCTGAGTGATATATTCATTCTGAAGCTGAATTAAAGCAGTAGGCTAACTCGCTAATGGTGAGCATGTGAGTTGTGTTAATAAACCGGCAGGCACAACAGTGATAAACGACTTTTGCGTGGGAACGCAAAAGAAAAAAAAATCTCCCATGTCCCCTCGTGGGCTCTGTACTTATCCACTAGATCAATAGTTTTCAAATGATTTTGCTTCCAACCCACAAAACAGTTGCACTCGTCACCCCACATATTACTTCTTTACTTTGCAAATTTTGCTAATAACTTTATTAAACATAGGAATAACAGCTATAAACAAACCTAATAACTATGATGATGATTTTTATTCATTTATGATTATTTAAAAAATTGCAATAATCATGATGAAAATATTCCATTAGCTTTTCTTTGCATTTAAATTAATGTCTGGAAATCATCTGGGGACCCTCGCTTGATGTTTTGTGACCCACAAAGAGGTACTGACCCAAACGTTGGGAACCACTACACACGTTAAAATATTAACAATATTCTGCACACAGGAAATATTGTCTCATGTTGATTCTGGAATGTTCCATGGGTCAGCTGGGATTTTACTCAAACCTTTAACTAACCACTCACCATTAATGGCAGCCTGCCCCTTTAGTGACTGCTCACCAACTGTGTGTTTTTGTATTATTGAACATACGGTATAATTTTCTCTTCCCCCTTCTCTCTGCGTTTGTATTATTGTGTTTTAGTATATCTCCCCCCCC
>NW_013952486.1:1091742-1093736 GCF_001266775.1 Austrofundulus limnaeus | reverse complement strand
CTCCTAAATCACTCGTACGCACAACTTAAGAACAAATCTGTGCGTACGAACGGTTCTTGCATGAGGCCCAATGAAAGGCGCTTTATAAATAAAACTTTTCTTTCTTTTTAGTGCTTTACAATTAGCTTTTGCTAAATTGTTTTAAGAGCGTTTATGCTTTAGAGTTAGGGGACCTAAATATTAAAGTTACCTGGTGTGCACGTCTGCAAACCTGTAAATAAAGCTTGTATTTCTGTGGAGTGGAGGCAGCACATTCATGTGTTTGTAAACACGTTTTGTTTGCATCCAGTTTTAAATGAGCAAAACGTGTAAAAGTTGGGTAATAATATGCAGGAAGAAATGTTGCCGGGGCGATTTCTTGTTTACCCTGTTCTCAATTTAGGTCTGGATCAGTGCTTGGCCTTTTCCGTCCCCTCCAGCTGTGTTATAATGAGGATGTGTGTTCAGTCTGCCTCACAAACAAGCACAGTGACCTGCTACACCTGCTGAGCTGTTGGTCACGTTTTAGCCAGCAGAAATCAACCTGAATGTGTCTTCACTTCTGTGGTTGGGTCTAAAGAACAGGATAAATGATGCAGTTTGTTTGAGCTCAGATTTAAAGATGTGAAGCAGGACWTCAAAGACTTCAACCTGCCGTCGTTACAGGAAGCTTGTGTGTGTGTCTGTCGCAGAGCTCCTGTCGCAGTTGTCCGGGGTGCGGCGTTCGGCGGGAGGCCAGCTGAGCTCGGGTCCTTCGGCCTCGCAGCTCCAGCAGCTCCAGATGCAGCTGCAGTTGGAGCGCCAGCAGGCGCAGGCGGCGCGCCAGCAGCTGGAGACGGCCCGGAACGCCACGCGAGGCGGAGGCCGGGCCAACGCCATCCTCAACACAAACTCGGCCTCTGCGAACCCGAACCCCAGCGCCAACCACACCAACAACCCCAGTCCCAACCCAGGCCCGGCTGAGTCCAGCACGCAGCACCCTGCACACAGCTCCCAGTTTCTACTCAGCAGGTCTGAAATCCCTCGTTCACCCGCACGCTTTTCAGCCTCGAACTCAATCCACAATGTTTGTGCTATTCCAACCATTCATGTATCAAAACATTCAGCTCAGTCATGTGAGGGGTGCTATGACTTAGTATTTCAGCTATTTCTGCTTTTTTTAGCTGTTTCACTTTTTTTAGCCACGTTTTTGCCATTGAAAAAGAATAGAGCTGTGTTTAGTGTTTTCAACATCCTTAAACTCTTTTAAAATGTTTCTAAATCTTTACAACACCTTACACATTTTGTCCTGCTTATGCTCTTTGTCACTTTCTTGTGCCAATTTCAGATACTTTCTTTTGCTAATTTTAGCTTTTTTTCTGCCAATTTAGCTAAAATTCTGCCTTTTTTCAATATTCTTCTGCCTTTTTTCTACTTTTTTGTGCTTTTTTCTGCTACTTTGTGCTATTTAGGTTTCTTACAGATGCTTTCTGATATATTCAACTATTTGCTGAAATTTTAGCTACTGTTTAGCTGTTATTAGCTAAAGTTAGCTTTTCTAAGCTAAATACACATTTTTGTAGCTATTACAACTTTTTTCAGCTAAATTCAGCAAACCTGTGCTCTTTACGCTTCCTTAAGCCAATTAAAAAAATTCCATCCACTTTTTTAGCTGTTTTACTGAAAATTTTAGCTGTTTTTGCTTATTTACTACAAATTGGTACTTTTACTTTTTTCTGTTTTTATTTCTTTTACAGTAGTTTCACTAAGTGCTAATTTTAACTTGTGGCTGCTATTTTTAGCTTATTTTATACTAATTTAACTTTGTTTTAGCTGTACATCTGCTTGTTTTTGCTATTCTTTTTTTTAACTTGTGCTTTTTTCTGCTCATTTGTGCTATTTATGCTTCTTACAGATGTTTTCAGCTGTATTCAGTTATTTTAGCTCTTAGCTTTTAGCTGTTTTCTGTTTTTCAACTAGACTTGTGCTCCTTTTTGCTGTTTTTCTGCAAAGTTAGGCTTTTTTTTTTTTTTTTT
>NW_013952486.1:1078961-1090538 GCF_001266775.1 Austrofundulus limnaeus | reverse complement strand
ATTAAAAATTTTTAATTTTCTCTAGTTTATCATATTAGAAGTTTAAAAGTGTCAGCCGTCGGTTGATTGGTGCTCCACCTGTCCACGTGTGTCGCAGGCTGAGCGAACCCCGGCTGTCGGAGGCGGAGCGTCAGGCGTGCGAGGCCCAGTGGGCCGACAGGAGCCTGTTTGTGACGGAGCTGCTGCTGTCCACGCTGCTGCCCGACGAGGACGCCTCAGCCTCCTCGTCCGATGACGAGGACCACTGCCACGGCCCGTTGCGGAATTTCGCCGACTTCGAGGCCATGGGCTGCGTGGAAGTCATGACCTTAGACGTGGCACTGGAGAACCTCAACCTCAAGGAGACGAGCCCCGCCCCCAAGACGACAAAACCCACACCTAAAACGGCGCCGACGAAGAAAGAACCCCCGGCCCCGCCCCTTTGATGACATGGCCGCTCCCTCCCCTGAAAACACCATTGTGACTCGCTGACTGCTCAGTCAGTCCAACTGCCAATGGATGACAAGAGACTGCAGTTCTTTTTGGCTTTTTTTATTTTTATTTTATTTTAATTCAGTGATTGTCATTACAGCTGTGTCGCTCCCCACTCCACCCCATGTTTTACGTTGTGTACGATGAATAAAAGTTGTGAGACGTGAGAATGTGAAAGCAAGCACGCGTGGTGGGTGCGTGAGAGCAAAAAGGAAAAATGACTTTATAAATATATTATAGAAAAAAATCTATATGGAAGTCGATAATCAACCCCCCACCCCTCCCCCAACATAAACCTGTGTCCTAACGGACGAGTAGTGAAGCGTTTTAAGAGGCGAACTCTTCACACACTCAGCGAGGGAGAGGAGGGCCGACCCAAACCTTCACCGGTTTATTACAAAAAMAGAAAAAGGAAAAAAAAAAGCGCTGCTGTGTATTTATAAATTAAAGAAGTGCTTGGATGGTTTACCACAACTTAAGCATGAGCTTAAATCACCACGTGCCCATTTTTTTAACTGCACAGTCACTGGATGGGGAGGTCCCTGAGGAACTGTGATCTAATGGTGCTGAGTGCCACATAGCTGGCATATCCACCACACACACACACACACACACATACACACATGAACGAACGAACTGGTGGCAGTTTGGTCAACCTTTACGTCCAGTCTCCATCTCCTTCCCTTTGTGACGTCACCTGTTTTTGGGTCATGTGACCCGGGCTTTATATGGACTGTGGGCACTTTGGTTTTGAATCGCATATCCTGTCTGTCTGTTTGTGTAACACTACAGCTGTCGATCCACACTGCTGAGGTGAAACAGATGAAGAGATCTCTTCAGTCTCGACTGTTTTCAGGCCTTCCTGACAGAAACCTGCTCCTCCGGACGGTTTGTTTCCTCCCTTTTTTTATTTGACAGAACATCACGTGCTTCTATCTCAAAAGAAAAAAATCATCAGAAATTAATCTCCCCGTTACTCACCAAATACGAAGATCATTCATGTGACTTGACTCTTAATTTGCTCTCAGTTAAAAGAAGAGAAGCAGTCTTTGTATGCCTCCAGTGCTAACTGAAGAAATGCAATGTAATGTTATTTTGGCTTGAGCCAAACGACAGGGTAAACCTTTCAGTTTGGAGAATAAAAATGATTTTTTTTTTTGTTTTGTTTTTGGATGGAAATGAACTAACTCAATCTTTGGTTTGTGTTTTTATTTTCTCAGTTGCTAACTTCCTGATGAGCGTGTACGTGTGTGGGGGGGTAAAACACCTACCTTCCTGGTTGAGTTTAATCTCAGTCGAGTCCCTTCTTATCAAAGAATATTCGGACAAACCGTTCTGTAACTGGAGGTTGGAGGGAGTTAAATGGTTTCTGCCCTGGAGATGTTATTCTGACACGAGCACAGCTGTGTTGTTCCTCACAGGAAGTGGGATGTCTCATGATGAATTCACAGCAGAAATATTTAATATTTAAAAAAATGTTAAAAACAGCTTGTTTTCAGTTACAATAAACAATAAGACACGATGTGCCAAACAAATATTTGAGCACACGGGTCTGTTCGAGGCTAAAAACTCATTTTATCACTGAAACAGATCAGAGGAGAGTTTAAAGCTTCAGTCTGGTCCTGATGGAAGTGGTTTTGTTGTTCAGGAGCYACTTTTTATAAACGGCTGAAGGCCTTTCTGTTCTCCATTAAGCTGAGGACAAAAAGCCACATAAATAAATTCTTGTGTGTTGTAAAAACTGCAGGAAAGTCCTGGTTTCCATTCCTCTGATCTGATATAAAACCTGTATCCTGTTCAGTCAACGCTCACTCAGCCTTAATCCAGCATTTGTTTGTCTAGTTACTGAAAAGACCATTAAATCCAGTAGATTTGCAAAAATCAAATTTAACGACTGAAGACGCTGGAATAAAGGATTTACTTTGTTTCGTTTGTCATTCTGTAAACTCTTTAAAAATATACATTTTTGGGACTTTTTTTTTGCATTTTCAGAAAGAAACCTGAGGAGTTACAGATTAATGTTTATCACAAAAAACCCTGCAAAATTCTAAGTTTTAAATTTTATTCTGTTTTTTTATAAATATTACTTAAAGATAACTGAATGTGATATTTTGACCTTAAAGCCAGATTAGGCCACTTTTTTTTAAATCTACTTAAATACCAACAAAACTGGTGTTCAGAGTGAAAATGTTAGCTTAAAAGAATTATTAATTTGAATAAAATCTAAATTAAATGAGCCAACCAAATTATTTTTGGCTAAATACAAGAATGTAAAACATACTTTTCATAAACTCAAACTTCAATTTGGCAAATAATTTGGTAAAATGTTAAAATATATACACACAACWCTTAAAAGAACATGCTAAGCTATTTAAAATAAAATTGTTTTTAGAAAAAAAAAGCTCTTAGCAAAAATATCCAACAGTTTTTAATGGTCTTTCCTGAGTATCTGATATTAAACAGTAATAAGGTACGATACAACTCCTGAAAAAAAATTGCACATAAAAACTATTTTCTTGCAAAACCAGACTAAAAATAAGACACAACTCAGAAGATTTTGGGGTATTCTTTGTAATTTTAATTCCCTTAATTTAGTTAGATGTGACATTTTTTTCTCCACTAAAAAAAACTTAAATAAAACATTACAGCACGACAAAATGCAAATCAGAAGAAGCTTTAGGATTTTGTAGAAGCAGGCTACAGTTTCTCTTGACTTTTATTTATTTATTTTTTTATTGTAGTTACTTTTTAAAAGACAGCTAGGTTAGCAGTGAACAGGAAGAAGACATCACAGAGCTGAAGAGCCTGCAGGCCGGCCAAGAGAAGCACAGAAACAATCAGGAAAAAAAAAAATTAAAAATAAAGAGAAGCTAAAACAGCAGACCACTTTCAGATGAAGGCCTGAACTGTCGCAGACAAMCACCAGGGGGCGCTCTGACACAAACAGCTTGTGATGCAACAGTCAGGGAGGAGGAAATGGCACATTCTGTTCAGTTTTTTTTTTCTTCTGTAAAATGGTTCAGATGAGACGTAAATCAGAGCAGCTCCCCTCACCTCACTGACAAATAAACCCGTTTGGTCTAAAAGGTTGCGCCTCTGCGTGGGGAGGRAAGTGTCAAACTGCGCCATCTAGTGGCCATTTTTAAACAACTAAAACTGGAGCACCTGGAAAGATTCAGTGAAATCAGTTTATTTGTGCTTTTCTGGTTTGAAGTGCCTCTGCTCGGGGTACAAAGAGACACTCTTTTTGTACAGATGAGTTGTTTTCATCGTAATAGACCGAAGCCAGATAGTTTAAATACAGCACCTTCACAAAGTTTGTCAGTGTTTTAATAAATCTCCACCAGAGTGATTTTCACTTTCATCCCCATCTTTGGAGCAATGCACCTTTTTTTTTTTTTTTCCTTCAGCTTTCAGGACAAACAATAAAGACTAAACAGACTGAGTCACACAGTGGACCTCTAAAGTTTGCTGATGTTCAAACCAGGTTCTTTTTAATTATTTTGGCTCGATTTACTCAAACTCAAATGAAAAAATGCACAATTAGTTTATCATATTAATGGTTGTGTGTCTTTAGATTATGAACTTATTTGTGTACAGTTACCAACTATGATTATTTACAGTGTCTGAAAATATGTCAACAGCAGACAATTTTAAGGCATTGGTGCATATTTCTGCTCAGATTTGTTGAGTCAAGTTTGCAGATACAACTTCGTTTGCACTGATATTATTTCAAAATAACCTTTTTGCTCGATTTCAAACTTTACAACTTAAATAAATTTGGTAAAACTCTTCTTTAAAAATGACATGAGGGCTTGTGAACTTTAAATCTTAAAAAAAAGAGCTTTCTTGTTTTTCCAGGACATTTTCAGCTGACGAACAATCTGAAATCCCTGAAAATATTCCAAATTAAAAGCTGCAAAATCAGCCGCCCCGGCTGCAGAAACAGGAAGTATTTTTGTTTTCTCTGTAAGATGAGATGACGTGCAGTTCTGTGTTTTTATCATCATCTGGTGACTTCTTTTTCCACTGATTCAGCAGCAACTCTGATCTGTGCTTCAGCACTAAATGAACAGAAAATATTCATTTAGTTTCAAAATAAAAACTGCACCATATTTGACGTCACTAATGGCTCATGTGGGCTGGTTTACAATTAATAAGTTAGAAGCTACACTGGTAATAATTGGGAGAATTTGTACTATTTTTTAAGAAGTAAAATTTGTTTTCTTGTGTATTAAATATGTTTTAAATTAGTGGTTCCCAATGTTGGGGTCGGGACCCAAAAGGGGGTCCTGACACATCAAGGTGGGGTCCTGAAAAGGTTTTCTAAATTAATTACATTTTTGCCTTATTTGCTTAAAATGTATAAATGTAGATCAATAAATATTGTTACTATGCCCATGTTTAGTTGACTTGGTACAAATGTTTTATCATCCAAAAATAGTTGTGGGCACAGGTCTCTGCTACTGTTATTTTGTGGGTCAAATGCTGAAAAGTTTGGGAACCACTGCACTTCAGAAATCAATTTAAAGAATAATAAAATAATTGGTGATGTAATAATTTCACTATAATTATTACAAAAACACAAAATAAGTATTCAGTGTGCATTGCCAATGCAATGCACACTATTGTGATTCGTTTCCCATCCAAGTCATCTCAACTTTGCCATGCTTCTCCTCCTGCACACTTTGTCCTACAGCTGCCATTGTAATTTATATCTGTAAAGCCCCTGTGCCAAATGATGGCTATGCCTTTTGGTGCCTGTAAAACTTATAGTTTTTGAAATATTAATGTTTAATGAATTATAATAGCAGTCAATGGAGCCTTGCATTGGTCCAATACTGCCTCATGCTGTACTCAACTTGGTACTGCACCATAGTTTAATATTTCAACTCAGTAGTTCAGTGTTTACAATACTAGTATGATTGTATTTTGATGTTTTACTATAATATTGTCTTAATACTTCTGGATTGTTGTAATATTATGCATTTTTGTGTCAATAATTGCATTGGCAATGTGGCCTCTTTCTGCACACATACAAACCAACCCCTGCCAGGTCTATTGGTCTAATGGTCTATGTCATGGACTTTCATGTGGGAGATCAGGGTTCAAAACCCAGCTAATGCAACTTTAACAAAAAATCTCTTCAAATTTCATATTGTCACACAATTACCTTCATTACAAACACCTGCTGATGTGGCAGACACAAGCTGGTATAGAAAACACATTTGAACTTGGTCAAAGTTCACTCTGCAAGTCCAATGCTGCAGGCAAAGCCATGCTGCAATGACACTTGTTTTTACATCGTAAAAACCCATGTCTGGTTATATTTGTGAAACCTTTGTTTTTAGGGTTATTAACAAAGTTTGTGTACGTCAGACCAGTAATATTTGGGGTCACAAGTTTTTGCCATGAATATTTTGTGGGTCAGAAGATAAAAAGTTTGGGAACCGTTGTTTTAAATTGCTCTTCCTGTGTGAACACAGCAGCTCTGTGGTCCTCTGTGCAACAGTCTGGTGAGTTTTAAAAAAAAAAAAACCCGTCATGAGCTGCAAGAGAATCTGGCTGTGATAAACCCCAGTAAATAAACACAACAGGTCCAGTTCCCTCACCGTTTACATTTTAATTTCTCAGCTACAAACGTCTCTGGTAGCTTTTTGATGCCAGAGAGCAGAAAGACGCCTCCCCTCCCCTCGCAGCTCACGACCGAAGCAGCAGGGAAACAAAATTACAAAGTGTTTTCATCGAAAGTTCACAAAAAAGCAAAAACAAATCATTTCAAATATCCGATCTACTGGCAACCGACACGTCAATCTACACGTCAGAGGACGACACCGGGGCTCCCCTTGGAGCCCACGGCGTCTCCTCCAAAGTGTCTGGAAGCTCAYGCAGGTTAAAACTCAGATATGGTAGAAAAATATATAGTTTTGATGAATTTTCTCTAGTTCTTATTTTCTGAATTGCACGCACACATGTAGTGTTAACACGTTGCAGCAGCAGTGTAAAGTGACAGGGATCATGATTAGCACTACTACAACAAAAACAAACAAACAAACACAAAAAGAAAAACAAGTCATCACGCTCACTCTTCCTCTCTCTCTTTAGACACTTCTGGTTGTTTTTTTCTCTTGCACTTAAAAATGGTTAATTGTCTTTCATTGGCATCATTAGGCAACAGTTATTTATTTTTTTTATTCTTTTTACAGATGCTCTACAATATGGTTACAATGTAAACACCACAGTACGTAATAATTTTACTGTATCTGCACAAAGTAAAAACACGTTACAAGGCATGTGGCTACTTAAGCATAGATTTGTTCATGGAGAGAGAGAGAAAAAAGAAACACAAAAATTAGCTCTGACAGCTGGCATAGAGTTTGTTCAATAAAAACTTAAGATTTTTGTTGTTGTTGTTGTTCGTCCACAGGTCACACAATCCTGTTTAAAAGCTGGTGATGATCAGTTTTAATAATCTGGTGATATTTTGTGATCTGAGCCGCCTGCAGACTCCCTCCAGTCAGATTTTATGATCTGCAGCTAAAGAAGCTGGAGATGAACTTAAATACTGGAACACAAACAAACAGCTGACTGCTAACGAGCAGAGACCTGCGCCGCCATCTTGGTAGGTGCTTTGTGGCGACTTATTTTCAAGAATCCCAACGTTCTACCAATAATTGTCATAATTACTGGAACCTGCACTTAAAATAATGTGGAATTATTGCTACATTTTGGAAATATTAGGTTAATATTATTAAACTATCAGGCATCAGTACACTGGACTAAACGGCTACACCTGCTGCAAAGCAGGGAAGTGAGAGTCGGGACAGTCCAGCTGCTGAAATATCATTAATATTTGTGACCAGTTCTTAAATATCCAGTAGTCTCCAAACCAGCTTTACCTAATTTCTTTGTCAAATTTAAGTGAATTAGTGCTCAGGCTGCACATTTAAACACTAAATTTATTTAAGGCAGGGGTGCTCAAACATTTTCCCCAAGAGAGTCAAAATGAAAATCTGAGGGCTGTGCGCAATTTGTAATAATATAATACATGAAATACTGTTAAAGTAAACTCCTTTTATAATAAAGCAAGTGGCCCATGTTTTTTTTTTAAATTATTTTAGCCTGTGCACTTGGAGAAAGTGATGTTCGCTCAGTCAGCAACGATTCATGGGACATTTCATAAAATGATCTAATTTAAATATCTTGTATTTACTTTTATTTTATGTTTATTCTTTAAATAATTCAAATATAAACTTAACAGTCACTGGGCCAATGAATGAAATGACTAAGTGGAAATATAGTATATCTGTAGGATGACTGAACCAATTTTGGCTTGTAGACCCCACTTTGGGCATCTCTGATTTAAGGTCTGAATGACTCAAAATAATGAAAAATTACACAACAGAACTATATTATACAAGCTGAAGTTATTAGTCTGAGTTAAAGTAATGGCACAGACTGAAAGCAGAGCTCTGGCTGAACTAAGACATGTAAAATTATTATTATCAGTGTGCATTGCCAATGCAATGCACACTATTGTGATTCGTTTCCCATCCAAGTCATCTCCACTTTGCCATGCTTCTCCTCCTGCATACTTTGTCCTACAGCTGCCATTGTAATTTATATCTGTAAAGCTCCCATGCCAAATGATGGCTATGCCTTTTG
The DNA here is from genome assembly GCF_001266775.1 of Austrofundulus limnaeus. NCBI lineage: Eukaryota > Metazoa > Chordata > Actinopteri > Cyprinodontiformes > Rivulidae > Austrofundulus > Austrofundulus limnaeus. The sequence continues at coordinate 1,082,402 of NW_013952486.1, read as the reverse complement.
GTGCCTGTAAAACTTATAGTTTATGAAAAATTAATGTTTAATTAATTATAATGCCAGTCAATGGAGCCTTGTATTGGTCCAATACTGCCCCATGCTGTACTCAACTTGGTACTGCACCATAGTTTAATATTTCAACTCAGTAGTTCAGTGTTTACAGTACTAATATGATTGTATTTTGATGTTTTACTATAATATTGTCTTAATACTGCTGGATTGTTGTAATATTATACATTTTTGTGTCAATAATTGCATTGGCAATGTGGCCTCTTTCTGCACACATACAAACCAACCCCTGCCAGGTCTATTGGTCTAATGGTCTATGTCATGGACTTTCATGTGGGAGATCAGGGTTCAAAACCCAGCTAATGCAACTTTAACAAAAAATCTCTTCTAACTTCATATTGTCACACAATTACCTTCATTACAAACACCTGCTGATGTGGCAGACRCAAGCTGGTATAGAAAACATATYTGAACTTGGTCAAAGTTCATTCTGCAAGTCCAATGCTGCAGGCAAAGCCATRCTGCAATGACACTTGTTTTTACATCGTAAAAACCCATGTCTAGTTGGTACTGTAATTACTGCATGTACTGGGCTGGGAGGCTCATTTTAAAATACTCTTGCCTCCAGTTTTCATAATATACATGATAAATATTTTAGCTTTTAAGCTGATGACATCAAACAACAGCAGAAAATCATAACTGATCCAGTAAAAAGACACGTTTGTCCTGAACAGAACAGAGTGATACGTTTAGCACCTAGCAAGATGGCAGCTGCAGCTGTCGTTCCAGTGCTCTTCTGTCTGTGTTTTCAAAGTTTTATTCTGGTGATTTAAAGTTTAATCGTTACAGTACGTGTGTTTAAAGTTTCAGTGTTTGATATGACACGAACGTGACGAGGCTCGGATAGWTGTCACAAATGATGACGTTTTTATTTTATTTTTATTTTTTTTAGGGCGACAGGAAACGTAAAACCCTGAACCCAAACAGGAAGGAGCTCCTGATATGAAACAAAAAGTATGAAAACAAAGGCATACAGCTGATATGTGACTTTGCCTCTGCTCAGTTTTAGTGTTTTGGCATCTGCTGCACTTCCACACAGAGTTTGGGTTTTAAATTGGCATGTCGAAATGTCGAAAAAAAGAAAAAAAAAAACAAAAAACACAAGTTCCTTTGGCATGGATCTGCTCTGAGGCGAGCAGCGCCTCCCGTTCCCACTCAAATTTCTTTTTTCCCTCGAGGAGGAAATCTTTAAATGAAACACCTTTCTGGCAACGCTGTTGAACCGACTGATGCAATAAAATCAAAAAAAGAGGTGAGGGGGGTAAAATGAAAATAATAAACAAAAAAAAAAACCTAGTTTTAAATTTTTAAATAATTTCCTCTTGATGTGAAACNTTAAATAATTTCCTCTTGATGTGAAACAGACTGATGAGATGAAAAATACCCCCCCTCCCCCCGCTACAACATGAAAAACAAAAACCATGATCCCCATCCCACTGCTAAACTCCTTAAGGACAGTATTTACAGTACAAATTACAATATAATACATCATTTAAAAATATGAGATTTATCTCTAGAAACATACAGGAGCTCTCAACAAAACAATCAAATCTTTAGTAAATTAGGTTTCTATGGTTTCATGAAAAATAAAAAAGTTGCACCGCCCTCTTAGTTTTTATTTTATGTATTTTTTTTTATTCCTCTGAGGAGCTCGTTTCCTTTTGGCCCCCGGTTATATCTGGCTGGCATGGTGAATGGTTTGAATGACCACAGTTTTATTTTGGCAGCTAAATAAAGCAAATCGCAAAACAGCAAATCACAACCGATCCAGAATGATGATATGTACACGTTTGTCTTTTTCGTTATGTTACTTACGAAAAAGAATCGACTCGCTGAAGCTGCTGGTTTTGCAGGAAGAATAAAACTGATTATTTTCTGTATTTTTTTTAAAGTTAGGAGCTGAGTTTTTTTTAAACTTGCGATTTTGTTCCAGATTGTTGTATTTACAGCAGATTTAAAATAAAAAACCGTTACARGCCTCTGCACCCTCCGAACAAACAAATATAAACCGATTGGAAACTCAGCAGAGCCAGGCAGCGTGGGAACCAAAGCCTCCTCTCCTCCACAGCACAACCAGAGTCCACGTGTAAACCTTCCTCACTTCCACGTCTTCATTTCCTTCGACACTCACGCCACCATGTGTTGTTGTTGTTGTTTTTTCCCACGTTCCCCCTCTCTGGCCCTCCTCCTCTGCTCACCCTCAGACGTAGGGCAGGATGCCGTAGACGAACAGGGCCATGACGGCGGCGCTGAACAGGCCCGCCACGGGCACCGTGACGAACCAGGCCAGGAAGATGTTCCTGAAGAGGCGCCAGTCCACAGCTTTCTGGGAGCGGATCCAACCCACGGCCACGACTGAGCCCACCTGGAGGCCGCGGCCAGACAGGGGGCAAATATTAAAAACCAAAAAAAACAATCAGCCGTGACASAGAACACCATGTTCCAGGATGCAGAGACAGAGAGGAGCTGCAGGCTGTCTGTGTTTCCTATCTGCTTTTTGAAACATTAACATCAAATAGAGCTGAATTTATTCAGCATTTTGCATTTTTAGTAACTTTGCAGGGAAAGAGAAAAACCTGGCAGCTTTCATCTCCTCAAGTCTCAGATTTAAATATGTTAGTTGAAGCAAGCTCCTTCTAAAGGTTACACTGACTACATGAAATGTTCTCAGGTGAAAGTCTGAAACTGGCAGGTCTAATGTATAAAAACTGTAATAACGTTCAAAACAGRGGTCTGTGGAGTTGTTATAAGCAGTCAGTATCTTATCTGTAGTAGATAATTATGAATGAGGGTAGTTTAGAAAAACAAAGAGAAGTTCAGGCAGCAGAGATGAGCAGTGATTTCTAAACAAGCTTGGCACCTGACTAACAATACTTTAAAAAAAGAAAAAAAAACATCCCAGTTTTTGTTATAGTTTATTTTGAAAAGATTATAAAGTGGAAGTTATTGTTACAAGAATTCCTTTCCTGGTTTACATTCGATAAGTGAAAATGAGAAACTAAAAATATATGGTGCTGAGAGCAGAAGCCGCTGCAAATTGTTCTTATAAATTATAAATGTCTCCAAAAATAGTGTTTTGCTTCAAGTGCCTGTGACGTCAATTTTTTGTAATAAATAAAAATGCATTTTTGAAAAGATAACATTGACAATTTGCAAACAAAACTTCTTGTTGCTGAGATGAACAGTTGTTGAGATATTTGCATGTGAAATAACAGGAAGTGATGTCAGAGGAGAACGTCTGCATTTGAACATAGYGTTGCTACAACTACGACTATAGAAAATAATCTAATGTTTTCAGATTATTTGAAGTCACTATCAAAGAGCTGAAGAGTCCGTTCAAATAATTGCTGTGTCCAAAACGGCAGGCCGGGTCCTCCG
>NW_013952486.1:1063205-1078873 GCF_001266775.1 Austrofundulus limnaeus | reverse complement strand
AGGCTAGACCGTCCAAATTCACAGCCTCTTTTTTTCCGGTCTTCCCGGTCTACCAAGGACCCGGCCCGCCGCGACCGGGGAGTCTGGGTCCTCCGGAGGACCCGGCCTGTCGTTTTGGACACAGCTAATGACAAAGAGTTCCTTTCCTTTAAGAGTTCCCCTTTGATGTCACTTCCTGTTTCACCCTGGCTGGTCCCAGCTCAAAAGAAAACATGCCACTTATGTAACAAAACCAGTAAAATCATTTATATTATACCACGGTTCTTAAATTTAAAGAGGTTTTCTGACTTTTTKTATTTGAAGAACATGTCAGGCACTTTAAAATGTCCTTCCATTCTCATCTTTGCAGTTAAAACTTCTCTTTATTTAACTCAAGTTACCTTTTGTAAGTAAGATATTGACTGCTGATGACTCCACAAAACCCCTCTTCACTGCAAATATAAGACTTTCACCACTGGATTCCTCTGTTACTCACTTTTTTTTCCTTTTAATCCAAAGAACCAAATCAGAACACAATTTAAAGAGAAATTATTTTGGAGGAAACAAAAAGATTTTCAGACAACTTTGAGTTTCATGTACAGTGAGTTACTTTCAGCTCCGTTTGTGACRCGAGAATAACTGCTGTTAGAAACCTGATCAAACATGTTTAATCTGTCACTTTTGGAGTTAAAAGGTTAACTCATCAGCTACCAAATCTGTCACAGAAGAGTCATTTCTTTTTTTTCCTTTTGGTTGCTTATTCTAGGGAATAATTTGCATTGCAAAGCAATCTTTCCAAATCAGACTGGGATAAAATCTAAATGTTCTGGTCACAAAGTTTGTTTATAATGATTTGCATGTGAAAACCTCAATGTTCTAGCAACCTACAGAGCTCCCGAAAGAGCAAGTCACTGTACATGATCATATTTTAGTGATTCACACACACACACAGGATGAAAAAAAAGAGGCTGCAAAATGAAAATCATCACTCAAACCTGACAGAAATTAATGAAAACCAAATCAATACCCATCACTGCTCAGTCCCTCTCACATTGAACCATCCTGGAGATGCTTATGGATGTTGTTGGCAACTTTTTATAAAACTCCAGCAGCTCTGAGCTTCATCTGGATTCATTTTAACAAGTTTAAAAGTTGATTTTTGTCCAAAAGCATCCATGTGTCTCCAGACCCAAACCAGTAAAAAGAACAGAAATCACTACCCCAGCCGTGAATCTCTAACCATCAGTAGATTAGGCATGTTGGCAAAGAAGCTGATTATCTTTTAGGGAGGAGAGGATTTATGGTTGAGGAATGAAAATATGGGAAGAAGGTGATGTTTAGATAAACCGACCACCGATGATTGAACACCAGTTTTGAACCTTCTGCCGTTTCCTTTCATTAAACTTGATCACTGACATCGAGTAAAGATAATTAATATTTCAACTACTCAGTCAAAAAAGAAACTAAACTGTAAACCACTGTTTCTGAAATGTTCAATCTGTTTAAATTTAAGGCGTTTAAAGGGATCCACAATTAGTTGTAACATTAGACTTTATTTAATAAACATATATTTTAGCTGTAAAATAAAGACTGTAAAATTACTGTAGGCTGTTTAGTTTAGTAAATTTTTAAAAATATATTTTAACACGGATGGAGACATTTTATTTACATGCAAAGCATTCTGGGTAAATGATGACGTGGATAGGTCCTCTGTGCGAGGCTGCTAGTGAGCTATATCCACCCTGAAGGTTAATCTYGGACAATATCTGATGATCGACTCTTTTAAATGAAACCAGAGAGCGTTGACAGAGAGGAGAAGGTAGAAATGACTCAGCCTGGAACTGAAAATATAGATGGAGGACAACAGAGCTGCTTCATGGAAGAAGAACCTCAGTTTGGCCTGTTGGTCTTTGCCCTAGCGCCGACCATATACTGCCTTATATGTATTAGCTTGGCGCTAGCGCGACAAACAAGCTAAACTGAGGTCCTCCATCCTTATTTTCAGTTGCAGGCTGAGTCATTTTTGCGTTCCCCTCTCTGTCATGTGGATGGAGGACTACAGTGATGAGAGGAGAATGTGTAGCGCTGAGCTAATACATATACATGGTGATAACGTCAGGGCTAACACTAACGCTAACAGGCTAAGCTGGGGTTCTTCTTCCATGAAGCAGCTCTGTTGTCCTCCATCCATATTTTCAGTTCCAGGCTGAGTCACTTCTACCTTCTCCTCTCTGTCAACGCTCTCTGGTTTCATTTAAGAGTCGATCATCAGATATTGTCCAAGATTAACCTTCAGGGTGGATATAGCTCGCTAGCAGCCTCGCACCGAGGACCTATCCACGTCATCATTTACCCAGAATGCTTTGCGTRTAAATAAAATGGCTCGGTCCGTGTAATATATTTTTAAACTTTTAGTTTAAAAATTGTAAAAACTAAACAGCCTACAGTATTTTGCAGTCTTTATTTTACAGTTAAAATATATGTTTATTAAACAAAGTCTAATGTTAGAACTAGTCGGGGATCCCTTTAAGAAAGTTTTGATGAAGGAAAACAGCAAAAGGAGTCAAAACGTCAACTTCCAAGAGTTGCGATTGGTTTCTGTGATTGACAGCTAGAGGTGAATCGATCAAGAGGAGCTCTGGTGGGAGGTGAGGAGGGGGGAGGAGAGGGGGGCTCTGTTGCATGACTTCACTACCTATGACTGCAGTACCTTGCAGTGGGTGGAGCTTATTGGGATGCCCACATTTGATGCAACAAGCACAGTAAGCGCACTCATTACTTCAATGCAAAATCCGCTGTGAAGACACATGGGTGGAGAGACAGAAAGATGGAGAGGAAGGTAAAAAAAGAGGAAAACAAGTGTGGCAGGTGGGTTCTGGGGGAGGAGGCTGGTGGTGCGAATGGTGGCTTTGGTTGCGGGGCGAGGGAGGGGGGTACAGGCAGGAGTCTGCTTGCAGCCAAGCACAGGAGGGCGGAGGGGCCCACACACCAAACCATGCCAGTGCTGAGAGAGGGACACCATTAACAAGACTCGGTGGAAAGGAAACAAGAGTATGAAACATTGTGGGTGGAGTCTGGGGGAGGGGGTCTTCCAGCTTGGATTTGATGTTCCTGAAAAAAAAAAGAACAGGGGAGAGGGGCTGCACACCATGGCCCAGGGCGATCTACAGCGGGCCGGACACGTCAAAGTGTCTGATTGTCAATTAAAGAGAAAAATCTAGTTCATAAAAGAAATGTAACAAAAAATAAAGACAAAATGTTAAAATGTGACTTTAAGCAAAAGGATCTTTTCAAGTGTTAAAGATGACATATCATGCATTTGAATCCTTCTTTTTTATATTTAAATCATTAAATCGGGGTCCATATAAAGTGGAACTGCAAAGCTTTGGTCTGAATTCCTCCTTTTTCAAACTCCACAAGCCCCGCCCCTTTTCTGAGGCATTTCAGATCAACYGATTTTGAGGCTGTCTCTTTAAATCCAAACAAGGCTTCAAACCCCGCCCCCCTCCAGCTTCCMSAGTGGTCCATTTTAATTTAATAGAGGGATTTATAACTATATAGTGGTGCAGAAACATTTTTATTTACAAATTAATTAAAAGAAGACTTGTCTATTCATCCTTACATGTTGGAGCCAGAGTCTGACCCAGAACCACAGGAGAATGAAGACTACTAAAATGTAGCTGGTAAGTCCAGACCTAATTTAGAAATTCTGTAGCAAATATTGCGACGTAATGATTCAGAAAACATAGAGAACAGAAACTGAATGGGTTGAATTCGACACAAACACAATATAAAGATAACTATGCAGCACCAGGAGAGATTAAATATTATTTTCCTGCATTTCTACAGAACAAAATGTATTTCACGGCTAAAAAAGTGGATTTTGCATGATATGTCCCCTTTAATGCAAGTTGCCTTTGGAAAAAAAAAGCCTGAACTTGACATATTTTATTTAAACAGAGAGCTGTCGCTCAGCGGGCGGAGTGATGTGTTTCAGGCTGTTTACAGCCTCAACAGGTGGGACGCTAGCATGGAACGAACGATGGCCCGGCGCCCTGGGAGGAGGTGTGAGCTCCCTTTCCCCTGGTTGAACCTGGAGGGAGGGGTGGTGTTAGGTCAGCAGCCGRAGGGGCCACTCGGTCATACCTTGCAGTGTGTGGTACTGACAGGGATTCCGATATTGGAAGCCAACACGACTGTGAGTGCAGAGGCCAGTTCAATAGTGAATCCACTGTGGAAGGAGGGAGGGGGAGGGGGGGAGGGGAGGGTGGGGTAAAGAGACAGTCTTCATTGTGTTGTCTGGGACGCTGGTAATGATGGCACAGCCTCTCCAGAGTTAACCATAACAGGACATTTACCCGTCACGCAAACAAAAACAAAACAAAATTAAGACTTTCATTAAAAATGTCTCCGATCGCAGACAAACACACACACACACACAAACTACACACACAGTTCCTGTGAGGTCCCACAGGGTTGCAGATCATTTCAAGTGTTGGCGAGTTTTTGGTATCGCCTCCTGCTTTCGGGACAAAATTTTAAATTCATACCCTGTTTTCGCTCTGACTTCAGACCAGTGGGTTCACTGGAAGAGAAAAGCGTTAAAACGTTTGTGCGCGCACACACACACAAACACATGAAACACATCAAAAAGTAACTTGTATGGGATAAAACAGAACATGGATTACAAACWAAAACAAAAAAGAACAACTTTAAAAGAAAACAACCAAAAATTATAAATACTTACCAGCAATGTGTGTTTTGAGTGATATTAAAATCCCTTTAAATGTTTTTTTAATGTGCACATAATCTGCTGGTGTACAATTTAGACATTTAGACTGTTTTTATACTTACTATTTATGAATGATGCTTTTAGACTTTGACATTCGGGGCTGCAGCCTCTGATGTTTTGTGTCAATAAAWGCCTCTAGAGCTCCGAGATTACAGATATTAAACCAAAATGAGTTCAACACAGACTCTATACACCCATGACAACTTTAATTTGAGAGGAAAGTTGTCACTGAAATATAATTTAATTATGTTCAAACCTCAAGTGTCTGGGCTATGAGTCTCTATGACACGAGGACAATGAAAAACCTTGTTGTTGCAAGACAGTCACCAACAGCTGAGGTCAAAAATTCTCTGATTTTATAAACTAAAACTGCTCTGACTTCTGCCCTGCAGTTGAGAAACCAAGTCCTCAAAGTTCACAATAAACCACTTTAAAATTGAGCTTTAATGAAACTTGACAATTTAAAAAAAACTAAAAAATATGAGGCAATCTGAATGTTTAACGCTGACAGAAAAGTGGTGCAAAAATTTAGCGATTTGTTAAACAGCCTAAAACAATGAAATTAGCAGAAGAGTAGCTAAAAAGTAGATAAAATGCTAAATCTAGCACAAAGAAGCACGTTTGCTGAATTATGCAGCTGTAAGAAGTAGCTAAAATGATCACAAAAAGGTCAGGATTGCTGAAAAACAGCKAACATTAGCTGAAAAAAGCTGAAAAGTTACTTAAATTGCAGAAAGCATAAAATGCTTAAATTAGCAGAAAGAAGCTGTTAGAAGCACACAAATAATAAATTAGCAGAATAACTGAAAAGTGCAGAAAGGTAGCTGAAAAAGAAGAAAGACAAGCAAAAAGAGAAGCTAAAATTAGCACAGAGAGGTAAAAATAGCAGAACCTTAGCAAACGGTGTAAAACGCAGGAAAGGTTTAACTGTTGTGAAGGATTGTATGGCTGTTGAACACAGCTCCAGTGATTTTCAATTAGAACAAAAACWGCTGAAAACGCTAAAGATCTCAAAAAGTATAAATTGCTGAAAAACCAAAAGTCACAGTTGGATCATCCTGAAGGAGCTGAACGTTTTGATTTGTTGGAAAAAGCACAGAATTTGTGGAACGAGATACATGCTGAAAAATGTACGGAAGAAAAATCATCTCAATATTGTTAATGCTTCAAAGCATTCAGACCAATTAACAGACAGTAAGTGGTCTTCTGGTAAAAGGTATTTGAATTGAGGTGAGATTTATGAAAATCCATAATTTAAGTTTCTAAACGACTAACTGCTGTGCTAAATTACACTTCTTCGTGGATTACTGCAGTGGTTCAATTATATGCCAGGGCATGTACTGTAGAGTACACAAAAACACACAAACACACAGCCTTTTGTCCTTGCCCCCAAACAAATTCCTTTGTCAGGACTGATGCATGGAAACTCCGGAGAAAAGAGAGGCTTTAAACTGTGAACCAGAGCAAATTTGTCTTTGGATTCTGGCAGGAGAGTCAGTGTGAGATGGAAGGGAAGAGATTAAGAGAGAAAAGGGGACACACAAAGACAGAGGGGCAAATAAAAGGTAAAGACAAAACGAAAAAGGAGAAAMTAATTAGAAGGAGTGAGCGTGGGAAGAACTCAGACTTCCCAAACTTGAGATTTTTTAGAGGGGAGTTGAATTAAAAACAAAAAAGGGAGAGGACAGGAATGAAAAGGACAGAAGAGGAGGGGAGAAGTGAGGACAAGGAGGGTTAACCACAAAATTAGATATTTACAGAAAAAAAAAGAGGACAAAAAGGAGTCAGGCTGTCGTCGCTCCCTGTGGTTTCTCCACTCCCTCAGCCATGCTGCTAACAACTTCCTGTAACACTGTGTGACGTTCATTCCTGCCAGGCAACCCCCCCCCACACACACACCCACACACACACATACACCCACACACACCCACACACACACACACACACACACACATACAGAACATTCAGCACAGAGCGGCCTGCAGGCACAGGCCTCGGCTTTCCAAACACGCAAACATCCGTGAGATTCACGTGCGCACATTCTTTCCCTAATGTGAGGGACGACAAAAGGACAGAGGAACAAAAAATAAAAAAAATAAACAATCAGATGATAAGAGCAGAGGGCGGTTTGAGGCGTGTAAAAACTGTTATGTTGTTGGATAAAGTGAGCTGCGAGGTTTATCTGCTGTGGCCTAAAGAACTATTTAATTATTCATGTGGGTTATGTAACAAAGCAAGAAAAAATAAAAATAAAAATAAAAAAACACTGACAGAACATACCATTCCTGTTTTACTGCTTACTGCTGTGGAATTCTTAATATATGATGAATGTTTTGTTGGGCAGCTCAGATTGCCAAAAAATAATTCGTTTGCATTCTTTGATCTCAGATAAAACATGTTTTATAATTAGTTTATTTAAAACGAGTTGACTAATGGTGATCAGTTTAAAAACCAGGGTTCCTACAGCTTAAGGTAAGTTAAATATAAGACTTTTTAAGATCTCTTTAATGCCACTTGAAATGAAATTTAAGACCAACTTCACAATAAACAATACAGGAAAAAATGTTTATTTTAAACACAAAACAACTAGCTGCGTGAGGCATTAAGTAAATTATTTTTAATAAAAAAATGTTACAAAAAAATTTAAAATTAGTGACAAATCACAATCGTCCTATATTTGGTTACAATGTGTTAATATTTTTAACACCTCTGAAAGCTTGWTTTARGACMTTTTAAGGCTAATTAAGGCCTTATTTTTGGATTGATGAATTGAAAACTAGATTWAAAAAATGCCTTAGTTTTCAGTTTAATTTGAGGCATTAGTGAATTCAGCATTAACACTATTATTTGTTGTTTGTTTTGCCTTTTTTTAGGATTCCCTGCACTTGTGGGTTTACTCCCACAGACCAAAACATTTTATTGTATTTTAATGTTTTCTTTTAGTTTATATGACAAAAAACTTATGTTTTTAAGCACGGTGAGTTTACACTTGCCCTGTAATAAGCTGAAATTACAWATCTGTACATTTCCCTAATTATTCAATCCTAATCTGATGATAAAACACAAACAAATGAAAAGAAACAACCTGGATGTGACACATCCAATATTGTTTGTGTAGATCATGAAGTAAAATGAATTGAACTACAGCTACGTGTTGTGGTCAGAGCGGAGCAGAATTAGAGCCTGCTGAGTAAAAATGTTCTTCATGGGTCAGAGAACTCTTCAGTACCTGGATACAGGTACTTAATGAAGCTGAAACAGTGAACCTGACTTGAGTTCATGCATTTCCTTTCTGCCCGTTGTGAGTAAAGACTTCTCGGTCAAACGAGGTACAGAGCTTGTACATGGAGGTACTCACCAGGAAGCTCATGAAGAACTGSTTTGTGTCACTGTCTTTAGTTCACCCACATACAGACGCACACCTTTACACAGCCACTCCTGTGAGGGGGCTTTCTCACCTTGAGGGGGTGATGGGAGTCAGGTCCTTCCCCATGGTCTGGATGACGCGGCGGCCCCACACCCACAGGCCGGCGCAGATGCCCACGCCACCGTAAAACAGCAGCCAGATAGGAGTGGCGGCGTCCTGCATCACACCTCCCTGCTCGTAAATCATCCACAGCGCCACCAGYGGCCCGATGGCATTACTGCAAACAAATCAAAATAATCAATTACCGTATTTATTCATGTACAATACGATCTCAAGTATAATACGATCTCATGTATAATACGACCCCCCCCCTGTTTGAGCTTAAAAAGCATAAAAAATTTAATCTTTAAACTACTTCCAATTTCATTCAGACTTCAAGATTTTTCAGCCTTTGCAGTCTTTATACATATCAGTAAAATGATCATTGGACTGTTCATTTTATTTTAACAACTTACATGTATGTACTAAAATGTATTTTGAGTCCACCAGGATGCGCCAACACAAAAGTCAGAGACTTCACATGAGATTTGGGCCATCTTGTGGGGGAAAAGCAGATTACTTCCTACTCGCGAGCAGTAGGAAGTAAGTTCTCTGGTGGGGAAACAGTTTTTCAGGGATACAAACTTTTTCAGACCACCGGTAGACGGCAGCCATTACAGACGAACATGTGTTTGTTGTTGTTCCAGGAGCGGCCCAGTTACACGCTAATGTCATTAGTTTGTTATCATTACTAAAGGTGCAGGACTACTTTTTCCCCCTTTTTTTCACATGATGTTGCCTGCCTGGATCTGTTACTATCTCACTCTGAAGAATGAGGGAGTGTCAGAGGTAAGCTCGTTTCAACTGCTTTTTAYGACGCGGTCTCATTTCCGGACTCAATAATTTTGTGAATGAGGCCGACGTTTCAGTTAAAATACATAAATAAAAATATTTATCCGAGTACAGTACACAACTTTATGGTTGATTTTATGGATTTAATTTTACGTATTATAGTTGAATAAATACGGTAGTTGAAAAAAAATCCTGGTGCCTGCATTGATTTAGAAAAGAAAATATCAAAAAGTGGAATAAAATCTGTCACCTGACATCGTTTCCTCCGTGGGCAAACGAACCGAAGCAGGCGGTGAGGATCTGCAGGAAGTGGAACAGCAGAAACACCTCCGACTTGTCCTTCTCCTCGTGATCCTCCAGGTCATCCAGAGGGATCGGAGCTTGACCTCCTTCCTCCTCCACCCCCTCCAGCTCCGAGGCCATCTTCAGCTCCACCCCTCCCTCCTCCGCTTCGATCTCCGCCTCGGCGACGGCATTGCAGTACGACGAGTAGCTGTCGTAGCGGATCCGCTTCTTGGAGTACGACACGCTGTTGCTCCTGCCGCCCCCCTCGCCCACCAGCTTCTCGCTGTCGTCGCGTGACTCCGTGCGCCTGAGCGGCTGGACGGGCATGCCGCAGATGGCCGCCGTGTAGCAGGTGTAGCTGTTGTTGCGGCGCAGCAGGCGGTAGTTGTTGTCGGCTTGGGGGGCGCCGGACCCCGGGCGGTCGCCGTCGTCCATACGGCCCAGGTGGATCTTGTGGAGCAAGTCTTTGTAGAGGCCAGAGTCTTTGTGCACCGTGTGGTACACCTGACCATCGCTGCGCATGTGGCCGTCGAAGCTGAAGCTGCCGTTGGCGATCGGCGACTTTAGGGAACCGTTGGTCATGGAGTGAGTTCGACCTGGAAGGTTAAAAGATAGAAATGAGAAAACGCAATTGTTGCTGTTTTTCCTTCTTTTCTAAAGAACTGAAGGGTTTTACCATACACCCTGCCGTTTGGCAGGACAGTGCCTCCATTGGCCATGCTGGTGAGCTCCCCGCTGGGGTCACGTGTGCTACGATCACTGCTGCTTCCTGTGAGCGGCACCACCGCCTCGTCGGTGCCCTTCGCTCCAGGAAGCTCCTTAAAGACGGGGCTCTCTTCCTCCTCCTCTGGGATCTTATCCAGACTCTCATCAGATATCCTGGAGAGAGCCTGCTCCTTCTTTAAACGACCTGAAGGAAATTCATTAGGAGTCATAATAATATATTGCCTAATAATTAGGTTTTACCAGATGCTTTTAAAGKGCACGTGACATCACATTTTTGTGATAAATATGAATGCATTTTTGGAAAGATAACATTAATAACGTATTTCAAAAGAAGTTTTACGACACTGAAMTGACCAGTTGCTGAGATATTTGCGTGTCAAGTAACAGGAAGTGATGTCAAAGGGGAATGTCTGAATGTAAACAGCATTACTACGACGGCCGACAACACAGACYGCAGAGAAGAATCTGATGTTTTATGAGATTCTTTTGAGTCACTATCAGAGAAAGATGAAGAAGACAGAGTTCAAATAATATTGTTTTGATATACAAAGACCATGGAGTTCCTTTTTGTAAAGAGTTCCCCTTTGATGTCACTTCCTGTTTCACTTTAGCTGAGCCAAGTTCAAAAGAAAATAAGCCAGTTATGTGACAAAAAGGATTAAATCATGTGTTCTATGCCTAGTTTCTTAAATATTAAGTTGTTTTCTTTGACTTCTTGTATTTGAAGTACATGCATGTCACAGGTACTTTAATACCAGTTAGGAGAAAAGAAAAACCCACTAGTGTTACCTTCAGTTATTATGAAAATGCTGTTTTTTATCAAAAATACATTTGACTTTATTAAACACCTCAAAATTAGACTCTCTTTAAGAACCTCCTACTGTTTCTGACACTCCCACTTCAGATCTTTTTCACAACAATACTTCGAGGGAGGGGTGCTCAGTGGGGCGGGAGCTCGGCTGCAGACTGASCTCCAGGGAGGAGCTTTGTACAAATAGGCGGTGCTTTGTACCAGCAGGTGTTTATTCAGCTCAACATGGCCACAGGTGATTCAAGGATTTCTCAAACATGCATGAATGAGTCAAAGTAACACTCTGGTGTTTTTGATGAGGGAATTACATCATAACATGACATTAAGCTCAAAAAAGTCAACTTTGCATAATATCACCCTTTTGATAAATATTACTTACAAAAAGTCTTTAGAAACACATTCATCTGTCAGCTGACCCAAACTAATCCCAACACAAATACCCTGACAACGCTTCTCTCCTCAAGCTAACAAACATTTACAGCCCTCATGTTTTCTTCTGCAGGATGCACAAATATCCAGATTATGTTGATACCATCATCCATAACCCTCAGTAGCATTCAGAAGCCACGACACATTAAGCAACAGGTCAGGTCGGCCTTGAGCCTAGGTTGAGTTAAACACATAAGATGCTTTATTTTAAACCAAAACGTGGACATTAATGTCTATACATCTAATTGTTTCATATATGAATGAGTAGTTACGTATGTCATTAGCACCTGAGCTAAAATTGTTAGCTCTGGAACTAACGCCATGTATATACTGTATATATTGTATTACTAATATGGCATTAGTTGGTTTATACATATAAACATTAGCTCAGGCACTAATACTATATTGCCATATGTATTAGCTCGGCGCTAATGCAAAAGCTAAAAGGCTAAATTAAGGTCCTCAATCCATGAAGCGTTGTTTTACAGTCTTTGTTTTACAGTTGAAGCAAATGTTTATCAAATAATTTCTAATGTAATCAAATTTCAAAATCTAAAAAAAAACAAAAATAATATAAACAAAAACAAATTAGAGTCCTCCCATGTCTCAGAAAAAAACCCTCATTCTTTCAGTTTGTTGACTTTTCCAGTTGTCTGCTTCGCTGTGGGCTCATTTTCCCATTAAGAGAAGTAAACTTTAGCTTTGACCTGAAAGCTTTCTACACTGCCAGATACGATCCTAACCTCTTTCATCTGGACAAGCAGATTTATGCTTAAAGATGCATGCTCTTAGGGGAAAAAATAAAGCAAAAGGTGGAATTAGAGAGTTTCACATCATATTTTTGGTAGTTTTGGTGGCTCAGCTGGCTTCTGTCCTTCAGTGTCATAGCAACTACGTTATTAGCAGCAGCTGAAGCTGTTGGCTGAACACAAATACATACTTGCTATTTTTCTTCTCATCCAAGGACAAACAAATATCCAGACCAAAGCTGCACAGACCAGCGACCCGGCTAACGTGATGAGAAAGATGGCCCAGACCGGTAGCATCTCCAACCCGAGCACTGTCAAAGAAACATCAATCACAAATAATCCCTCAAATACGATCTCTTAAATGGCTATAATATATTTTTATCTCCTTAGTTATGTGTCAAACTGTAGAACACTGATTTTCTGTATAAAAAGCCACTTACATGGAGCTCCAGTGTACATGATAGAGAAGGTGTTGATCCCGATGGTGGTAGCATAGAAGAGAGGCAGAGCTCGGAGTCCATTTGGGACAGAATCATCCTGAGTGGAAACAAAGGAAATTTTACAAATATGATGACTTTAGAGCCGACTTTTCCCTGTAAGAACCAATTATATTTTTTAACCATTTATTCGTTTAATTTAAAAACAAAAAAAAAATTCACATACAAAAAATATACATCAAATAAAATGAAAGGTAGCAGAAAGAAGAAAAAGAAATCTTATATCTGCCGCTATTAAAAATTGTGTGTGTGTGTATATATATATATATACATACACACACATACATATATACTATAATAATAACAATACTCATAATAGTTTTAAACAATAACAGTGTTCCAACAATACCAAATCAAAAACTTAAAAAAAATAAAAAAAATAAAAATAATAAACTTCAGCTCCTAAACAGCAGCTCTTATAAATACAAATTATACAATTTCATATTTCTTTAACAAATAATTTTTATCATTCTTTTAAAATATTAAAAAATAAAATATTAAAATTTCTCACTTTAATTTAATTTACTTGTGCTTCGAATAATTTAAAAAAACAAGAACATGTGGTACGTCGCATCAAAACACAAAATTGGTCGCAAAGGCTCCGATTTTAGTCTTTGTGAAAATTAAGACGCCAACTAGTCTCCAACAGCTCATAAAATGTGTTTGATAAAACTCCTCATCAAGTTAAAGTTCTACAAAAGAGTGAAAACACTACATCTACAGGAGTTCAWTTCAGTGCAAAACGACTTCAAACATAAAACTGAAACTCTAAATATAATGATCAAATCTCAGCCCAACGAACAAAGACGAGTGTTCTGACTAAGCTGATAACAAGCCACAGATCTGACCTCTCCATGCAGCCCACGTGATGCGTTCAAGCCTAATTCTGCAGCGGTGACCTTAAAATGACCTGAAACACTTTCCTCCTCCTGGTCTTCATGTTACATAACCACAGATCTGCAAGTGTTGCCAAATCAAAATGTGTTTTATCTGCGCTCAGGTTCTGCAGACAAACCTCTGTACAGATGTAAGCCCGTGTTTACCTTCAGGTGTTTAACTCGGACYGACAGCTCGGTGTGCACGTGTGGAGTAAAGGTTTTATGTAATGAGCCAGAATCACAAAAACCCAAAAGTTCAAGGAGGACAGTTCTCAACGTGTTCTTATGATGAACCCTTTTTCTTTGGTTATAAAAGCTCACCTTGTTCAGGATGAAGTGTCTGATGAGCATGAAGAGGAGTCCAGACATGAGTCCAGACAGCAAAGGAGAGATGAACCATGAAGACACTGGAGAAAATCAAAGACAAATACCCCACAAACAGCATCAGTCACTGAACATTTGTAYTAAAATTCTGTTTTTGTTCTAATATTGTCCTTTTTCTAGTCCAGGGTTTTAAAATCCTGGTCCTTGAGGGCCACTATCCTGCATGTTTTACAGGTTTACAGCTGATTTGAATGAATGGGTGATTAACAGGCTTCTGCAGAACTCGAGGAGGTGATTCAATCACTGAATCAAGTGTGTTGGAGCAGAGAAACAAGTTAAACATTCAGGACAGAGACCCTCTGGGACCAGGACAGGACGCCCTTGTTCTAGTTATTTTACACACCTTCTCAAAGACTTTAAGGCAGCAGAAGGTTTAATGAGGTTTAAAATGTTTTCCTAGATTGACAACCATATTTGATTTTTACCACTAAAGTTTTTTGGTGAAAACACTGATATGGAATTAATGGAAACAACTATAAAGAAACAAACATGGTGGACAAACAGCTCTCGTTACCAATTTTGACAAGCTGCATCCACTGCACGCCCTTGGTGCCGATGGCGACCATGGAGAAGCCGATGGTGGCTCCAACGATGCAGTGAGTTCCAGAGATGGGCAGTTTGAGGAAGGAGGCGATCAGCTGCCAGACTGCTGATCCTGTGACCCAAAAACAGACCGTTTTCTTAGTAAAATGCTCATCGGATCACATTTAAATACATTTATTAGATGGGATAAAACTAACTGATTTAATTTTTCTGTTATTTACGAATAGTTTACCCACGTATTATGATGATAATCCTGCAATAAAACTATTTCCCAGAACTTTTTTTCTTTCCAAGAACAATGCAATCCATTGTTTGAATAAGGGCCTTTCAAAGCCTGAATTAGACAATGACTGTAATCACTGCACTGGGGTTTCCCTGTGACCTCGAGTCAAACATCAAACCCTGCTGGACGTATTTTCCTCCTTTTGTTTAATCAGATTAAGGTCAAAATTCTGCCTAAACAATACAACATCAAACATTTCCTATTTGAGATTTGATTTTAAAAAACGTTCCCAAGTTTCTCAAACACAGCAGCCTCAGGTTGGATTCATTAATTTTTTTTAATTGACTTAAAACAATATTTGCCAAGACCAAAGAGAAAGTGATTCAGTTTAATTTAAAATAAAATAATTTTTAAGCAACCTTAGACTGACTGGACGAGGTCAAGATCACGTCCTGATGACTCCACACCTCTCATATGACCACTGTGATTTGGACACCTCACTTATGAAACTCAACATCATGAGCCTAATCTGATTAGGGTTTAGTCAGCTTAATCTAACCCATCCTCCCAACACATCACGTTGATGTAATATATATTATTTTATAAATATTTATGATTAAACATCTGAAGTGGAAATCAATGAAAGTCTTTTTTATTTTCTCAACAAAACTAAAAACAAACAAATCCTGACAAAGAAGTAAAACGGTGAATTTAAAAATTTTCTCAACCCATGGTTTGATTCCTTCATTTAGAGACATTACGCTCAGAGYATGTGTTAGCTGTGGGAGCCATACTTCGAATCATCATTCCCTAAATGTTTCTTTTAAGGGATCCATATTGGTTGTAACATTAGACTTTATTTGATAAACATTTATTTTAACTGCAAAATAAAGACTGTAAAAATACTGTAGGCTGTTTAGTTTTGTAATTTTTAAAAACATATTTTAACACGGACTGAACCATTTTATTTACACACAAAGCATTCTGGGTAAATGATGACGTGGATAGGTCCTCGATGCGAGGCTGCTAGCGAGCTATATCCACCCTGAAGGTTAATCTTGGACAATATCTGATGATCGACTCTTTTAAATGAAACCAGAGAGCGTTGACAGAG
>NW_013952486.1:1042408-1062786 GCF_001266775.1 Austrofundulus limnaeus | reverse complement strand
GTGTAAATAAAATGGCTCCATTCGTGTTAAATTATATTTTAAAAAATTTACCAAAACTAAACAGCCTACAGTATTTTTTTACAGTCTTTATTTTACAGTTAAAATATATGTTTATCAAATAAAGTCTAATGTTACAACTAATCATGGATCCTTTTAAAATCTGTTCTCTGGTTCATGACAGAGCTAACAGACAGAGCTGACTACAATATATTAGCATTTAAAGTGTGTGTTGGGGATGACTCTGAGCTCTGTAGCGGTAAAACTGACTTGTGAATTGTAGCATGTCTGTATTTAAAGAAAGTTGGTTGTGGCAGCCATCTTGACAGAGGTCGACTTTAAAAGACTTGGGCAAAAACGCGATCGTCTACCATCGTCTTTTTGTAGCAGGCGGTAATAAAAAAGCAGTTGGACTTACCAACCATGGCGCTGACCTCCCCTGCCATCAGTATGGGCACCGTGTCGTTATACAGACTGACGTCTATGATGCCCTTCCGAATGGTTTCTCCCACTTTGGCCCCGAGCAGCATGGATCCCAGCGTCTCAAAGATGGACGCCAGGATGCAGGCCTGCTTGAGCGTGACCACGCCGGACCCCACTGCCGTGCCAAAGGAATTAGCCACGTCGTTGGCTCCGACGGAGAACGCCAAAATGAAGGCAATGATGAAACCAAGCACCACCATCCACAGGTACGATTCCAAATCCATCTTGATATGATTTTACGGATCCAAGCAGAAGAAGAAAAAAACAAAAGGCCTTCGATTCTTTTTCAAAAAGAAAAAGCGGCGAGATGCTCGGTGTACTCGGTGGACCGGCTCAGCCCGCTCCTTTTCTACGTCCCCTGGTTAGAAACAGTTCAAGGGGAGACACACAACTGCTAACTAAGTGTTTGAAGCTCAGTCCAAAGATTGGAGACTAGTGATGGTGGGAGCAGGAAGCATTCCATAGCTCAGTGTGAGGCAGCCTGTCTGCAGTGTTCCACCTGCCGAAGACAAGAAAGAGACGACACAGAAACAGATTATTGTCATAAACCATGATTACTCAGCTCCTATCTGACACCTCCGTGTGACTTCCTCAGAAAAACTAAAACAAAGCTGGAGGAAGAGATAAACATGACGGAGGAGGAGAGCTTTCTAGCAGGAGACTAAAAGCTAAAAGAAAAAGAGCAGATTGTAACGGAAAAAAAGTGTCGTTAATGAAAAGAGAAGAGGACTCCAGTGCTCTCCAGTGGGGAGAATGAGGACAACTCTGATTGCTGTAATAGTAAATCAGTGTGCACTCCAGTTAAATCAAATCAGACCATTCAGAAAGCCTACTGTCAGCACGAACGGTGCTATAAAAAGAGTAGAGAGAGATGTGAACAATCCTCCTGCTGTTCGACACAGTTACATCTGTCAGTTTTTATTTCATGCAGCCTGTCCACCACTAGAAGTTTACTGGAAGTTTAATCTAGTTTTAGAAGCGTAGCAGACAGGGACGATTAAACTGATGATGTTGACGCACCGACTTGATTATCCCAGAATGCATCAATAATGGTTTTGTAATTGCACTGCAGCCCAAATCGAATTGCGAGGTTACTAAAGATTCTCACCACCAACCACATTTAAAAAATGTAAGTTTTTAATTAATTACTGGCAGAGATGCAAGCAGACCTCTGCAGAGGAAGTTTGCAGAATACGCAGCAGATTCCTCTCTTGTCTTTGCTCCCTCTGTATGGGATAAGTCTTGTGCCAGCAGGAATTGAATTTGAATTTATGAATTTGAAATTGAATGCATTGGTTTGAAAATGAATTTTACCAAATTGGAATTGAATGTAATGATTTGAAACTGAATTTAAAGTTTAGAATTTGAATTAATTTGCTTTGAAACTGTATTTTGATCTATTAAAAATTCAATTTGTCTACATTCACTTTCAGTTCCATAATTCAATTTCAGTTCTAAAATTCAGATCTTTGTGTCACACATCCTGGTCCTTGAGAAAGCCAGCCTGATTAATCAAACACAGATGAACAGATTTACGTTTCACGTCAGTGAAGCTTCCTTCTGTAATGTAACAGAGTTGATGCAATCCATTGTAAAACTGACAAAAAACAGTTATTTATTGCAGTGATAATTTTTCCTATAGATAATGTTACGTTTACATCACATCATGGATCAGTCAGCAGCAGGTGATCTGCAGCTGAGAGCGAAGTTATGTGAGGACTGATCCGTCTGTCAGTGTTTGGGATCAGGAAGGAGCTCAGAGCAGAAGAGTCCCTGGACCCCCCTGCACTGTCAAATATGACTCTGTTGGTTCTGCTCACAGGTGGAGGTGGAGGTGTGTCTCCACAGGTCAGCTGTGGGCAGATCAGCACCGTCGTGACCGGACTTTTTTTTTATTTGTCTCGACACTGTTTAGACTGCGTGTAAAACTAACAAGCGGTCAGTTGGTCCAAAAACCCCCAGGATATCTGCTCATCACAGAGAGGCTGGAGAGTGGTCTCGACTCCGTCCTGCTCCCTCCAGACTGGAGCGTCTCCAGCAGCACCTCCCTCCAGGAAGTCTCACTAACAGCAGAAAAAAGTCACTAAATGTTTTTTGCTGCTCGATTTTCTTAAAAATAGTCAGTAGATGGTCTGAAAACTTGCTAAATATAGTGAATAATTTGCTAAATTGACACCGCTGTGTTCCGAAGTCTACCAGCTCAGTCAAAAAAAAAAAAAGTCCGGTCACGACGGTGCTGATCTGCCCACAGCTGACCTGTGGAGACACACCTCCACCTCCACCTGTGAGCAGAACCAACAGAGTCATATTTGACAATGCAGGGGGGTTCAGGGACTCTGATGCTCAGCAGGTTCTGCTCTGAGCTCCTTCCTGGTCCCAAACACTGACAGATCAGTCCTCTCATAACTTCGCTCTCAGCTGCAGATCACCTGCTGCTGACTGATCCATGATGTGATGGAAACGTAACATTATCTATAGGAAAAAATTATCACTGCAATAAATAACTGTTTTTTGTCAGTTTTACAATGGATTGCATCAACTCTGTTACATTACAGAAGGAAGCTTCACTGACGTGAAACGTAAATCTGTTCATCTGTGTTTGATTAATCAGGCTGGCTTTCTCAAGGACCAGGATATGTGGCACAAAGATCTGAATTTTAGAACTGAAATTGAATTATGGAACTGAAAGTGAATGTAGACAATTTTAATTTTTAATAGATCAAAATACAGTTTCAAAGCAAATTAATTCTAATTCTAAACTTTAAATTCAGTTTCAAATCATTAAATTCAGTTTCAGTTTAGTAAAATTCATTTTCAAACCAATGCATTCAATTTCAAATTCAGAAATTCACGTTCAATTCCTGCTGGCACAAGATTTATCCCATACCTCTGCCCCTGCATGGCTGCAGCAGTGTTCGAGTGGCTGTAAAAGTTACACAAGAGCTTAGGAAGATCAAACAAAACCAAAAGCTTTGGTGCAGCAAGAAAGAAAATGAAAAAGTAAAAATGTGCACAGATTTAAGACTGCAATGCAGCAAGAACATCAGCAGCAAGGTTTTCATTAATTCTCCTTTAAAAAAATTAAAAACAGGGCTGGAATTCAAAATGACATAATTTCCGACCACTAAAATCAACAAAAGTAGCTTGTTGCTAGGCCAGGTAATAAATTGTCAAATTTCAACAAGTATTGTTTTGAAGTTTTTGAGATGGAAAATTTAAAAACTAATAACTTATTTTAAAATAATGACTCATTTCATTACCATAGGTCACAAATGACAAATTAGTGATTATCACATTTGGTGTATTTTGAACTAGACGAGTTGATTATTTGTTGAAATTGGATCATATCCTGTGGCAGCACAAGACGTCAAGATTCTCACAGTTTTCATCATAAAATGAACAAAAACATGAAGCCTCATAAGAATGTCTGTGTAACCTGAAGAGATTTGATAGGACTTAATGGCTTCACATTTCCTTCTATAGCTGAGCCAGTTGTTAAAGGTGAGGGTTGGATATAAACAGCTTGAGGGCTCAACTAGTACATGCTCTCAGCATGAAGCGACCGCATGCTCCTCGTGGCGTAGGGGGCAGGCAGAGAGTTTCTAAATAACCCCCCAGCCAGCTATGACTCCCTCCTCCAGACCGAGAGCTCCATCTGGAACAGTTGAGGTCATTCCTTGCTCTCCTTTATCCTTTCCTGAACCACAACACAAACACGAAAGAATGACAGTTTGTCCTTAAATCCTGTCGGAACTGGAGACGATCCACAAAACCAAAATCTGACGTGTTCTACTTTTACTGAAAGAAATCAGGGACTCAAGGTTTAAAAACACAACACTTTGAGGCTAATTAGCTGAAAAATAATTCAAATTAAACATTTATCATTCCTTAAAGAACTTGTTCAATCATGGTCCATACCTAGAGCTCGGTGATATGACCCCCCAAAAAAATCGAATTTTCATCCCAAATTCGATTTTAATCGATTTGCTTCCCACTTAATGGAGTGCCTCTGTTTCAGGTGTTGAAATACATTTGTTGTACTCCTGCGTTTTGTAGCAAGAGCCTTCAAACAGATTTTGCAGTGAGGTGTTTGTTGCTCCACGTCTGAGTTTGCAAAACTTAACCAGTTCCAGATAACTGAAGAAATGGTGCCTTTTTTGAGAAATAGATCCTCTCTGCTAGCTGCCATATTGTCATGTCATGTACCAAGCGTCTTGAGGGACAGGTGGAGTGACCTATGAACTACAGAAGACCCAAAGAGGGCACTGGTGGGAAAAAAAATCCAGATTTTCCCTAAATTAAATCTTTATAAATGGCAAATTCAAATTAATGGATTAAACTGATTTATCGCCCAAGCCTATCCATACCTCAACCATAGGTGAAAGTTTGAACCTAAACAGACAAATAAATTTAAAGTTTTTCCTTTTAACTCAACTCTTCCTTCACCACGCCTGACCAAAGCAACGCCCTCATTACTGAGAATGAGGCTCTGATCTGTTAATCCACCTCTTGCTTTCTGGTTGAGGACCATGTCCGCCCCAGTGCACGCTGAAGGTCATGGACCGTAGACACCAACAGAACCACATCATCCACATAAAGCAGAGACAAGACCCTGAGGTCCCCAAACCAAACACCTCTCCACAACTACGCCTTGAGATCCTGTCCATAAACACCACAAACAAGATTGAAGACAAGGGATAAAGCTCAAACGAGCTCGACTTTGTGCCAATAACGCCGACACAGATCCTGTTTTGGTTATACAGAGACTGGATAGCCAACCCTGGCCTCCCATCCTCCTACAGCACCCTCCACAGAAAGCCTCAGGGAACACAATCACAAGCCCTCTCCAAGTACATGTAAATACTTTAAGGATTTACTCTCATAAAGATCTATTTATTTTTATTAATAAATCATAGTGTGTCACTTGAGAAAGTATATTTTGAAGTACGGTGGCCTGGAGGTGCAAAACAAAATTACAAAATCTGAAACACTTTTACAAGTTCTGAAACAAATTTACATTTTAGAAAACACTTTTACAAGTTCTGAAACAAATTTACATTTAAGAAAACACTTTCGGCTGTTGAGATGCCCCCTGTGCCTCTGGTCCTTCAGTGGTGTCCTCAGTGCTATTTAAAAATTCAAAAGACCGACCACATGAAAAACAAAACAGCGACAAGGCACTTAAATGTGTTCCACAAAACGGACAAAATGCCAGTCAATTCCCATCCATCTTGGGTCAGTTTGAGCACTCCCATTTCCGAGTCAGCTTCGGTGTTACGGTCCCTCCCTTTCCGGATTGTTTTCTTAAATGTAAATTTGTTTCAGAACTTAAAAGTGTTTTCTAAAATGTAAATTTGTTTTCTAAAATGTAAATTTGTTTCAAGACTTGTAGAAGTGTTTTCTAAAATGTAAATCAGAACTTGTAAAAGTGTTTTCTAAAATGAAAATTTGTTTTCTAAAATGTAAATTTGTTTTCTAAAATGTAAATTTGTTTCAGAACTTGTAAAAGTGTTTCAGATTTTGTAATTTTGTTTTGCACCTCCAGGCCACCGTATTGAAGTTCTTGAGCATTTTTTTCAAACTGTATGTTTTACAGACATGTTTACAGACATGTGTTCTAAACTGTAATTTCATTGTGCTCTGTACAATGACAATAAAAAGTCTACCTTATCTTATCTTATCTTATCTTACGTTGACAGTAAGACAGTCTGAAACGATGAAACGTGCTGTGTAAATGTTTAATCCAGCAAATGGCGCTGCCACAGAAGGAATGCACCACTCACCACAGCCAAACATCCCTCTTCACAACACAACTACACACTCCCCACAACTGAACCCTGTGAAACGCCCGAACAGAAGGAACACACTGAGCATCCCCGAGCTGCGTGTTGGGAGTGTACGAGAAAAATACTACAAAACAGGAAACATGAGTGTGAGTGGTTTGTAAGGGTGTGGGTGTGGCTGGAAGCTCCAGCCTCTTTATAGTTCCTTTTTTTACTTTCTGAGTAGCGTGGCAGCTGCACCCAACGCTTTCTGAAGACCTCGTCATGTTAACATACGAGCACTGGCTCGTACTCCTCAACCAATCAGAGGGCTTGCTATTAGAATTTGATCAGCTTTGTAAACGTAGCTGTGGCTGGTTTGCTCAGCGGGATTCAACAAGTTCAGAAATTCAGTCCCTGGTTTGACCTCTGCAAAGTCCATGCATGCTTCTCACCAATCTGAGCTAAATGCAAACATCTATTTAGCATCTACAATCTGATTTAAATGTCCACAAAACTCCTAATTTTAGATCAATTTTAGTCTCAGACGAGGGTGGAGATGTCATTTCAAATGTCCTATTAATCCATATGCGCATAGTAGAGTTGTTGAAGTCTCCTCATTTTATCTTCTTCAGCAGGTAACATAATTTTAAACCAATTTTTATTATATAATACAACGATTTACAAATAAAAATAGCCACTTCTCAATTAAAAAAAATAAAAAATAAAAGTGACACTTTGACATTTCTGTCATCCACAGATCACCTGTTTTGCTTGAGGTTTTAAATACTGGAGTAAATTAAAAACCGTTTTTCCCAGCTGTTGGTTACCAGATAATCCCTTTAGAGTGGGTAAAAAAATAAAATAAAATAAAAAGAGATTCCTCATTTAAATATCCCAATGGTAATGCACAGCTTGGCAACAATGGAAAACAGCTCATTAGCAGTGGTCCCAATAGACTAATTATAATTTTTCCGCAGCATTTATTGGATCAATTGTTTTGTGAATTAAAAAACAACTATTTATCAGCATTTACTTAATGAAGTGAAAAAATTCAATCATCTCAGCTTCAGTAAATAAAATGTACTCTGGGAAATTGACCGTATGGCAGCATGACATTCAGCGTGAAGCCTCATCACCGTTGCAAAAATGTAAACTATTCTGCTTTATTTTCCAATAATAAGGTAATTTTTTTTCATTTTGCAACACAATAGAGTTTTGTATAAAACTGAACTGAAAAATGACCAGAAAACAATATTGACAGTGATTGTAATCATTTTCTTCTACTCAAATAAAATAGTTATATCTATAATTTACTTCTCTATAAAAATATACACCAGTAAACTGCAGTATTCTGAATTTAAATTGAAACATAGCCGCTGATTATTTTAGCTAGCGAGAAGAAATGATGCACCTGTTCAACTGTATCACTGAGAAGAGGTGATAAACAATGAGAACACAATTCAGAGGCAATAACCACGAGCAGGGCAGTTTCACTTGACTGGGCGACGCAAATCATTTCTAGATAATAACATGGACCAAAAGCTATATGCCAACTGCTTTCAGAACCTAAAAGGAGGTTTTCAGAGAACAATAACCTKTTTCCCCCCATTTCTCCCACATAATAACATGTGCTCATATTGTGGAGCCAAGAGCCTCAACTCAAGTTAATGAATTTTTGTCTAATATTTCAGAGTCACAAAATGAATGTACTGTGGACGCTCCTGTTTTGGTTCAGGGATCAACAGCCATAAAAAAGGTCACTGATTTTGATTTGGCCTTGATATTTTCATGGCAGAGTGTAATCTTTGTCCAGGATGCAAAATATTATTAAATATGTACTTTAAGGCACTTTTTTCTTTGAAAATATATTCAAGAACATAACTCTGGAGTTTGAGCCAGTTCTCACGATTGTTTTTGTTTCATCAGAGAAACCACATCAATGTCAGAAAGTGTCTTTAAACCCAATACTATCCCATGATATACAGTTCATTCGCAGCATCAAAGAGCTTCACTAATAAGAATACTTGAGTGATAGATTCTGTAACGTGTCATGCTCCTAAATATATTTCTGGCAGTCCAGTTTTTGTCCCCGTGGGTGTCAGGTGGCCAACAATTCCTATAATGAGCGCAGTGATGCACAAACAACACTGGCAAACAGGATTAAATTGGGATTTGGTGCCTGTGCTGCAAAGTTTCAGCACTAAAATCATAGACTGCATATGAAAGAAGAAAGTATGGTATTGAATGTGAATGAAAGTGATAAACTTTACACAAAACATTGTTTCCCCATTGGATTTTTTTCTTTTTTTATAAAAATTACACAACATGAAAATCTCTGCAATTTCATTTGCATTAGCTGAATCTCATATCTCTCACTTAAATAAACAAAAATAACAAATATGTCAAGTCATAAACTGATTTTAGATACCTGTAATGTGAAGAGTAATGAAGCAGATTAAATGTAAACATGGCTTGTCATACGCGTGAGCTTCTGCATGCTGCTGAAAATGATCTGCTCCCTGAGCAGGAGCCGACTGCTAAATTGGCAAGATGGAGCAAGGGAAAAAGTTAGTGCTGGGCGGTATACCGTTTTGTACCGAAAACCCGTTTTTATTTTTGTTATGATGACTTTTCTGAATACCGGTGTAAATAGCCTGAACACATGCGGAACATTTCGTCGCAGCCGCCAGTGAACTGTTTCCCTGGGGACACTTTTCGTTGCAGCACCGCTAAGCGCATTAGCATGCTAATGTTAATGTTGGAACAACTGGCGGCAGGTGGTGTGTTTCAGCCACTTATATCGTCTGACGTAAAAAAAAAAAACATCCCGTTTTTACCATCGCTGAATAGTAAACAACTCTTCAGTGTCGTGCACGGTTAGATTTAATGCACTACGTGATAACGGAGACGTTATTGCATGGAGACTCTAGCGTGCTTCTATTGTGAAAAGCCCGGGGGGAAGTAGTTTGTAGTGTAGCGGAGTTGACTGGTGTGCAAGGCGAGTCATCTTTATTTTATTAACGTGTTTTATTAACACGTAACAATAGACCAGATAATGATTTTTTCTCAACCCTTCACGATCGGAACAAAATACTTGATTACTGTCTACAACCAGGCAAAGAAGAAAAGATGTACAAGAGAAGAGAAACAGTGATAAAAGAAAAAAGTCACTAATCAAAGTTTGTACATTTTATTATCAGCTGAGCTGTGAGGGAAAAAATACCATCAAATACCGTGAAACTGGTGTAATTGTTGAAAATACCGTGATATAAAATTTGGGTCATACCGCCTAGCTCTAGAAAAAGTCCACAACTTCTTTTCATCTCCACAGTTAACTGAAAAAAAACAAACTCACACACACACACAAAAAAACATAGCTTTTCCAACTTTGGTGTAAAAAAACAACTACGGATGTTAAAATGTTTCGTTGTGCACAACGTACAGTGGGATGGTGGGAGAAATTATCAAGATTTCTCCGCTGCGATACAATATTTCATAAAGATATGAGAAATCTTTAAACTTATTGTGGTGGTAAATTTAAAAAAGGACAAAAATTGCTCCCGTAATTAATACAACTCTTCTACTTTATGGATGAAGGGGTGGAGGGAAATTGTTAAGCGGGCGGTCAGTTCTAYTGTACAATGTTGGGGAAACACTGCAAAAAATAAGAAAATATGTGTTTGGTAGTTTATTTCTTTGTTGTAACAAAGCTTCTTGGCAATCAGTCGGATACTGTTGGAAAGCCTGTTAATGTCCCTTTTAAATGGTGCCACATTTGTAAGGAACACGCATTTATGGACTGAGCAGCAGGATGGCTGCGCACATGAAAAATTTGCCAAATCTTCTCTAACAAACAGTTTATTTTGCTGTCGCTATTGACGCACGTTTTGAGCTTCTGGTACCCCCAGGTGCTGCTAATCAGATGTGTGCTATAAAATTTATTGCCAAGAAGCTTTGTTACAAGAAAGAACTAATGTACCAAACACAAGTTTCCATACTTTTTTTGTGCTAAGACTGGTTAAAATAGATGTCTGGCCAATGCCAACCTGGTCTGGTGAGATGTGCTGAGGATGCATTAGCAGCACCACAAACTTTAGCTTTTAGCCCATTCCAGTTCCAGCCTGTAAAAGAAATCCRAGCGCAAACGTCTTCACTGTAATTACCTTCCTAACATTTGCTGCTGTCACTGCTGTACAGCGCTCATTAATCTGCCTGGGATGCCACTGCACCACAGCTGGTGCAAAACTGTGTCACGAGCTCCCGTCTGCACCGACACACGGCTGCGCTCTCTGCACACCGATTCAACCCCCTTCCCTCGCAGCAGCCGATGCGTCTTTGAGCACAACTGAAATGTACATGCTGTGTCACATGATGACTCACAGCGGCGACCAACCAGTGCTGCCTAATTGTTGCACCTGAAGCATAAAACAAAAACAAAAACAAAAAAAACCTGCATTCTGTGTCTCCAAGGACACAAGGCAATAAACTGCACTGCAAGTTGAAATAAAGACTTCTGATTAAGAGGGGGTTTTAAAGAGGCAGGGAAGCGGAACGCTTTAAAGACTAAATGTATCCCCACTCACCTTTGTGCTTCCTCTCATCAGCAGGACGTGGAGAGGTGACAGGAGACGAGTGTCGGCGAGTAAYACAGAGAGAGATGATAGACCGGCAAGCACTTGATTGACGAGAAATGAAACGAGAGAACAAAGGAGAGAAGTGAGGGAGGGGAAGAGCAAACGAGGCTAAGAAATGAGCAGGTTGGGGTTTTGTTGCAGGACGGAGAGCGCAGGATAACCGGTGAGACGGCGAGGGAAGTGCAGCGAGGCCAGCGCAGTCGAGACTGCCTCTTAAAGGAACGTCTCAACACTCAAACAGCTTATGACAAATAAACRTCGGCCAAGCTGAGGTGGCTTGCATGGCTGGTCGTTTGAAGGAAGGATGGACTTTTTTTTTTGGCAGYGAATGACTGTGAAGGCAGAAAACTGATAAGAGAGTGGGGTGAAGTGAAGAAAAAGGTGAATCTGTAGTAGAGCTGGGCGATATGATCAAAATTTTATATCACGGTATTTTCAACATTTTCACAGGTTTCACGGTATTTGACGGTATTTTTCTTTTCATCACAGCTCAGCTRATAATAAAATGTACAAACCCTGCTTAATGACTTTTTTCTTTTACTGTACCTCTGTCTGTGTCGCTGTTTCCCTCCTCTGTGTCTGTTTTTCTCTGACTGGTGGTTGCAGACAGTAGTCATGCATTTTGGTCCAGTCGTGAAGGAGGAGGGTTAAGAAAAGATTATGATCGGKTTTAATGTTTTATGTTATTTATTAAAGCTTATCAGCATGACTCATCTTGCACACCAGTCAATTCTAACTCCACTACGAACTACTTCCTGCAGGCTTTTCACAATAGAACCACGTTAAGTCTCCATCAGCATAACGTCTCCATATTAACTAACTGCGTTAAATCTAACTGTGCACGTCACTGAAGAGGTGTTTACTACATTCAGCGACAGCAAAAATGGGATGTTTTTTTAAACGTCAGTCAATATAAGCAGCGGAATCGCCACCCGCTGCTGCAACTAGCTGCTCCAAACATTAGCATGCTAATGCACATAGAGGTGCAGCAAGGAAAAATGTCCCCCCTGGGAAACAACAGTTCACTGGCGGCTGCGGCGAAACGTTCCGCTATTTAAACTGGAATGTCCGGTATTCAGAAAATTCATATAACAAAAATAAAAACCGGTATTCGGTACAAATTGGTATACCGCCCAGCACTAATCTGTAGAAGGTTTTTTCAGAGGGAAGCGAGCCGATCGGTCAAGGGCATTTGGAGCACTAACGTCCCTTCATTACAGCAGCAACAGATGGATCTAAAATGAGGCGGAAGAAATGAAATGTGCAGTTTCCTCATCATCTAYGATACCCGCAGAGGAATTAACGTTAACATTTTAGCACAACTCACCCCATTCATTTTCTCTGCCTCTSGCTTGTTTATACAATTGTCCTCTTTCAATGCCAGGCTGAACAGTATTGCCTTTATGTCACTCGAGGCCAGCAGGGCAAAGATAGAAGCTGACACAATGAAGAGCGCACACACCAGACTTACTGTAGGCAACAAAACACAAAGCAGAACCAGACCTCATTTCTCAAGTGCCTCGGTTTCTCAACGCGCCGCTGCTTAATAAAGCAACGAGAAAATTCCTACACGCAGAGAGAGCGCCTCAGCTGTACGGAGGGGGTGCAGCAACTTTTGTACAAACAGGGTAAAACAAGCAGCTGGCTTGTATGAATCAGCCGTTTTTATAAAGTCGTTTTCCCGTCGAGCTCAATCAAAAGCCGCCTGCTTCACACAAATGTCTGGCGAATTACTTCTGCTTCAAAATGCATGTGCTGATTGCACCAAACAATAAAAATAAAACAAGTGTTACTCACACAAATGCTCAACTGAAGGGAGGAGAGCCACAGGTCAGGTGCTGTTATCTTCCTTTTCACATCCTGTCCATGAACTAGAGAAGTGACAAATGAATTCATCCCAGAGGTCTGACTTTGTCCTCTATCGTCTCTCACCCATCGTGTCCCTTTCTGTCCCACACACACACACACACACACAAACAAACAAACACACACCCCAGTCTGGTCCCACCGGCAAAAAAAATCCTATCTGCGTCAGCTGCACCTGCTGCCTCTGACTCTTTGCTTCTCAGCGGGGAGGCGCCGTCTCCCAGAACCCAAACACACACATGTACACACCGAACAATGCTAAGATCAGTCCACTTTGATGGGGAGGAGGAGGAGGGGGGGGGCTGTCTCTTAAGAATGACAACAACGAAACACGTCGAGCTCAACGCCGACTTCAAAAGGTTCTCCGTGTGCACACGTATTTCCAGAAATCCTCGTCGTGAAACTCGGTCAGGCGATCAAGAAATGAGCTACTTTAAACTTCCAGGTTTCCCGAACAAATAAATTAATAAATCATGTTAAACTTGTTGATAAATGATCCAATTTCTTGTCCTCGATTCACTTTAAGTCTAAAGGCAACAACAGCTCATGTAACAGCACGAAGCAGCCTGGCAAAACTAAATCTACTCAATCTGACCTTTTCAATTTTGCCTGCTGAATTAATTCTTGAAATGTGTGGCAACTGCTTTAATTTACTTTGTTAAAGTGACTAAATTTTTATTGACACTATTTAAGCAAACAAAAAACCGTAGTAAGTCACTAATTTAACCCTTCTGCTGCCCTTGGGTCAAAATGACCCCTGAGCTCTCAAAGGTTTTAAAACAAAACTGGTTAAACATTTTCAAGGTTTTTAACAGTAGCATTTCACTGCTTAATGAGGCGCCTAAAAGGTGCTTTTGTCAAATAAAAATGAATAAATAACGCCAACAATCCAAAGCTTTCTACCTCTACAACTCAACAAACTGGTTCTTTTAGTGTCAGACTGTTATAAGCTCAAGTTGTGCAACTTTGTTTTTATTTTATTTTCCAGATAAAAGTATGGGATGTCATTTATTTCTTTCCAGTGACTGTAAGGAGTGATTATGATTTAAACATTTCAAGTAGGAGTTATTGTTTTGAAACTTAAAAGCAGATTTAGCTTAATTTATGTATCAGGGAGCGATGCTGTCACTGTTACTGTGTATCATTTAGCTCATGTTCGGCACAGAATCAGCTACATCTAATTGATAAACTGTTGCTGTAACTTATTGATCTTTGTTTGTTCCTCACTAAAGATTTCTATGGTTTTGCTCCAAAGAAAAATACACTTAGGTAATGAAATAGCAGTAAAATATTTACAGTACAGGTAATGCAATGTGTCTAGTAGTTTGTAGGCAGGGTTTATTATATTTTCTAACTGTTGCAGTGGTTTTCTTTGATATATATCTGGACTTGTGCGAGGATGCACTTCTCACTCTTGTGCTTTCACCTGATCGTACAGCTTTTACTGGGAGATGCAAGAATGGCTCTACAGAACAAAATGTGCAGCACCACCCTTAAAAATTCAAATCACAGTTTAAGAGTCAACCAGGCATGAGGATTACATCTAAAACATTTGTAATATTAATAAAATTTGGGATAATACATACAACAATAAATACAATGCCTCTGTGACTGTAGGTCATCTGTAGCAAAATATACTAATAAGTAAGTAAACTTTATTTATATAGTAACTTTCACAGTCATAAATATCACAAAGTGCTTAACAGAGAGCAAAATAACTAAAAACAATAAAAACAGGTCACAAATATAATGAACAAATTTAAAAACAGTAAACAACTAAAAACCTGTCTGAATAAAAATGTCTTAAGATGTTTCTGAGTCATTGGAATCTGATCAGTGAAGGGACAGAGGGATTTATAACAAATAAGAGGTCTTTAATCTTTTATTTTTATTATCATGAAGCCCAATCCAGTTCTAAAGAATGATAAAAGACTACAGAGTCAAACTCCTTACATATACAAATCCCAAGAAACACTAAACCAGCCTTTTGGAGAACAGCAAACAATTGAGTCCCCAGTGGTTTTCAGAGTTGTGTAAGCCTGATGTTTAAATACTCTTAAGGTCAGATCTCTCTGGTTTCAGTGGACGCAGGTTTGACTCTCTCAGCCTGAAATGGCAAAGTAACTGAAGGGGCTCCTCCCTGTTCAATGTGTGTGTGACTTTAGTACACACCACAGTCTTTACACCGTTTGTACTTGTGGTTGTTTTTCAAGACTACAAACAAGAAAACCAACTTCATAAAATCCAAGATGAGTAATAAAAACCGTACATAGATTTAAATTATGAACCTGAGTTTTCTATTCAGGCACAAAAAAAGGAGGGATTTCAAATTATTTTCTGCAGTCTACTGTGAACACAATGGCACAGAAAGAGCAAAAGAACCACTAAAACCAAAACAGCAGCCACACAAAAGATGAAGCGCTCCAAATAGTGCATTTTAGATTCACAGAAACTATTAGTCACCTCTTATAATAACTCATGCTCCCCAACAGGATCTTAACAGAACAATCGAAGTGGGTCATAAAAGCTAATACAGATCGGGCGGCCTCATATCCAACTGTGGGGGCCGGTGTTGTTGGCCGGGCTTCACATCATATGACTGACAAGAGGGTTTATAACCCACCAATAATTGTGGCTTTTTCAGGTTGCAATCTGTCTTACTCTCTTTCTGCCATCTGTGTCATGTTGCTGAATGTAGGAGTCATCTTACCCTTGACCCTTTCTCTGTTTTCCACTCCTCGCTCTGCCCCCCCCCCCATACTCTGCTTTAGCCAGACAGTTCCAGTTCTCTCCCACAAATCAGCACTGATACCCAACAGCAGTACAATCCTCCTTCACCCGTCTCCGCTTTAATTTTTGCCCAGTTTTCATCCGTGACGTTTAAAAAAAACGTTGAAATATAGATTCGATTCTATACTCACAAAGCACCATCCAGACCTCCGAGATCTACTCCTTTGTCTCGACCGCTGAAACTGTTAATCTACTGTTGGCATGCTCCAGGGGTTTTAAATTGTGTTACTGGAGCAAAGTGGGTGCCAGAATTAGTGAGTACGACCAAATCAGTGCAAAAAAGCCGGGATAACTTAAAGAGGAGTGTGACGCACCAACACAGCTTGTGATATGAAACTGCATCAATACTAATGAGAATAATTACCCTGTTAGTTTTGGTCTTCCTTCCAAATCCTAATGCTGACTTACCCATAAAAATCTTAATTTACCTGCTTTTTGAGTTGAGGTTGACCAGAATGCGATAGCCAATATTCAAGATAATTTTCTCCATTTTTGTTACCAATCTGTTTTATTACCTCCGCCAAGGGAGGAGGTAATGTTTTCGGTTGAGTATGTCTGTCCGTGGACAAAATTACTCAAAAAGTTATGGACGGATTTTCATGAAATTTTCACCACAAGTGGTTATTGAACAAAGGAGCACACCATTAAATTTTGGTGATGATCCGGAACACGATCCGGACCCAGGAACAGCCAATCAGCTTCAAGGAAGCTGACCGTACACTTCCAATCACATTGGATCATTCGTAGATGGGTCAAGCCCCCCGACTGTAGACATCCAATGGGATTGCCTGAAGTGGTGTAGAAGACCAATCACGACGGTGCATGGAAATAAAACTTTAGAATGAATTGTTTTTAAATCGAAAAACTTACTGTTTGAAGTTACTTTAATGTAACAACAGATCATTTTCATAATACATCGGCCTGCGTGTCCTAAAAATTTTCTGTTTACGTTTTAGGAGGTTTTTTTTTCCCCCCACCTGTATTGGAAAGGTAAGCTAGCTAACTCACCACCCCCGTTCAGGTCTGTTATCCAGTAGATAACGCTAAGGTTTTCTTAAACAATTATGTTTATTCTGTTGTTTTTTTATGGCTAAATGTTTTCTTTTCTCTGATGCTGTTCCACTCCTTCTGTTGCATGTAATTTATTACGTGTTTAGTCATTGTAAAACAAYTGTACACAAGCACACACTATAAATGTAATAAATCATACACAAAACAAACACACACACACAAACATACGGCCTTGGTGGAGGTTTGCGCTCTCAGAGTGCTTCTAGTTTATTTAAGAAAATGCGAATGCTTTACTTAAATAAAAAAAAAACGTGTATTTACAACCCTTTGAAGAAACCGTACATTTACAAATAGCATGTAAAAGAGCACTCTCACTTGAAAAAACTAATTCATGAGCTACAGCTGGTTGCAGCAGTTGTCACTGCATCTTTATTTTCCCACTTGATAACTGATTGCACAGAAGATTTGACAATTATTTTACAAACGGCCAATACAACCAATTACTTTGCAGGACTAAAATGGTCTGGACTTGTGTTATCATTAGCAAAACCAGTGAACAGGTGTTTTAAAAAATGCTGACATGACTGCCATGTGTATCCGTGTACCTGATTATTACCATTAATGAATGGGTAAATTATAAAGCTACAGTTCTCAACTAACCGTCAACTTGGGGTTAAACAGTCTTTTAAATGCATCATAAATACTTCAGCTTTCAGAAAAACATGATGCAAAAACTAATCTTTTTTGTTTGTTTTTTTTATGTCTGAAACACTGAGGTCAATGTGATAACAAAAAGTAATGGAAATTACAAACAAATCTAACACCTTATTTTTTTATGAGAAGCACAATGGCTGTAAGGATAAGAGGAATATAATCCACCGTTTAACATTATGTTTGTTTTTGTAGCTTTGAGCCGTCTGGGAAAATCCCGCAGGGTGCAAGTGTTCTGCCAGCAGAACAGTGTGTGATGAAAAGTTAATAAAGGACAAGGCTATGCGCTTCAACTGCGTTAATGTAAGTTTGCGTCATTTTAAACTGAATAAGAAGCATTAGTAAAATTTTGGGTTTAGATTAACTACAGTAGAACATATGAACTTGGACATGTCCACATGTGATGAGTAGAAAAGAAAGTGCGAGATATATAAATAAAGAATGAGAGTGAACGGCCTGTGGTAAGCTGATCTACTGGCCTCTGCCCTCTTGTTCTCAATCCAGACTTCCGGCACATGACCCAGCTAACAGTATTACAGAGCGCTTTGATTAGACCTGCTGCTGAGCGCATGTAGTGGCGGATGCAGTGGCATAAAGAGGGGACATGAGAGCTTTTCCACAATGATAGAGGAATGCTAGACCCCACCACCACCACCACCACCACCTCACAAACATGTGTGCACACTTACCCCATTAACAGTAGCTTCGATCTCAATGTACACAAATGTTCACAGAGGAAGAAATGGCACAAGGCCGGCCAGATTAGGCTTGAGAGTCAGTGAGTCAATGGATTACTCTGGTTCTATTATTCTGGGTGAAAACTAAGAGTAGTGCTAGGATCAACAGTGGCAGAGCCCTGGGATCACAAGCGGTGGAAGTTAAATTAATTGAAAAGTCCTGTCTCTGTCTAAACATCAAAACTACCAAATTAAAAACAAGTTCAAAACATAGCTGCCCTAAAATGGAATGAAAGAACCATAAATCAAGATTAGCCTTAAGAAAAAAAAGGAAACGCCTTAACTCTAACTTTTATGTAAACCTCCCATAACATTTTGCAATCCAGCTAATAAACAATGACCTCCTTTAAGTTAGTGAAAGGGACGAAAACAAATCATTGCAGGAAAAAAAATGTTAATGAACAGCTCAGTGTTAAAATTCCACAGTCGATGCTTAAGTGAGCATTGTTATCACGTTAGCAGATTGGGTTTTAAATCGAAAACACGTGGTGTGTATGTACACACGCTGTACTTTCTCAGCTTTAAGGAGTGGTGTTTACGTTGCATTTCTGTGCCAAGCTTGCACATCAGGTTACATTCAGACACTTTGTTTGAAACAAGTAGAACCACGTCCTGCAAGAACTGCTTTTTAGTGCTCAATAAATGCACTATAAGCAGATAAAATAAACTAAGTTTTACTAGCATTGACAGCTTTCATACTGAGGTGTTTTAGGAACAGCTTTCTTTAACCCTTCTTTTGCAGGGGTGTGCACTTTTTCCACATCTCCTGGTAAATGCTGCAACAGCAGGCCTTTAAAACGGATGAAAACTCATTGTGACAAGAGATCTGCTGCTGTTTCAGTAACAGAGGCTTTGTTTGATTGGTCGCCTTTAATCCAGATGAATTCATATGTATGGAGGGAGCGATAATGAAGCTCCAATCTCCTTCGAGTATTACCGAAATTTTAAATGCAATGCGTGAGTATTTCCATTCTTATAACTGTCACTTGAAGCCCAAACAGCACATTCCCCTCACCACAGTGAGTTGTTACAACTCTCTGTTAAAGTTTACATTGCTGCACTTACTGTAAGATGTAAATGTTTCTATTATAAAYCTCCTGAAATATACTGCGAACACTTCTACGAATGTAATTCGTTTTTATTATACTTCTTTAAAAAAATAAATATAAAAAGGCTCACAGTGGATACGGTGTGATACAATACATAAAAAGTAGAATAAAACAGAAAACACCAGAGATATTGGCAAGAATTTGGTGATATTAAACATAAAACGCAGAGGTCATGATACGATACATTGCGATATACTGTCATTTCTTCCCCCAAAAATTCTAATTTTATATTTCTTATTTCATCCATGTTTAAATAGCTAGRCCAAATGTGCCATTAAATAGTTTATTAATATATTTGTGGCAGATTTTAGATCTGTGATATTAATTTATTACAAAATTATGGTCACCCAACACACTACCAATACTTGACATGTGCTAGCATTCAGTAAACAAATCAAATGAAGCTGCAGTCTGTGTTTCTGTCACGGGGCGCCTTAAGGGGGTAGAGTGAGTATGCCAGTCATTTCAATACCTCAGTGTGTCATATGGTCGGGGCATTCGGTCACTGCAATAACACCCCCCTTCGGTTTGGGGCACTATTTAAATGCCTTCCTTACTGCCGTAATTGGAGTCATTTTTGTTAAATCCATAGGTTGCAATGTGTAAAATATTATGAAGCTATCTTCATCCATTCAGGAGCAGAAACAAAAGTTTTTCAYCAATAATTCACCCTCATCTTTGTTGTTTCAGTGTGACATTACTCCCGAGAAGCAGTTTTGCTCAAGGACAGCAGCATCTTTCTCTGGGCTTCTTCCAGCGTTTCCCCTGGGGTATTCTGTAGTTTAGCAGCCTTTTTGTACAGCTGCATTTTCCAGGCTCTTTTCCAAAGGAGGCTATTATTGCTATCACAGGACTAAATGGAGCCAATCTCTCAACTTACTACTGTTAAACTCAAGGGCGGTGAGACCTGTATGGAACCATTCGTCGTCTACTTTAGACAATTGAAAACTCTGAATAAAGAGATCAGGGGACAGGGATGGAGACTGCGTTGAATATTTAAAGAAGGATTAAACGATTCCTCAATGAATTTGGAGTGTTTCCTTTAACAAGCCCATCCCTGCTGAAGAGTCAAAGTGCTCTCTTGGTAGCAAAAGGAGAAGTAATGTGTACATGAACAACTAAACAGCATATGACAGGAGGGGAAATAGTTGTAACTAGTGCTGTACCAAACAATTTTCTAATTGATTAATCTAACGATTATTTTTTTCGATTAATCGATTATTCTAACAACAAATCTAAAAGTTATTCTGATGTGAGTGCACTGGATATTTAAAA
>NW_013952486.1:1037394-1042128 GCF_001266775.1 Austrofundulus limnaeus | reverse complement strand
ACTAATAATAGCAGAAGCTCCGTTGTACAACCATGACCCTGAGTCAGACCCAGAGGCAGAGTCGTGGTCGCAGCTTCTTTTTTTTCTCCCCTCCTCTGCTCTGCCCTCACTCTGCATGCTGTTACCGRAGCAGGGAGCAGCAGCAGTGAAAATACCTCAGAAACTCGAATAAATAGGCTTTAACAAGGCTTTAATAATCTAAACAATAGGGAACATGAGAAAACGTGTTCATAACGAATGAAAATAAATAATTAAATAGTGTCCRTGCTGATCTCTAACCCTGGTCTCCTGCTCTCTGGTCCAACACTCTACCCATTGCCCTATTGGAGGCTTGTAGTGAAATGAGCTGCGCATTACACAACAACAACCGTGACGGCTTTTTATACTGAGGAGGAGGAGTCTCACCCGGGGGTTGCTAGTTGAAGGGCTGAACGCAGGTTCCGGTGGGTTGTCGTACGGCTTGTGACATCACAAAATGACGGAAGTATAAAACTTGTCGTTAATATACATTAAAATAGATTTACTTACAATAAATATGCCCCTGGGTGCATTTTTTTGGTCCTAGGACTGCTTTTTTAAGAAATACATACCCAAAGTTGAGTAAAAAAACTTTTAAAAAGTGAATTTTGCATAATAAGTCCCCTTTAAGAAAGTACGTGAGTTGCAGCTTCTTAATGCATGGATGTATAAAAACATCTGGCAGTCATAACCAAAGAACAGCTTCTTCATTGCACCTAATCAAAGAAATGTTAAACTTTGTTAAAAATGTTAGAAACACACATTTGTGCTGTTTTCTAGGAGATGCGAGAAGAGTGGCTGGTAAGTTCCTACACCATCTATTAATTTTATTTATCTATGCTGCGACAGTAGTGTTATAATGTTCAAACATCACTTAGACCAGTGTTTCCCAAAGTTGGGGTCGGGACCCAAAGTGGGGTCTCGAAACATCAAGGTGGGGTCCTGAAAAGATTTTTGGAATTTATTACATTTATGGTTTAGTTGTTAMAAAGGAGTGAGGTTAGTGTATTTAAAATGGATAAATGTAGTATAAAATATTGTTACTATGCCCATGTTTAGTTGACCTGATACAAATGTTTATCATCCAAAATAGTTGTGGTAACAGGTCTCTGCTACTGTTATTTTATGGGTCAAAAGCTGAAAAGTTTGGGAACCACTGAACTTTGGTTCCCAAAGTTGGACTTGGGACCCAATAATGGGTCATGACGCACCTTGGATAATCTCCAGAAATCAATTTTAAGGGTAATAAAATAATTGCTGATGTAATATTTTCCCTATAACTATTACAAAAATACAAAAAAAGTATAAATAAGTATTTATATTTGTGTACAAGCTGTTTAGATTGTCAAAAAGCCTGTGTTTTTAGGGTTATTAACAAAGTTCATGTACTCAGACCAGTAATATTTGGGGTCACAAGTTTTTGCCATGAATATTTTGTGGGTCAGAAGATAAAAAGTTTGGGAACCACTGACTTAGACTGATATATAAAAATCAAGTTCATTCTAAACTGATGTTGTCAAAGCTAATATATTTGCCACAACTAAAAGCAGATTCTGCTGTTACTACTAAATATATGGGATGATAACAGTATTTGACAATATATTGTTATTTTTGTTCCTAATAAGAGTTTTGAAGTCAATATTGCTCATAACTTTGCTAAAAAGTTATGCAACTCTGTTCTTTCAGTTTGCTTGTAGGATTTGAAAAAAAAGATTTTTGAACAATGTTACAAGACATGGCATGTAGCTCAAAGTGGCTGCAATTAAATGTTTTTTATATAATTCAGTTCTGGTAGAGGTTCAGTCTTGGACAGCTTTAGTGATCCTGGAAACCAGGAAATGGGTCAAATGTCAAAGGTTCACTTCAAGGAACTCATTCGGGTTTCCAATATGTTGAGAAAATTACCACAAATTACTGTCTTTTTTTCTAAAACATTTAATTGAATCCAGCACGCAAGTGAATTATTAACAACTGAGATCTTGACATCCTAATTGCTTTAACGAAGCCAAATTATTCAACAAAGCTTGTGTAGAAATTGAGCTTGAAAACACTAAATATGTGCAAATATTTTTGTAATAAATGACAAGTCAGCAGGAATATGTTTTAAAAAATGCTTCAAGAGAATTAAAGCATTTTCCTTTAATCTTCAAGAAGAACATGTTTAATTACCTGGCATGTCTTTAAAGAAGCTAGTTTAACCCCAGAAGGYGGTGTCAGATTGGATGCCAGTGGTTTCTGACAACTGCCCCCCGCCCCCACCCTGCCCCCCACCTTCTAGTCTCGCTCCCCTGAGGTGTCACATATCCACCACTTGCCTCTTGTTGCTAAAGGCAGTGAGGAAGAGGAATGGTTTGGCTAGAAATAGCATTGTCACATGAGTGTGTGCAGTGACCAGTCAGCCAGCTGCTCATCCTTACATGGAGCACTGCCCCATTCATACAGTAAAACATGAATACCAACRCTGCGGGAGAAACCCGTGCAGAAACGGGCTACAAGCCTCCATACACGACCAAATAAGTAAGAAAAAAAAAAACAAATGTCCCCAAATTAGGTCATGCATGCTTCAACTCAACATTGCGTTAAGTATTTTAAAAGGGGCAATATCATGTRAAATCAACTTTTTTGAGTTTTACATTATGTTAYAATGTTATACTCTCATAAAAAACATGCCAAAAGCCTTGCTTTGAC
Source organism: Austrofundulus limnaeus (assembly GCF_001266775.1). Taxonomy (NCBI): domain Eukaryota; kingdom Metazoa; phylum Chordata; class Actinopteri; order Cyprinodontiformes; family Rivulidae; genus Austrofundulus; species Austrofundulus limnaeus. The sequence continues at coordinate 1,039,422 of NW_013952486.1, read as the reverse complement.
TCATTCATGCATGTTTGAGAAATCCTGCAGCGTTTTCAGGAAGCCATGCTGAGGAGCAAAACGACAGGTGGGGACCAGAAACGCCTTTTGGTACCAGAAACACCCCTGGGACGTGTCTTTAAGCCGAGCTTCCTCGTGGCGGTTCTTAAAGAGACAGAGGCCAATTTCAAGGCGTTTAGAAGAGGAAGTGATGAGAAGATAATTTTATTTTCTATTTAAACATAAAAACAGAATTTTAATAACAACTAAAGGTGACATAGATACTTTATTATGGTATAGTATTTAAATATATGCCCTAGAAACACATGATATTGCCCCTTTAAAACCTTTTAATTTGAAACTGAAGGACTCTGTAGATAAAATAGGCATTGTTTTGTATCACAAAGGCACATAACTTGGTTAGCCATTTTAAGCAAAGAATAGCTTTTTCCCATGCATCCCTCTGTATTGAAAGTGTTTCGCCATCAGACATTTTCCTAAACCGCAAACTGACCTCAGGCCTTAGTGGCAAAACCCTGACTCATCTTAGCCATATGAGGTTCTAAAAAAAATGTACATGACGACAGAGAAAAGAAAAATAACCCATTCTACCTTCCATTTACAAACCCACAATGCCTCAGTTTAGCGTTTAGCCTTCCATTAGCATGGTTAACACCAGGCCAGCCCTCAAACAAGAGGGGCTCTGTGTGACAGAGTGGTGATACACTCTGCCGCTTACAAAAGGCCACCAGAAAGACAACAAAACAGCTCTCATGGCCTGAGTGGAGTGCACAATCAGGTTGAAAAGAGACAAACAGACAMGCAACAGATCAGAGAAAATGATGCAACAAGCTTGAACCGCTACAGCAATACAAACCAGGTGACTGTTTCAGAGCATAAAGCATATAATTTCCTTTTTTTTTTAATGAGAAATGCAGAGATTTTGTTTTTCCACAGAGATAATAATTAGGAATTAGTCATCTTTTAGTTATTTCTGATATAAATTAAGTTTGTTTTTACTGCAAAGCATCCCAGACAAGCATAAAAAAGAGTGATAAGTAACAATAAAAAAAATCTGTGCTGGTCTRAGTATTGAAGAATGAAGATGATTGAAGATGATTGAAGATGCATTCAAAATATCACAATCATTCAATTAAGACATGGCATGAGTAGAATAAATCCAGCCTCAAGAAAGTTATGTTTCCAGWCAGTTTAAATTTGGTTAAACAGAAACTGTAGCCGATGATTTAATTAAAAGCTGAAATGTTAATATTTTATCCAACCCTTAGTTTTATCTCGAYCCTTAAGCACAGCTTAAATTAAATGATCAGGAAAAAAAGGTTAMTCCTCTTTTACTTCATCATCAGCGTCTTCCTGCAGTACACTGACCCTCCGGCCTTTTTCTGTGCAACAGTGTGCTTCTTTTAACCTTATTGTCACCTGCTGCCATGACAGGTAGACAAAATGTAATTATCTGGGATTATTTGTTTGTTTGTTTGCAAAATATCTCATGCCCCCCCCCCCCCACCTTTCTTACTTCCAAGCCAAGCTCAGCGCACTGCTCCCTACTTCTCCCAAAAGCCCATTCAATTTTTACATCTTTATCAAAATATTAAAAGAATAAAGTAAACAGTTACAAACTTTTACTTTGAAAATTGAAAAAAGACTGATTTATACAGTTTTAGTTATTAAAATTTAATTGTTTTAGTGATTTTTATATAAAAACAAAATGATATTTTCGCAACCTCTGAGGAGACAAGATTGTGGCTTTTAGTGTGAACCTAATTAAAGATGGCCGCCACAGCAAACCCATGTTGTAAACACAACGCAGTCGGTTTTACAATTATGGAGCTAAAGTTATGATGTGGTAATATCTGTGGAATGTTACTTTAAATTATTAATGTTATTAGCTCCACATGATCTATGATAACCCTTTAGAACCAGAATGGGTTAAGCAACACTGATTACATGGGGAGCGCGCGCGCGCGCACACACACACACACACACACACACACACACACACACACACACACACACACACACACACAC
>NW_013952486.1:1034406-1036064 GCF_001266775.1 Austrofundulus limnaeus | reverse complement strand
GTATATTTCATGTCAGAAATTTACTTTTGATAATTAAGTACAAAATAAATCAGGTACTTTAAGACTTTTACTGAAGTAATATTCTTAGAGGAGACTTTTACTTTTACCRAAGTAATTTTATGATAAGATACTTGTACTTTTACTCAACTATCACTTTGTGGTACTTTATACAACACTGGTGTCCGAGTATGGACAAACCTTGGTAGCCATGGAAAAAATGTCAACTGGCTCCATTGTTCTTATTATTTCTAACACAATACACAAATACAATAGGGGGCGTAARTTAAATCAGCTGCTAGATCATTGTTTTTATCTAAATGTCTGTTAGAGGTYTTAAAAGTCTCACTAATTTTCCATAAAAAAACCTACATAAAAGTTGTAAAAGCATTGAAATTTACCAAATAATCATAATGACACTATTACCAGTCTTTTCATTTGAGTCTAATTAATAACATCATTACCTTTGTCAGTATTTATTCTGACATAACCTGATTCTGTACATTGTTAATGCTCTTTGGGTTTTTTTATTAACCAGCTGTAAAAAAAAAAACACATTTAACCTGCTTATAACATGTTTTTTTTATTTATTATGTTGTGATTTATAAGTTATGTAGCAGATGATTTAATTAAAAGCTGAAATGTTAATGTTTTATCCACCCCTTAGTTTTTCCTTGACCCTTATGCTTTAAGGGTCAACACATTGTTACACATGAAAGGTCTGGGGAAAAAAACACTATAAAATGYAGTATTCTAAGCTTAGCTTAAGGGTGCTTAAGGGTCAGAGGGTGCAAAATGACCTTTTATGTAGGTGCAAAATGACCTACATAAAAGTTGTAAAAGCATTGAAATTGACCAAATAATCATGATGACACTATTACCAGTCTTTTCATTTGAGTCTAATTAAATTATTCGCTCTCAGCAGTTTGAATCTGTCTTTAGAGTACAGCTCTAGCATGTCTAATAATATAAGAATAAAAATGGTCACATAGAAATGAACAATATGCATAGGTGGACGTAATGAGGTAAATGTGGCTTCACCTGCCCCATCCTCCTGCAGGATGTTAACGTAAACAAGGGCTGATCTAAACACTGACCTGCAACTATAAGTAATCTGAAATGGTTCTTAGAAAATGCCAACTTCCAAATAAGACGTGTTCTGAGAAAACACATCCACACGAAAACCAGTTCACTCCCTTTAACCTTCTGTTGAACATGAAAACAGAGCGGCGCTGGTTATTTTCGTCCCACTTCTGTGCACATAAACAGTCCTCACATGGCCAGATTTAACAGAGAACTTCCAAAACACGAGCTTTCATAGCTGCACAACTTAACTACGGTATATAAAACATGCAGCAGCTCTGGATTTGTGGTTCATGCCAGCTGCGACCTGACGCCACGGAACCTGCAATTTAGTGTGAATCACTCTGCTTTAATTGTTTTYCTTTTCCAAAAGGATTTCACTTACAAAAATAAGGTCATGTCAAATGTCATCTGAATTGATTTATTATTCTGTCTGCTGATACGTGGTACAGTATAGTATAACACAGAAATATATCGGAGAAATGAAACGATTCACATGCACCAAATCTTTGAGTGCTAGATCAGAAACCTTTTCTAAGAATGTGAGCTACACATCGTTACACATGAAAGGTCTGGGG
>NW_013952486.1:1030660-1033209 GCF_001266775.1 Austrofundulus limnaeus | reverse complement strand
AATATCATTAGCATCGCAAGATTTGTTTAGTTTACACGTCCGTAATGCACACCCGCCTTCAGAGTCAAGAACCAATCAAATTTTGTGAAGACATGCGACCTGAGAGCGCGATTCGCAACGCTGCGGTCGCTATCGCGTCCCGTGTGTCGGGTTTCACCCTGGCTGCGATGACAGCCGTTAATCGCTGTAGTTTGTCGCTCCCCGTGTGTCGAGCCCTTTAAGCTGCGAGTCTTCTCCATGTCATCCTTATGAGCTCATTTCCTTATTTGTGCACAGTTTGTTTAATAAACAGACACAAGGAGAACTATTGCATAATCTCAGTCCAGAGAGTCTGTTATGATGTTCACTAACAAACATTCTTGTCAACAAACGCTCCACACTGTCCTGTTCTGTTCATTTCAAGCACAYGGGCGTGTAAAAAGAAGGAAGTCGTAAAATGTTTTATATTACGTTACAGTTCCATGTCTGTTTTATAGTTTAGGCAGGTGGGAGTCCCTCCTGATTCCAAACAAACAAAAAACAAGGATAACTTTAAATAAATAAGAGACAACAACTTCTAAAACTTCTTTCTCGCCATTTCTTATCACGATAGTAAACATTAACTTATAAATGTCCTTCCGGCTGCTATCTGCTTTTATGGCGTATGTAGATAAAAATATGAAATGGCTATATTTAGTATGATTATCTGTGATAGGGAAGATGAAGTATGAAGATTGAATTACGACAGCTGAGGCAGTCTGTGGCAGAAAAGGAAAACAAACAGGCCCACATGACAAAAATGCCTAAAATAACCACCACACAGGCTTTTTTAATGACTTATTTTAACTAGTGTCTAAATTTGTTGGGTTTGCATTGCATAAAAAACAATTATATGTAGCTTAGTTCTTTGCATATTTGGGTCATTTTTATTTGAGCTCCAATTACTTAAAACCTTATGTTATTATTTTAAAAACAACGACATGCGTATTAAATTTAAAATTCCATATTTTTAGTCACTTTCATGTCCAAATACAAACATTTCCTGTAAGTCTGCACACAACTATGTTGTCTTCCCATCATTTTTTGAAAATATTCCTAATAGATAAATATAATCGCATGGTTTATTTATTTATTTATTTATTTTTACTAAAACATGATGTTCATTTTGTAAGATTATATTACAGTAAAATAAAAATCAATGTAAGCTTTAAAGCTGGGCTTATTTTTAACAAGTTCCACTCACGATAAATAATTTAAACTCATATAGCACCTTTTAATCATAGAAATGTTTGCAAAGTATCTTTCGCAATATTCCTTATTCATGCATAGATGCCAATAGGAGTAACTTGATGTTTTCAAAATTCTTTAAAAGGTCCACCTAAATAATGTCAACTCTAACAAAAGGCCCACATGCATATTTATTGTATCTACATTTGTTGCTTTCTATTGTGCAGTGTCCTTGGGTGTCCTGAAAGGCACTTTATGAATAAAATGTATTATTATTATTATCATTAATAATAAATTGTCTTTTTGTGACAATCATGATCATTTTCTTCAATCCCTACATTCTCGTTTCAGGCCTGTACCGCTCTATAGGCAGGCAGCTTCTCTGCAGAAATAGAAATGCGTGACATACACGGCATTACCGTAAATACTAGATAAGCTGCATCAACTACAAAATGCAGTAAATGCAGAAAACCTGTGCGGTGTGAAAATAAAATTAAATGTGTGCAAGTTTATACTATATATCCAGAAATAGAGCCATCCTGAAAGGTGTTTCGTGTAAGTGGTTGTAATTTATTTTTCACTCTGCTCTGTTGTCATCATATATATAAGCGTGATTGCGCGACTGAGCAGAAGCCTTAACGTGACCGTTCGCACATGTTTGCACATGTGAAAGGAAAGCTGTGTAAGGTTTGTTTTTCTATGCCAGTGAGGGGTCTGAGGTCAAAGGTCTGTGGGTCACAGTTCGCTTCTAAAAAAAAGGTTTTAAAACACACTGTAGATCATAACAAAKATCCAAAATATCATGATAATTATTGCTGGTTATGTAGCTCAAGTCCAGCTAACTTTGTTACATTTTTTTATCAGATTTGATTCCCATTCCCCTTTCTTCATAAGGTTTCTGCAGTTTTCTAAAAAAATAAAAATAAAACACTCTTTTACAGTGAATTATTTCCTTTCAGCTGAAGTTGGCCACACTGCTGCATTATTTAAGGGTTTCTGCTCTTCTCACCATGCATATGTTCTGATGACATGATCTGGTTCAGTGTTTGCTCCTCTTCTTGACAAATGGCTATCATGGTAGCAATGGGTCTCATGCAGGAACATGTTCGTATTCTTATCCTAAATTTCTCTTACTTTTGTTCGTACGAACATGTCACGTCAGATTCAACAAACTCTTCTATCTTCATGAAAAGTGTGTAAATGAGCTGCGTAAATTCCACCTGTTCGTATCCAGCTGCTCGTGCACGCGAGAGGAGATTAGCATAATTACCGCCCCAAAAACACCATATAAGGCTTTGTTTCCTGCCTCAGATATCAGGAAGTGTTCATTCATGAAAAAAGAC
>NW_013952486.1:1028989-1030141 GCF_001266775.1 Austrofundulus limnaeus | reverse complement strand
CGAAAACATTGGTGAATGCCACAAATTCTCCTAAATCACTCGTACGCACAACTTAAGCACAAATCTGTGCGTACGAACGGTTCTTGCATGAGGCCCAATGAGTCTGGCCCCTGCAGGGCACTCTGGGACAGGAACAAAAGGTATGTCACAACAAACAACGGGCTTGTCCTCACAAGTATTATAAGCCCCATGTGAAAACGGTGCACTAAACGTCCATGTGTTAATAATGTTCTTTACAAAGCGGTAAAAGAAAAAAAAAAACTGCCCCAAAACATAAAGTTTTACAGTGACTGAGCCAAGAGAAGTAGCCCCCCTGGTCCCAAGTTACTACTATTATTGGGCAATGGAGAGTTTCGCGCATGCGCAGTCCGGTTTTGCCGTCAAACATTCCCAAAAAGCTCAACAAGAGGGAAATGGACTCGCGTGACAAACACAGCTACACGGTCTGATACGCGGTAACAGCGGCTCTCGGAGCCTGGCGCTAATCTTCACCCGTCTTCTCCAGTTCCGTTCACAAGCCKAACAGAACCAGACGAGCGACAAAACGAACCGACGCGAGCTGATGCTATTGTCGCACACGGTCGGGATGTGGAGTTACGCACGTGCAGCAAGTCCATTCACAGATTAAAAATGTTGCCACTTTTTGGTGGGGTCAAAGGCTGAACGGAAAAACGGGGGCTTTTGCCAACACGAATGTTATAAAACAAAGAAACGACTGCGTGGTTTTCTCAGAGCCGCAGCAGCTAATTTAAATACAGACCAGGCCCGTTCCTTTTTAAATGGAGCTCACCGGAGAAGAAAGTGCTTAAACGAGACAGAAAACCCGTCGAAAACAACAATAAAATAAAGACACCGTCTTTTTTTTCACTATACACACACAAATGTTCTTACCAACGAAATAGGACACCACAAGGGGAGAAATGTGCCGTCGTTTCCCTTTTTTTTTCCGCCTCCACGCCTCAATCTCCGGCTGTATTTTCCCAGAACCAACGTCAAGATTCCGGCAGACAGCGGCGGTCCGGTGCGTGTCAACCCCGGGGAACGGCTACTCTGCTCTCCGCCGGCTCATGCGACCATGTTGCCCTGGATTTGTGCTCTCTCATCCGGGCCGTTAGGAGGGTTGATCCTTGGGTTCAACGCTGCTGCTGGGAG
>NW_013952486.1:1026602-1028131 GCF_001266775.1 Austrofundulus limnaeus | reverse complement strand
GATGGGGGAGGGAGAGAGAGTCAGTCTGGAGATATGCAAGGTGACACCATATGGAGAGATTATAGAGCAAGGTCACTGCTTAAAATGTGTTAAAATAGATGTAAAGCTATTTGTCCTGGATGCATTCAGGAAAATGTATTTCCACTTTGCAGTAAATCCCTGCCAGTGAAGCTCAAGGGAAATTAAATAAAAAATAATCTGCCTGCATGCATAAAGGACCACTGATGATGAAAATTACTAAGTGTTATGCATATTTGTCTCCATATTTTACATCCTTAAAGTTACAAAATGTGTCCAGATGCCTATCCATCCTCATCTATAATAATGGTGACCACGTGTTCCAGGAATAAATGTTATGTAACTGTCCGCCAGTCAACAGCAGTGGGTGGGGGCAGGCCTTTTAGTTGTCTGAAAATTGGTAATAATTGAAATATCTGTGGGTGTCCAAATAAAAATACTGAAAAAGTCTTCAACTGATCCAGAGTTCTGATTTATTTCTCCAGTTTAGCTTCCCTGTCATATCCAGAATAGACTCTGAGATCTTACTTCTAACATTCGAAGTTCTCAACAATCAGACTCCATCTTGGTGAGGACCATATTCAGGGGCGCACCCAAGCTGAGGGGGTTGGGGAGGGCAGGGGCCACCCCTAAAATATTCAGTGGCCCCCTTTAGCCAGACAGTTTTATCCTCTTGAGTTCTAACCCACATAACAGACGGGTGTGGGTCAGATCTGGTGTAAAGCTGGGATTGCAGGCATGGCAAGTGGTTTGTCAACCGGATGTGGGCCAGGTCTGGCAACAATGGCCACTGTTTATATGACGGTATGCAACAACTGGCTTGGCTGTGGTTTGGTTTGTCTGGCTTACATCTGTCAGCTCTGTTTTCAATGACCATGAAAATGTGCAAACTAATATTTCGAAAATAAATTTGCTCAACAGAAACACGTCAATTTCGAAAAAAAACTTACGTTTTTTTGACAAAATGATTTTGCGCTAGGATGAGGTGGTTTCTCGGCCGTATTGAAATTGGTGTATTTCACAAAAATGCAATGGAAACACTTTTTTCGCATCGCGGGAGTCACGTGATCAACAACCGGATGTTTCTACTGGCAAAAAAGACGACGAAGAAAACAACAGGAAGTAGAAATAGTAGTAAAATCACAGAAGTTGTAAAAGTAGTAAACTCACCGACTACAATTTCCCAAAAACACAGCAAACGTAGCCGCTCCCAAGTATAAGAGGCTTGTCACTCAAAAGCCTCAATGAGACGCCAACGTCTCCTCTGATGGCTGATGATGAGTACTAGTGTCGTGGTAGCAATATGCTATGTGTTTGCATCCATTGCCGCCATGTTTGTAATGACTTATTGCAAGAACAAACGTATTCACGCGTGACTTTAATAACATTTCTTACTTAATGGAAACACCGCAATTGTGAAACTGTGTTTTTTGACATTAACAGAATGTCAAAAGAGTTTTGCGCACATCTGCAATGGAAACGCAGCTAATATAACTGGCCCGGTTGTGGGT
>NW_013952486.1:1009093-1026506 GCF_001266775.1 Austrofundulus limnaeus | reverse complement strand
GGCCATTAGATGTAGCTCGTCTGTGTTGGGACATTCTTTTGAACAGTGGCTGCTTTGTTTCCCCGATGTATAACTGGTCGCAGTCCTCCTGGCACTTAACAGCATATACAATATTGCTCTGTTTGTGCCGGGGCACCGGATCTTTGGGGTGAACCAGCCTATGCCGTAAAGTGTTTTGGGGTTTGAAAGCTACTGGGACATCATGTTTAGAAAATAAATGTCGCATGCGGGTGTTTCGGAGAAACTGAGACGTTTATTTTCTGGGTTTATTTTCTGGTCTGGGTTTCCTCAGCCATCCCTTAGTTCTGCCAGTGAGGACAAACTGACCACATTTCTTTACTCACTCTGTGTGTTTGTATTTATAATTATTTCCATCATTATCATGCTTTTCTTTGTCTTTCCTCCTTTAGAAATTACATCTCAGTCATTCTGTGTCTGTCTGCGCCACTTCCTGTCCTCTCTAACCCCAGCCAGTTGAAGAAGACTGCCACCCATCCTGAGCCCCGTTCTTCTGGGGGGTTTCTTCCTGTTAAAATGGGGTCATTCCTTCCCACTTTCACCATCGTGCTGCTCAGGATGGGAGATAGCGATGAGGTGAATATTCAACATAACCTGCTGGCTTCCTACAATAGATAACTTTTATTGACTGAGAATGTTTTTCCAGATGTCTTGAGATGACTTGTGATTTTTTTCCTATATTTTGAATTGATTGACATATTTTTTGTTTCTTTAAAGTAGGTTTAAAGTTGGATAATGCAGGAATAAAACACTTAAAATCTTAATGAACCCTTTGACTCACGTGGTGTCATTGTTCAGTTTGAATTTAAACAAAACAACCTTTTATTTTATGGGTCTTGTAGAGACTTGAATCTATTAAGTTACTATCAGGGTGGGACAAGACGTTCTTTTGACTCTCTGTTCAGCTTTGCCCAAGAGTCGTAACTGATCAGCCTTCTTTACAAACACCTCTAACAACGCACTGTTTTATTTGTCGCCCTTTATATTCACTTCAGTTATCTTTTAAAGTCATCTTGATRCATTATTCAAAGGTTTTTTTTCTTTGGACTTCAACTGCTTGTTTACTCATTTTCTTTCCAGTCCTTGTACCTGACCATTACAGCCTGTGCTTAAAAGCGAGAAAAGTGGAGGACAAAAGCAGAAGAAATTATAGTATTTTGTTGGGCGTACGTATATGGAAGCTGTTCATGAATCAGCTTCCTGGGCCTCAGATCACTCCTCCAACAGCCAGACAACAAATATCACATCTACATCACAGGTACAGGAAATTGATCGGCTTTGTTTTTGTTTTCCTTTCACTGGGTTCCTATCATAAAAGCTAGTCTGTTTTTACCATTAAGTCTACAACAAAAAAAGTGTCGTTTTGAAGCAGACAGTTGAGCGCTACATACAGTAACCTATGGATCTGCAAACAGAACATGAGTCTCAGATTAGATTTCGTCACGCTGGGATAATGTCTCATGTTCAGGCAGGCCTGGCTGAAGGGTGAACGCTTTCTCACAGTTTCTAAATACACTCCCACCACTTAAACAAACCTTTACTCTGAATACGTCATATATCTTATAATCATTGTGCCAACAAGTTGTTTTCATACAACTAAAAACAATGTTAAAATACACATTTTTACCAGTGTCATTGGTGCCAAGTGTTGTACACAAATAAATGAATGAAGAAAACTTTTAAACTTCTAGAATACAAATGTTTTTTYCCCCTACAGTCCTTGCACAATGCTTTATAGTTTTAACTTTCCATCTTTTTTCACTTTTTAACACCAGCATGACACAATCCGGTTGCACAAGGAACACTTGTGCGAGCTGTGTTGTTATGTTCCCATGGTGTTGCTTTTCTGTACAGCTCACTCGCTGTACAGAAACTGATTGTTTTTTGGATTATGTATTTATAATTTTATTTATGAGTCAAAAAATTCAGGTACATGTTGAAAATGAAACAGCATTTCTATTAATCCATTTTAATTAGGGTTTTGTTACTTAATCGCTTCCATACACAACAAAATGAAAACACAAACTTGTTATCGCTTTATACTAACGCTCTATTATGCATCAGTATGTTGACTCAATCAGTTTTTACATTTATTTATGATATAAGTATTATAATATCTGTATTTTGATGTCTGATCTGTGTAAAAATTGTATAAATATTTTCAACTTTTTTAGGTGATTAAAAAGAATCACTTGTGTCCACTTGGCCCAGAAAGTAGATAGGTAGGCAGGTATGTAGGTATTAGACGTCCTCTGGTTTTGGCAAAGAAAAACAACAAAAAATACATTTCCTGTGATTTATTTTTCATACTTTCTTTGTTATAACACAGTGTCCTTGGGTCAAGAAGTTTCATCCTATTATTATTACTATGGTTCTACTTTTTAAAACATAGTAATAGAAAAATGTTCCATCTTTGATGTACTTAAATACGAGGCTGGACATGAACAATAATTGAGTCGAAATTTTTATTCTAAAAGCCAAAAGGCACCATCAACTTCATTTTAATTTTAGGCCTTTGTAATTTATAGGACATATGGTTGCACAGTACAAATGTATTTTCTTGTTATTTGCCATCTGTGTTCATTTTTACTTTGATTCAGACAAGTCGTTTTCTTTACATTGTTTTTCCTTAGAAAACATTCGTATGTTGGTGTAAATCGTATAGCTTTAAGAGACTGCCATTTTCTGTTGTCACTTCTGTATTGATCATTTGCTCAGTCGTTTTCATACATTGGACCTGTAACATGATTGGACAGTCAAAGCAGATTTTCCTCTTCTTTAAAAATGCAGTTATTTAAGCCAAGTGTTTACTGCCATCTTGTGGCAACATTTCAAAACTCTTGATTCCTGTGATGAAAATGAATGGATGGATGTCAGTCTCTTTGATTTTTTTAGCAATACTATGCAAAATTTCAAGGCTGACTTTACTGTAACTTGCTGAAAAGAGAAAAAATATGGAAATGAAGGCCTTCTAAGTATTTTGTCTTTTCCTTCGTGAATCTCTTGAGCGCTCTGAAGGACTTCAACTTTGTCCTTTCCTCCAATTGCTGCAACTAGTCTGCTGGTCTGGTATTTTTGATTGATTTGAATATATTAGGGTAAAAGGGGGCAGCAAGAATTGCTAGCCATTTTCTCAGAATAGTTGAAAATATTTTTTGAGCATGTGAGGCTTTAGCTACTTCATGGGAACTTAATGTTATGTAAGAAGCTGCTGGCTGGACCTTCTTATTTACCGTAAACAAGATAACATGCAACCTGGCTGATAYGTATATTTGCAAACATCTCAAAGCAAAGCTGTGAACACATTTCAAACCCAGTTCCCTGAAGGCCGCATTCAGAGGTGGTTCAGGTCATTTAACAACATACATTTAGTAATTCCTCCTGACCCTCCCTGATGGACAACTCTCTGACCTGATGTGACTCACAGACAAGCAGCAACGCTACCACCAGGATGTTTTTCTGCTCGCGCGTTTCCTGGRAAAAAAATGTACTTTCTAAAACAAACAGCACAGATGCTGGCTAATACTTAAAGCTGTTTATGACCAGATCAGTCAGGACACACGTCAACATTGTCTTAACGCGTGTAAAACACTAGTCTGCATGTTTTAAAAAATAATATCACATTTTTACATTTCTTTCAGATGACTGGGCGTCAGAACTGAGGTCAGAAACATTTGGGTCATGAAACATCAGTTTGAAAATGTCGACTTGATCTTAGAATCAGCAATGTTTTCACTTTATTTCTGTTATGATTACAGACTCCAGCACTACTGCCACAATGAAAAGAAGCAGAAACGAAGCAAAAGAAAGATAAATGAGTGTGAGCGATGCTTGCATACAGTAATTCCCAAAGTCTGGGTCATGAAACATAAAGTGGGGGTCACCAGGTGATTTCCAGACATCAGTTTAAATGCAAATAAATTGTTAGAATATTTCACTAATATGCAAAAAAGTATTACATTAATAAAAGTAGTATCATAGTTATTAGGTTTGTCTATATTAATATTATATCTATATTTAACATAGTTATTAGAAAAGTTTGCTTACCAACCAGTAAACCAGTAATATCTGAGGTCACAAGTTTCTGCAACTATTATTTCGTGGGTCTGGAAAAAAGTTTGCACTGCTCTAACACTCTTTTGTGGCAACATTATCTTGTGCCAAACTATGAAACAAACTCTTTCTGTAAAATTATGCACGTTTTGAGTTTAGGTTATGTACATTACATTTGTTAGAGCTGTATTATGCAACTTTATTATATATATGTGTATATATATATATTATTTATTTATTTATTTCAATTTCAGTCATTTTACATAAGTTATCACTTCTTTATCTCATGAGCAAAAACGCACATTTCACTACATCCCAGCTGCAGCGACGCACACGCACGCGCAGGACGTTCACACGCCGTACGTCAAGCACACGAATATGGCGGCACCTCTACGCTCCTCCTTCAGGATTTGCAGCCCGCTGACCGCACACTATCACTGCTGCCGCGCCAAACTGCGGATGCACAGAAAATTCGAGAGTCAAAGAAGACATCTACATCACTCAGCGACAAGGTAAAAAGGCACTGCGTCCACTGTCCACTTTCAATTTAACAGCGGTGACAGATGAGAAGACGTTTCAGGCACCGGCAGGACGTAGTGTCACGTGACGGAGGATGGCGYTTGATGGCAGGTTAATGTACCCGGTAGAGCGCGCCGGTTGAACGGTCACTGGGCGATATGAAGGTTACCCAGTGTGTCAGAAGCATAACTCATCGAACTTACTAAGGTTGTAGCTCCTTGGGAGAACACGGCATTCGTGTTATGCTTGAGAAGGATGGGAAACGGCTGAAGATGCCACTAGGCTCATATAAACCTCAGTTATGGTAGGGTGCATTTTTCAGCACAACACCGGTGCTGTATTAGCATCTGGCTTTAGCTAGATGAGCTTGTCACTACTTGTTACATAAATATTAATAGCAGTATGTAGCTTAAAAATTAATACATAACGTATTCAAATCAAGAACACTTTAAAAAGGAAACTAGAGAAATTAATTTTTCTGTCAAAATTGAAGATTTTGTTGAATAAAACAACACTCACTAAAACTAGCAAAAAAGTAATTAAAAGCTATATGTAGCAAAAGGCTAGCTATAAACCAAAATTTGAAATTTTTAAAATAAATAAATAAATAAATAAGCATCAAAGTAGGCTATCAAAAAATCTACCAGTAGTTAAAATCTAAAGCAGATACAGCGGGTAAAATAAGTATTGAACACGTCACCATTTTTCTCAGTAAATATATTACTAGAGGTGCTAATGACATGAAATTTTCACCAGATGTCGGTAACAACCCAAGTGATCCATACATACAAAGAAATCAAACCATAAATGTCCAGAAATGAAGTTATTTGTAATAATGTGGAATGGCACAGGGAAAAAGTATTGAACACATGAAGAAAGGGAGGTGTAAAAAGGCATGGAAAGCCAAGACACCAGCTGAACTCTCTCAGTAATTAGAAAGCAAGCCTGGCACTTGTCAGTGCAAGTTAATATCAGCTGGTTCAGTCCCAAATGATGGCCAGGTATCACACAAGAACCATCTGATGATGGGTAAAAGTAAAGAGCTCTCTCAAGACCTTCACAACCTTAGTGTTGCAAAGCATAATGATGGCATCGGTTACAGAAGAATGTCTAAACTTCTGAAGGTTCCAGTGAGCACTGTTGGGGCCATAATTCAGAAGTGGAAAGAACATTATTTCACCATAAACCGACCACGACCAGGTGCTCCTCACAAGATTTCTGACAGAGGAGTGAAAAGAATTATCAGAAGAGTTGTCCAAGAGCCAAGGACCACTTGTGGAGAGCTTCAGAAAGACCTGGAATTAGCAGGTACGTTTGTTTCAAAGAAAACAATAAGTAATGCACTGAACCACCATGGCCTGTATGCACGCTCACCACRCAAGACTCCACTGCTGAAGAAACAGCATGTTGAAGCTCCTTTAAAGTTTGTTGCACAACATTTAAACAAGCCTGTGTAATACTGGGAGAATATAGTCTGGTCAGATGAGACCAACATTGAACTGTTTGGATGCCAGAATACACATCATGTTTGAAGGTCAAATGGCACTGCACATCAGCCCAAAAACACCATACCAACAGTGAAGTTTGGAGGTGGGAACATCATGGTGTGGGGCTGTTTTTCAGCATATGGTACTGGCAAACTTCAAATAATTGAAGGAAGGATGGATGGAAAAATGTACAGAGACATTCTTGATAAAAATCTGCTTCCATCTACCAGGATGATGAAGATGAAACGTGGCTGGACATTTCAGCAAGACAATGAGCCCAAACACAAAGCCAAGGAAACTCTCAGTTGGTTTCAGAGAAAGAAACTAAAGCTGCTGGAATGGCCCAGCCAATCACCTGACCTGAATCCAACAGAAAATCTATGGAAAGAACTAAAGATCAGAGTTCATAGAAGAGGTCCACGAAACCTTCAAGATTTGAAGACTGTTTGTGTGGAAGAATGGGCCAAAATCACACCTGAGCAATGCATGCCACTAGTTTCTCCATWCAGGAGGCGTCTTGAAGCTGTCATTGACAACAAAGGCTTTTGTACAAAGTATTAGATAAATTTCAGTAAGTGTGTTCATTACTTTTCCCTGTGCCATTCCACATTATTACAAATAACTTCATTTCTGGACATTTATGGTTTGATTTCTTTGTATGTATGAATCACTTGGGTTGTTACCAACATCTGGTGAAAATTTCATGTCATTAGCACCYCTAGTAATATATTTACTGAGAAAAATGGTGACGTGTTCAATACTTATTTTACCCGCTGTAGCTAAATGCTAACTGTAATAAAAGGCTGAAATCAAAATTTGCAAACCACTAGTGAAAAAGCAAAGAGTAGCTAAACACCTGATAAAAGCTAAAAGTTGTCAAATCTAGCAAAAAAGTAGCAAAAGGCTTAACTTAAAGTCAACTCAAAACTTGACACAGCAAATGGTTAGCTGATGCTGAATGTATTAAAAGGCTAAATCAACATAGATCTGTGTTATCTAGTACATTTATACAGAATAGAAAGTAGCTAACACTAAAGCAACTATAGTTAATTAACCATTAAATTTTCAACACACGTACTTGCATTAAAAGCATATATATCACATATAGCACATATATATAATAGCTAGAACTCATTAGCTATTGCTAACAGTGTGAAAGTAGCTGATTCATCACCAACACAGTCTGGGTGTTAAGAGGTTGTGCAACATTTTTGTTTTAAACTTTGCCATTAACTATTAGTCACCTGTGTCTGTTAATATCTCATAAACTGCTGGATGGATTTTAATGAAACTTTCAGAAAGTAATCGCTGACACAATAAAGAGCGTTTGGAGCCATCTGTTGGTGACAGAAATGTACCTGGTTTACCTGTTTTGTGTGACCAAGGTGACCCGGGTGACAAACTTTATGTTGAACTCCAGGCATACAGCTGTGGTGATTTCGGGAACGGAGTTGGCCCGACAGCTTCACAGAGAAATCCAGCGCGATGTGGAGGACCTGGTGGCTCAGGGTAACCTGAGACCCCACCTCGGAGTGGTCTTAGTGGGAGACGACCCGGCCAGTCGAACCTATGTCAGGAACAAGACCCGGGCAGCCAGCATCCTGGGTCAGATACGAGCAGTGTGTGCCTTTCTAAACACTACAAATCAAATAACTGTAGATAAACACATATTTTTAAGCAAATATGGTGCATTTTAATGTCATACTGATGCCCGTGGCTACAATTGAACATACACAATGTTTTGTTCAATGTGTAGTTGTGTGACGTGGGTTTACTTTACAGGTATTTCCAGTGACACAGTGATTCGGCCGAGCTCCGTGTCTCAGGAGGAGTTGTTGGAGCTTATTGACAAAATGAACCGTGACTGGAGGGTCAGTGGCCTTTTGGTGCAGCTGCCACTCCCAGGTGAACACACGTACCTTGATGTAGATTAGATTTCTCTGCAATCTTTTTCAGAAAACATCACAATGGTTTTTTTTTTGTTTTGTTTTTATTGTATAGATCCTCATTCTGTATGAAAATGTATCCATAATGCCTGATATGGCATCCATTCTTTCTTTAGATCACATCAATGAGCGAGCAGTATGTAACGCCATCGCTCCAGAGAAGGATGTTGATGGCTTTCATATTGTGAATATTGGGAAGTTGTGCCTGGGTCAGAGGTCAATGGTACCGGCAACACCAGCAGCTGTCTGGGAGATCATCAAAAGAGCAGGTAGACGAGCAAATCTTACATATCTGTGTCTCTCAGCTCTATAGTTGTTATGAGGAAATTATCCTGTAGAGGGCAGTAGAGAGCAGACAAAGAGGACAATTACAAATTTTTACAATTTCTTTGGCACGATTTAGAAAACAGAGCAGCCTTTTTTCTTAACACTTCATACAGTTTGCACAGCCACACAATATCTTTTGAAAAAGTGGAACACTTGTAACAATTATACTGTACCTAAAACACTTAATACTTTTATTTTCTTCATGGGAAGTACAAGTGAGGTATACAGGAAGAACAATAAAAAACACAACATATACTATAGACTGATGAGCATGTTTATTTTTTATCATGTGCCCTAGCAAAAAATAAAAAATAAAATAAAATAAAATTGAGTGAAGTACGTTCCTGTTTTTCCTACTACTGAGATCACCAAATAGTTATGAGGACAAATGTGACCCCATCATATTGAAATGAGGATTAAGTCCAAAAGTGGTTTATGGAGAAATAGGCAAATATAGTGTTTTGACGAAAATGTTAACAAAAATTGCATTTTGTCAAAATATAATGAATAAAAGCCTTATTAATGTATCATTTGAATGAACTGTCTGAAATTTAATCATAAAACAAAAATTTGAAGCACTTTTTTGAGCAGTAGCAACAAAAAACTGATTTTGAGGAAAAATGCCTTAAAATTTTGAGATTTTCCCTGTGAGCTAGCAAAGTTTTGTTTCTTTTTAGCTGGGAAATCTCAATATTCAAATATAAATTGAGGTTTCCTCTTTATAAGGACATCAAAAATTCCTCATTAAAAGGATGTAAAATTAGGATTCAGACCAAATATTTATGTATTATTGTAAGCAACAAGACAAATTAAGTTATATATATGGATTTAATGATGACATCAGAATGATCCAGTTATCAAAATGTAGCTTTTAAAGCCAAGAATCTGAAAATGTAATTAGGTCATTTTGACCAAATTTGACTTAATCCTCATTTCGATATGATGGCTCACAAATACTGTTAAGCTGGTTTTGCTCATAAGATTTAATCAAAGTCCACAGCTTTGATTGCAAGGCATCATGGGATGAATTTCTCAGCATGCGAAATCCATCCCTGAACAGATGTTACATCATAAAGTGATTTTGAGCACCTGTGGATCAGYGGTTAGATCAGTCCTCCAACAAGAGAGCCTGAGGTTCGATTCCATCGTTATGCAGTCATTATGAAACCTTATGAGATCCGTTGGTGCCTAAAGTAGAGAAATGTGTTTTGCAAACACTGACATTGTTCTAACAGTTGTGTAACTCTGAGCTTGTGTCTTGTTACATGGGGTAAACTTTTGCTAATTGTGGATTTTTTTTAGTGCTTATGCAATCATGATACAATGAAAAACCTCTCTTTATATTGCTTAATTTAACTGATCCTGTTTTGTAACCTTACTAAAACAATTCCTCTGTGACTTTCCAAAACTGGGAACCTCACAGCTCTGAAAGGATGTGGAAAAAAGGATGTGAATTTTCTAAAAAACAAACAAAAAAACAAAAACAAACAAAAAAAAACAAACAAACAAAAAAAAACAAACAAAGGCAGTAACTATAATCAAGGCTTACAGTTCATTAATCTGGTCTTATAATAATAATTTCCCAAAATAGTCAGCGTACATTTTCAAGATAGCACTTTTCTTTGTGATGGCTCGATGTCGGTTTGAATTCTGGTGTTACCTGTAGTATTTATAAATACTACAGGTTGTAATTGACAGTTTTGACTGGGGATGGTGACTCACCGACAAAACCCAAAAGGGGATGATGTTGTCTGTCACCATGRCAGGAAATAAAAGCTGGCTGCTGACCAAGAAAGTTCAGTTTAAGTAATTATTGTAAAGAGAGAGATGCTGGTAGGAGTTTAAAAATAAAACCAAAAACTAGCATAGTTCTGATTAAACGGTCCTCAATGCCAGATAGTTGAGATAAGACCACCAGAAAGCAGGAAGGAGCATTAAGCTATTTAATGAAGTGCTAAACTGATCATTATTTGGTTTATAATAAGTGTAGACTATGTGAAAACAAGATGGCTGTTTTTAGTTTTTATCAACAAAAGCAATTTTTGCAATTTTCTACTCAGTGTTCAAGCATTTTATTTTATTTTATTTTTAAATTATGTGTTGAGTTATTGGAAGAAGAACTGCAGAAGTTGATTGACTCAGTGTTTTGGACATGCTACGCTGCGGATTTGCAGTAAAACCGTTATTTACCTGCACCAAAGTTGTGCTAATACACTATCCAGGCTTTGTGTTACACCGTCAAAATCATTACACACATCTGTAGAAGTGATTGATTCAGAAGTGTTCTTTAAAAGTCTGCACTAAAATATTTGCTCAGACTGGTTGGAAACGTTCAATTTAGGTTTGAATATAAAGAAAAAAACTTGTGTACAGTYAAACAAGTATACCTTTTTAAAAAGTGAAATGATAAATTGCCACTGAAAATGATATTTTTATTGTAGTTATTTTGTTTTTGCAGGTATTGAGACTGTGGGAAAGAATGTGCTGGTTGCCGGTCGCTCCAAAAATGTTGGAATGCCCATAGCAATGTTGCTGCATACCGATCGCAACCATGAACGCCCCGGAGGTAAGTCAGAGTATTAGCGTGTGCACGTGTCGTCCTTTTTTTTTCCTGTCCTTTCCACTGATCAAAGTCATGTAGCATCAGAAAAAAAAGATGATTTATACAAGGAAATGAACATTACACCATCCTGGATTCTCCAAAGAAACATTTGATTCTTAGAGATTCTTTTAACAATGACTGATTCATTTAGACTTTAACGTGTCCTCGCCTTATCCCAACAAAGAAAGGGGAAAAAAAACCAAAGTTGTTGGGTAAGAAAAAGGAAAAGGGAGTGTGACAAATCGCACAGGGTGAAACTTGTGGCATTGTGAGAAACAGGTCAACCGTTTGTGAGTGTTGGAAAAAAGAATTTGATTTCAAAAGCTATTTTCTAGTTGGGTTAGGCAACATGACATGCAGTATTTTCTGTGGTAAAGTTCATAAACGTTACAGATTAAATAGATAGATTTCACAAAAAGCCACGTGTGAAAATCTCTTGCTGTTTCGCACAAGAGGATACAAAAAGTTAACAGAAAATCACCTTTAAATCTTCATCATAGGTTTGAATTTCATAACCAGTTGGCTCATCAATTCTTTAAAAAAAAAATCCCACCCTTTCTAAGAAAATCAGCCCAAGAATGAAGAAGAGAAGACAAAATGTGTGGAAATCCTCCTGTCTTGGCTTGTTAGCTATTTATTAAACCATCAGGTTTGACTCTTGAGTTCAGCCAAAGAATTTGTTTTAAAACTACCAAGTTTTAAACTTTAAATTCATATTTTTAGATAGTACTCATAGTAGATAATTTTATCATTGTCACTTGTCAGACAATGCTTTCACTTGTCTTTGTTTATTCTAATGTGTGTGTTTTGGCAAAACTTCTGCTCTCGTGGCTTAAAGTCTCAGCAACAACAAACACATAAAGATTAAAAAGTGGTTGCAGGTCAACATTTTCTTTTTCTAACTCTGCCGAGTAATCAAGGAAAGCTTTTCAGGTTTATTCAGCTCGCTGTCCGTTATGGGAGTTGTGTCTGGCTTCGTTGAGTATCGCTGGTTTCTGGCAACTCCTCGTCTTCTCAGGAACTTGTTTATGCGGTGCCACCACTTTTTAATGAAGCAGTAAGTAAAATTCCAGTTGGAAGCTTCAAACACGAGTTTCTGTTGTTTTTTTTCTTGCCTCGCCTGATGAAACACCCAGCAGTTAGTGTGGGCGTTTTTACATTTATCCCTTTCGTCAATATGTGTCTCCCTTTTGAACATGTGAGATCAATTTTAGAGGGTCCTTTTTTGAAATTAATACATGCATTTGAGTTTTTTTAACATGTTGTCACAAAAGACATAGCAGGTGTTGGAAGCCTTATAATTTAGAAATACAGTATTACCTGGGGATTTTGATTGTACACCTACACATGGCATTTAATGAGGTCATTTTGGGATTAAAAATGAACCACATCAAATTTCAAATGGCCTAAAGACTCATCGGTGTTGTTTTTGAAAACTGGAAAGAATTTAGCGCAGCAGCAGTTTTTTGCCAGTCCAAAAAAAAAAAAAACTGGTTTAGTCCTAGGCTGTGTTTTGTAAGACACTTTTCCTCTAATAAATCCATCAGTATGTTGGTGTGGATGTTAGCGAAGTGGGCCTGATGAGATATATATAGACAGATTTCATTCACAAGTTAATTTACTCACCAAAATCCCTTCAAATGCACACTCTGGCTGTGTCTCGATTCATGGGTTGCAATCAACGTAGACCGCGGCCGACGTTGGCCACAGTCTACGTGGGCCGTAGGCCGCTCGTGTCGGCTGCATAAACGGTTGTGAAATGAGACGTTCTAGTCTACGGAAGACGTTTGCATGACCACGCTCTACCTTGTTAATATGGTGATAGTTTTATATCACAAGTTACAAGTAAATAAAAAGCATTAATAATTTGGGTTTAGCTCCAGTATCAGTACTTGTAACTGCATTTTATTAAACATCTCAATGCAGCAAAAGTCTCTTCAGCTCAGTTGTTTAAATTACACAGTTCAGTCCGTGATAAATTTCCAAAGTCTCTCATAAAAAAAAGTCTGCCGGAAAATAAAATAAAAAAACCTTAGCCGTCTTTGTTTCTCTGTTTAATTTGCTGACAGCGCCATGAATTCTGGGATACTGATGGCTGCGTAGAATCCTCAGATGCAGCCGACGTTTTGAAGGTTTTGTCGGCTGCATGAGTAGGCGCTCACAAATTTGTACAGCTTACGGTGCGGGGTAGTGACCTAAGCGGCTGACAAATGCGGCCAACTGAGACACAGCCATGGCATGCTGTTAGAATAAAGTGTAACACACAGTCTCTTCTTACAGTGTCTGTTTACTGGGATTTCACCATAATAAACCAACACAAATTATTACTTCATTGTCAAGGGGAATAACACGGTTTTCAAAACAGTGTTGTGCATCAAGTATGCATTTCACCCACCGCCTTTATACCAGAGATTTAGTTTAAGATTATCTTCCATACTTCCATTATGTCCCACTTATTCCAAGTTGAGTTGTGGGAGCAACAGGCCCAGACCCCTCTTTCCCCAGCTACCTCTTCCAGCTCTTCTTTGGGAAATCCAAGGCCTTCTCATGAGACATAGTCTCGCCATTGTGTCCTAGGTCTTCCCCCGGGGTCTCCTCCCAGTTGTGCATGCCCGAACCACCTCAACTGGCTTCTCTCAATGTGGAGGAGCAGCAGCTCTACTCTGAGTTTCTCTTGGATAGCCGAACTTGTCACCCTATCTCTAAGGGAGAGTCCAGCTGCCTTGCAAAGAAAACAAATTTTAACCACCCATACCCCCGATCTTGTTCTTTCGGTTACTATCCAAATTTCTTGGCGATAGATGAGGGTAGGAACATAGACTGATCTGTAAACAGAGAGCTTTACCTTACAGCTCAGCTCCCTCTTCACAACAGATGGTACAGAGTCCGCGCTACTGCAGTAGCTACACCAATCCATCTGCCAATCTCACGCTCCAGTCTTCCCTCACTCATGAACAAAAACCCCAAGAGACTTGAACGCCTAAGATTGTCTTATGTTGAGAAATGGTGAGTTACAGCCATTTTGCTCAAACCTTGAAAATAAAGTTATGCCCACTTTCTAGTAGATGTCATGCTCAGAATTCACGTGAATGAGTCACAGCTACTACCACACCAAATTTGAGCCCAGTCACTGTGAAACTGATGAACTTATCTCTAGTTTTCTGTTCGCTAAGACGGCTTTGCTGTGGGGCTCATCTTCAGTTTGTTAGATTCAAAAAGTGAGTCAGTTGTAGATGTAAACCCAGTGATTACTTCATCAAAAAAATCATAGATTTGCCAGGTGGTTCATGAGATATTTTGCTAACAGACACACAAAAAGCACTTTTGACTTTCAGCAGTGGGTGATAAAAAGCTGAGGCAAACTGAACCATCTGTTTTCATGACACACAAAGGACATGTTCCCACAGTGTTTTTCAAAAAACCAATTTCTGTCACCACAAATCCATGTCACACGGAGAGACACTTCCAGAGGTATGTAACCCCCAGAGGTTTGACGTGCTCAAACTCGCCCTTCCTTCCGTTTTGTTCTTTTTGTTTAAACATGCCTTTCTGTGATCCTTTTTATCTTGTTTTACACCTGTGTGACTTGACTCAGTGAGGTAATGAGTGTTACCTCTTACCTTACACTGCCTTTTTTTGTTTCTGTTAAAGTTTTTCAAGTGACGACATCATTTTGTACCTTTATGTGGAAATATGAATTTTAGAAGGATTGACTGTCACTTTTTTTCTTAAAAAATGCAGAAAATCTAATGAGTGGAGTTCACAGTAAATTTTGCAGTGTTAAATCAACACTTAAAGAGTTGAATTTAACACTGTRTCTGAGTCTATTTGTCTTTATCTGAATTGGTGTCAGTTTAACTATTTCCATAGTGTTAAATTTTCAGAGGACAATTTAACTCTTAACAGAGTTAAAAATTAACACTGATYAATACTGTACAGTGTTAATAAAACTTAACACTTCAAGTCCAATAACTCTGATGAGAGTAATTATGATTCTAATCAGCGTTAATAAGGTACTCCATTGTGGTGACAAATTAACTCTGATTCTCATGCTTTTCAACACTGCATTGAGTTATTGATGGTTAACACTGGAGGTTCATATACCYCCTATGAGTGTTMATTTGTTGATCATTTACTCTTTTGCTGTGTAGAGGGGGTAAAACAGACACTATGAGGTGTCCTTACACAGCAAATTTGAAAGTAAGTTTAACACTTTAGAGTCAAGATCAACTCTTTTTGGTGTAGCATTAACATTACACAGTAGTTTCAGGATAAGTGTAAAGAGTCGTCCTTCCCACACCAGGAAGTACCTCTCACTCATGGTGTCGATTTATGGCCAATAACACAAACTTAAACTTGATCAAATGATAAAACTGAACAAAACAACTAGAGCAACAAATTTTTACTCTCATGAACTTCTTTAATAGTCATAAACATTCAAACACATCATTTCTACAAGATTACCCAGCATTCCTTGCTGTCCGACATGAGGTGGAAGAGGGCGGGGCTTTTCAGAATGCTTTTTTCAACACTGCATGGTGTTATATAACAAAACTTTTAAGTGTTATAAAGGACTTAACAGTGGGTGGAGCTTATGAAACACTGTCCAGTGTTGAGACAACACTGAGGAAATCAACACTGTGAATTAACACCAACACTGGGTGTCAGTTTACTCAGCAAGTGTTAAAAAATACAAAATTACACTAGGTTGAGTTAAATTGTCTCTGAAAGGTTTAACACTGACATTTTAACCCTCTGGTTTTTGTACAAMCAGTAGAAGAGACTGGTTCACTCAGAGTAAGAATGAAGGTTTTTAAAGCCACAGAAACTTTTTGTTTGTGAAAAAATAAGTTTGATTCAACACGAACCTCTGCTGCACTTGATATACACAAACACATAAATGGATAAAGTAATCCAAACAACTTCCTGCTTTTTGCCCGTCAGGTGACGCCACAGTGACCATCGCCCACAGGTGTACACCGAGGGAACAGCTGAAGGAGCTGACCAACCTGGCTGATATTGTTATTGCAGCTGCAGGTAAATAAGAAAACATCAAAACATTTAGCTGTAGCGCTGAACCTGACAGTTAAGGTGATTAGCAATAAATAAAATGCAACAAAAGTTCATTAGAGATTGTTTAAAGCTTTATAACAAATACAAATCATGCAGCTTTAATGGCAGCTGTTAATGCTTTATGTTGAGTCTAAAATATCTTAATTAAATTTCTTGTAACTACTGTTGTGAAATCTTGTAACTGGTAAAGACAGGGATTGTTATGGGTTAAGTAAAAGGAGGAAATGAAGACTTTTACTTAAAGAGGTGTTTTTGGGACATATCCATGTAGGTTTTGTGTGACCTTTCCTGAGTCTTGGCTTGGGTTTCCAACATTTCTCGCTGAGCAGTGACTGTCTGGAGGAGCTGGAATGTGAAACTGTGACAAACCATGTTGCAACACGATGATGGTGGTGCCGGTTTGATCTTTCATCTGGATAAAACTGCCTTTCTCTTCATGATGAAATCTTACTCCGGTGGTATTTAAGTGTGGGGTTGTTGGTTTTATGATTTCCTGTGTCTTTACTGTGCATGAGATGTGCTTTGACTAACGAGGGTCAGTTTAGTGAATCCTTTTAGCCACTTTCTAAACTAAAAGGTAAGGAAGTTCATGCTTGTCTGATTTTTAAGCAGACGCTATGSGGGTCCATGGTCCCAGGTGCCTGAACACCCGAGAACTCGGTGCCACCAAATCAACTCTGTCGCTCAACTCACAAATGCAAATTTCTATAAATGTTGCACGCACCATTTACTGTGAAATAAACACTTTCCAATGTTGTGAGATTTATTTCCTAGAAATGCGGTTAAAACAACAAAAAGTCAACCAAACATAAACTGTTTTTTTTTCTTTTTTTTGGTGCCAAGTTTACAAAATGGCATCTTGTTTTTTTTATGCATACTCGTCAGTCTTTCAAGCTCCAGTAGTGATTGTTGTAGTTTTCCTTTAGAAATTGAGTAAAAAAGCTACGCATCACTGCAGTGAGAACAAAAACATTTGATTTGTTAGTGAATGTGGTCACGGTGTAGGGCTGCACGATATTAGAAAATCTTACGWTGACAATATAAGGTGCAATATGTCTTTTCTTTCTTTTCTGTCCTCACTTTCTAATCTGTACTTCCTACTTTATGTGACCTTTATCACTTTTGGCAATGTCATTTGTGTCTGGTGTGAGCTTTTGTTGCCGTGAGACTCTATCCTACTGACTAAATATTGCATTAGCATGAAAAATGCAACTTCAAAACTCTTTAAATACATTAGTCAACAATTATTGCACTGCAAGCAGTACTTTGCTATATGAATATTGCACACACTGATATTGCGATGACAATATATTTGCAATATATTGTGCAGCCATATCACTGTGGTTGCTAAACCTTCTAACCAGGGGCGGAGCTAGACTTTTTTTTTT
>NW_013952486.1:1001983-1008303 GCF_001266775.1 Austrofundulus limnaeus | reverse complement strand
GTGTGTGTGTGTGTGTGTGTGTGTGTGTGTGTGTGTGTAGGTGTTCCAGGACTGATCACAGCAGATATGGTGAAAGAAGGTGCAGCAGTCATCGATGTTGGCATAAACCGCATCACGAACCAGAACACGGGGAAGGTCCGGCTCATCGGTGACGTCGACTTTGAAGGTTAAAACAAAACAAACAAAGAAGTTTTTAAAAATGTTAGAAATACAGATTTTGTCTTAGTTTATTTAAAACCTCTAATAGATAAACAGAAGGTTCTTCTGTGCCATTTTGCTGCTGTACAGAAATATGGGTTCTCTTTAAATCTTTTAATCTCTTGGCAAATGAGGAACATCTTTTAACTTTGAGTCATGTTTCAGATATTTATTTAATTTTTTTTTTTTACAGGAGTAAAAGAGAAAGCTGGTTTCATCACTCCTGTTCCTGGAGGTGTGGGTCCAATGACTGTAGCCATGCTGATGAAAAACACTGTGACTGCTGCCCGTATTGCATTGATGCATTAAATACTCTGCATTTTAACAAAACAACATAAAGAAAACATGCGTTTAATGCATACTTTTCTTTCTGTACCAACTTAAACTCAGATCCTTTTGCATCTCAAACAATTTAAGAGCTAGAAAAACTTCATGCCTGCTGGGGAAACCTACTTGATATGTACTGTGTTTATATCAATTTATGGAAGTTATTTATTTCAGATTTTTGTTTATTTTAGAAATTTAAAATGACTATTTTTTCTACTGGTTTGGTTCTTGGAAAAACAGTCCAGAATATCTGTGTAAATCATAATAAAGATGAGTCTGTGCCAATGCCATAATCTGTAATAGTTTGTTGTCTGTCTGTATCAGAAAGCAGTTTTATACATTTACAACTCACTAGCTTTTAAACTGAACTCACCACAGATGAGCAACTTTAGCAAACCTGAAGATGGCTCAAACTCAGTAAGTTTTACAGATTTTAGATAAAAATTTGATGTGATAGAAGCTGTAGGTTATAAAACATGATGGTTTATGTATTTAAAAATTGGACGTAGAAGAGTGAGCGATAGGCGTTCTTTTAAGGAAATCTCAACTTAGCATAAAAAGTAAGGAAGTTAATACTTGGTAGATTTTTTCTTTGTTGTAACAATGTTTCTTGGCAATAAATCTTAAACAGTTGGAAAGCCTTTTCATTTCCCTTTTAAATGGTGCCACATTTGTAAGGAACATGCATTTGTGGGATGAGCAGAGGGCTGAGTGTGTGGGTTGTGAACATGAAACATTTTCCAAATCTCCTCTGCCAAACATTTCTGCTGTTACCAKTGACTCTTGTTTTGAGCTTCTGGTACCTGCCAATCAGGTGTCCCCTATAAGATTTATTATTGTTACAAAAAAAATCTACCAAACACAAACTTTGTTACTTTTTGTTCTAAGCATAGTTTTATTCTGTAAGATTTTCAGATTCCCACAAACAACCCCAACTTTGAAATGGGGTAAAATGTCAATGAGAAACATGAAAGGATAAATTGGTAAACCTCACTATTTATAATTCATTCACAATGGAATAAAGGAAACGAAAATCTTGAAAGTATTGTATCTTTTAAAAAAAATTAGAGGGGGTGTTTATTTTTTAGACTGATAATCCCATTGAGACCGTTTCTGTATCAATTCAACAATACTGAGTTTTTGCTTGAATTTTTGTTGCATTTTGAGCAAAATGTTTTCAGTTGAGGTTTGGACTTGAGCTCAGTTCAGCACCTGGACTGTGCTTTATGAAGTCATGCTGTGGTGGGTTTAGCATTGTCTGGATGAAATATAAAGCCTTTCCTGAAAACGATATAATCTGGATGGAAGCATGTTATAAAACTTGTATTTATTGTTCAGTATCGATAGCGCCTTGCCCATGCCAGAGGCACTAATGTACCCCTATACCAGGGGTCTGCAACCTTTACAATCAAAAGAGCCATTTCTGCTCCTCGGCTCGCTAATAAAATGTGTCCAGAGAAGCAAAATAAGCTACAACTGTGATTATCAACTGGTGATTCGTGGGCCTTTTTCAAGACTTATTCGTGAACCTTTATGGTCAGTGGAGGTGACGTAAACCTAAAAAATATATTCAATTCAATTCAAAAATACTTTATTGATCCCAGAGGGAAATTAGGTGTTGTTGTTACTCATTTAACCAAAGAAAAATATTTAAATAATATAATAATTTTAATTAATTTTAATAATATTAAAATAAATATTGTGAATTTTATTATTATTTTTACACTTCAGGACTGAAGAAAAAAAACAAATGACACAAAAAAATGTTGGCTATAGTTTATACAGAATTTCATAAAAACTAATACAGCTGAATTAGACATTTTTTTGCCCCTAATTCTTATTATTATGTAGTCCTAAAGGTGTTTTAAGATAATCCTGATGGATTTGAGAGAAAAATCATAGAAGAAGTTGGATTATTTAGGGATTATTTTGGTAGACAACAAGGCTAGCACGAGCTTTTACTTTTTATATTAGTAGTATTGATCACATATTTGCATACAATTTATTAGTGTTGTGAGAATAAAAAACAAATCAAACAAAAAAAATCTGTTATGTTTGGTCAAATGTTCAAAGAGCCACATGTGGCCCCAGAGCCGCAGGTTGCAGACCCCTGCCCTGTACCATCAGAAAGGCCGGCATTTAAACAGTGTGTCCATAACAGTCCCTCTCTTTAGTAAGGAATGTTAAATTTAGATTTGTCTGAACACAGAACAGTTTTTCACTTTGCCGACGTCCATTTTCAGACAGGATATCTTCTTTGCGTGATAGAGCTTTAAGCAGCGTTTGAATATGGCACCGTGAATTCTAAGCGTGTTGGATCCTGAGTCCATGCAGCGAGTTCAGATGAATAAAACTTAACTGAGTGTTTGATGTAGCTAACAAGGTAAAACTCACACTAATGATGATTTAAAAGTCCTAACTTCAAACTTTTATTATCCATGACGTGAGATTCACCTGTTMTTTACAGCGTTTCTCACCTGCTCATCCTTCATCCGGTCTTTAAAGAAGTTCCCTTTTATTATTACTGTGCACACTCAGGTCTGTCCAACCTGTTGAAACTTAAAACATCTGCGTGGGTTGCTCCTYAGGGATTGCCTTAAACGCCCTCAGGCGGCGGCGTTGCTACGTGACGAAGGTATGCAAATTGTTTTAAACTTTTGTTATTATTTTTGTAAAACTCTTTGATTGGCTGAGGAGCGTTCCAGCAGTTGGAACCGGTTATATAAGCGTGGATGTCGGAGCTGGTCGAAGGAAACTAGGAGAAAAGCGACAAGACAGGATGTTTACGCTGAGGAAAACACACCTGGAGAGAAGTGAGTCGCTTTTATATTTTTTATTTTTCTGCTTTAAGTTTAATAAAATTATTTCATTTTGTAGTTAACTGTACTGAGGATATTAAAATAACCAAATGACAGATTTTTGTGAAAAACTGAAATGTTTTGGTGCATAAAAGTAAGAAAAACTGATATTAACATAAATTAAAACCAGTTTTAAAGCATTTTTAGGTGTAAAGTACCCACATTGTTGTTTTTACAGTAATATTTTCTGACTTTTATTGTAATTTTTTTTTCTTTTCAGCACTCTTCCACACACTCATGGTGCTGCTTCTGCTGACCACAGCCGATTTGGCTAAAATCTCTTCGACCGATGTGTCTCCTCCGGACTCAAACTCAACTCTGTCTCTCAACAGTAAGTAGCTTCACATGGAGGGTTTTTTAGGCCAGTTTGAATAAACACAGGGTAACATTGGAGGAAACATCATTGTCTTTTCCTTTGGAARGCACAATATCCACAAAACGTTGCAAAGAAAACATATATTTTTTATTTTAATACATTGGCACAACACAAGTTTTAGATTTTGGGAGGAGGGAAGCAGATGAAAGGATTAAACACATCTAAAAAGTGTCTTTTCATGTAATTTTCATCCATTGTTATGTAGTTAACTGCTGTTTTTTTTAACCAATGCTTACTTGGAAGAAAAGTATTTTTTTTTAAATTGTGTTAAATATTTCTGTCATTCTCTGCAGGCAGCATGGAGACACCTAAAGTCCAGTTTTTACACAGACCCTGTGGAAGTGAACATTCAAATTACTGTCTTCATGAGGGTAAATGTGTGTACCCCCGAGACAGCAACGACACTCCTTCCTGCATGTAAGCTTCACGTAACATCAGTACAAATGTTCTCTGTTTTTTTTTTCTTCTTATGAAATGTACTCACGTGAGTTTTTTTTCCCTCTCTCTCTGATCTGCAGATGCAAAGATTCGTACCAAGGACCGCGCTGCGAGACCTACAGCAGTTCCATTACTGGAGCCTTAAATCAGGACCAACTGATCGGCATCATCTTAGGTGTCATCATGGTCGCCCTCTTTTTGGCCGTGCTCATCTCCTGCTATGTCTACTGGAGGTGAGCAATTACCGTGTTTTTACGGTAGGAAAAGAATTACGAGTGAAGAAACGTGCTGTGTTTCAAAACTATATGTTTTATAGTCAGTCATAGATTTATTGAGATGTCAATGAGTAATAAAAAAAATAATGAAAGTCTTTGTTTTTTTTTTCAGATACAGAGCATCATCGTCTATGACAAAACTGGTACCGTCCGAGTCTTCAGTATGACCGGTTTCAAATATTTATCATCGCCATCATTTCACATAGAAAGTTTTTTTCTTTATTGTAGAAAACCACAACTCAATTATTCTGTTTATTTTATATATTCTTAATGTAAACAGTTATTCTGCACTGTGATCATCGAAATGAGCAAAATCTCTGCTGTATATATTATTATTATTATTTAGTTAAAGTGCATTTCTTTTGTTTTGTCCTTTATGTGTACTTTTTTTTGTAAAGTTGTGCTGATTTAATTGTAAAGTTGTTAATTTATTTTTTTGTAATAAACTTGGTAAATTCTCAAAGCAGAAATTCCAGTGTCATCATTTGACGCTTTAATTCAGTCGTTATTTTTTTATTTAATTTGTGTCAATTAGATTTTTACTTATGATTCAATAAAAACTTTAATTATTCCACAAACTAAAGGTAAAGAGCTCATCYCAAAAATCGAATCCCGCCACAAGATTAGACTGAAAAAGCATTTTCAACAGCGTGTTAGTTCCTGAAGGCTGTGGCTCCCTCTGGTGGTCGAACCRAAGTACTACAGCAAACCTCAACAGAAACTGAACATGCTTTTTAAAAAGTGGATTTGGACATGCATTTATTTCATTCTTAAAAACAACAAAAGTCCATTAAAAATAGAAAAAAAATAAACCAATTAAAAAATTAACCAATTAGCTTACATTCAAATCAGAACAGAATGATATTCTCACATTCATAAACCCATTTTATACTCAGTGGAACAAAGTAAACACAAATTTGACTTTGTTTCTTGGTGTTCATGGTTGTGGGGGTGGGGGGGTTCTCTGTGATGAATGGGGTCCTATCTGCTACAAGTGGTGTGAGAGTTTGGTTCACATTGCTGCTGGTTGAACCCCTTTAGAAATGGATGTTATGGTTTTAAATTGGACTTTTTTCTGTATAAAAGACCTAAACCGTCCTGCTACCTTTAGGTCAGAATGACCCATGAGGTCTTTGGGGGTCATTTAGCGAGAGTTSAGGCTACAATGGACACATTTTATTCTTTTAAATGATTAAATAGAAGTTTATACCTTAATAAAAATAGTTTATGATTAAATTTGGAGTCATTTTGATCCAAGACCAACAGGACTGTCTAGATACTTTTTCTAAGAGTTATTTGTAATAATTCAATTCACTTCAGTTTATATAGCGCCATGTCGCAACATACGTTGTCTCGGGGCACTGTACATAAAAAGAATAATCTAAAGAAGAAGGCAACAGATTGTGTTGAATCACTTCATCACAGTCTCCCAAACGGTGGAGGAAAAACTCCCTGCTAATCAGGAAGAAACCTCCAGCAGAACCAGGCTCAGGACAGGCGGCCATCTGCACTGACCGGCTGGTTGGAGGACAGGAAAGAGACACAGACAAACACAGAAGAACTGGTCCAGGTGCACCTTCTTCTGATAAAGAGACAAAGAAAACACATGTTATTGATAGAAATAATTACAATAAGCATGTAGAGAAGAGAGACTAAAGACAACAGCAGAGTGAGGAAATGTGCTCAGTTTGTGCTCCAGCAGTCTAAGTCTATAGCAGCAGAAATGAAGAATAATTCAAGAAACTTAAGTCTAACTATAGGATTTATCAAAAAGGAAAGTCTTCAGTCTAATCCAACCCATTCTCACTCCCAAGTCGTCACATAGTGACGCTTTGGCAAGGTTCCCTC
>NW_013952486.1:994856-998451 GCF_001266775.1 Austrofundulus limnaeus | reverse complement strand
GTGATAAATGTATGAATCAGTTTTTCTGCATGATTTTTGGACAAAATGTTTCTAATTTTAGTGATATTACGCAGGTGGAAGAAGGCGGTCCTGGTAAAATGTTTAATGTGGGGTTGAAAGACATGTCCTGATCAAAAATAACACCAAGGTTCTTTACATTAGAACTGGAGGCCAGATTAATGCCATCCAGAGGAGGTGAAAGGCTACAAAGTTGATCCTGTAAAGATGAAGAAGGGGAAAGGTTTTCAATAAGAAAAAAAAAATAATCAGGGACAAAAGCATTACTCAGCCTGTTCACCAGTCTTTACCTTGGAAACCGGGGCTTGTGWTGATTTGTCATTTTGGCCCTCAGCAGAGTGAAATGATGTAAATTACAAGAGTCTGACACCACACCCACCACAAGACTGAGCCCACTGGTTTTAAGCTATTGTCTGTCAGAAGAGGCACGGCCCGCTCCTTCTATAATACCTCATCTGGACGAGCTGCGAGCGTCTCAGTGGTCCCGACCCGCTGATCCTGTCCGTCTGAAATGGAGACCAGTAAAACCTCAGCACTCMTCTCTCTGATCGGTAAAGTCTGTTTTTATCTGCTTGTTGAAGTTTATAATAATAGACTATTGTTCCGAGTTATGAATGGCAGACAAGTTACAGCAGGGTGAAAGAATGAAGAAGGATGTCATTAAGTAACATTAGGAAACACTTTGAGGTGAACCAGGTGTTCACATTTCACAACTTTTCTGTTTGTCTCTTTACTTTTTAACATTTGTCTTCACTTTTGACACGTTTGTAGCCTAGCATCGACATTTTAATACTATTAATTTTTCGCTTATTTTAAAACATTATTCTTTATTTTAACCTAAACTTCTGCCAAAKAAATGAACTCTGTTTTTAAATGTTTTCTCATTTTAATTTAGAAAATAATCACGGCACACTCCTCTCTCTTTAGATTTGCAATTGTTTGTTATAAAATGTGATGACTTTATAAAACGCTGTTATTTTGGTCAATTTTCCCATCGTACAATATTAGCTCTCGTTTTTCAAAAACCTATTTTTAAAACACTTTAACTGTGTTTAGTTTCGGTTATGAAGAACTAAACAAATAAGACATATAAATGCTAAAAATTGCACTGTTAAGATAGTTAAATAGTTTTACAGTTTGAAAAGTATTGTTCTTGTAAATATTATTTTTAGGGTTTAATTCATTTAAATACTCTTAAGTCACATATATGTTTTGTTTTAATCATAATTAGAAATCTATCAATATTAATACAAATCATTTAATGTAAAAATCTATCAAATATGTCTTAATAATTTTACTTAATTTAATCTTTTAAAATGTGTGGTTTGTTAATAAATGGAACGTGTGCAGCTGAGTTAATGATGACTAAGAGAAAAAAGAAAAATGCTGACGTAAAAGGAAATATTAACTTGTATAGACTGAGTAAAGATGTTATTTACTAGTGTGGGTTTTATAGGAATTACATTCAATCCTACAAGGAAATCAATAAACATAATCAGTTTATTCTCAAGGTTTTGTGGCGTTTGTCACATTCTGACATGCAGAAATACAAAATGGAACGGTTTTTATTTTCTGTCWGTCAGAGTTATCATTTAAAAACAGTTGAATCAGCAGGAGGTCACAGAAAAACACTGATGGAGACAGAAAGGCCCAATTGATTTGTTGCTATAAAGATTTGTTTTTATAAAAGAGTTAACCTTTTATAAAAAGGGAAAAATTCAACTGCAGCTTTAGTGAGTCGGCAGTTTGCATAACTCAAGATTAAATCTCAGCTGTGATAAMGTGTTAAAAATAAGACTCGATGCTCTGAGGGTGAGTCACTGGTTTCAGATCTAAARGTGAATAACCCAGAAACCTTGCTTCCTTTGTGAATTCTGTGCATTTGACACCAAAGTGCTTCACCAGGCGCAGCCTCGCTCTGCAGAAATGTCCCTGATGGTCACAGAGCGAAGCACGCACAGATTGGTTGCAAGTATCCACAGATTCAGATCCAGATCAGTCCAGATCAGGTTCCTGTTCTCTGCTGGAATGTGGGCGTCTTTAAACCTGGCGCCGTGCAGGTCGGTACAAGCATGTGGACCAGGGAACACAAGTCAGTCCACGTCACTTCCAGCTGGAGGGGCTCGAACCGTTCCCACTAAAACTCTCTTTTTTATCACCTCTGTACTTTCCCTTAATGTGACTGTGGTTCTTTGTTCAAAGGAAACATGAATCACATTTGCTGTGGTCTCATCAAGAGATTAACTCAACTAACAAAAGAAAAAAATCATAAAGCACATGAAAAATAGATAATATTTTGTTTAAATCATTTGTAGAAGTGAAAATTATAAATAATTCTGCATCAGTGTTTGTTGGACATTAAAAATATGTATTTATAACAAACAGAAAAGTCATCTCTGAGGAAAAAAAGGGTAAAAAAAGAAACTCGTTCCAGTGATTCAGGACCTTTAAATGAACAGATAAAAAAGAAAATTGATTTTTATTCAAACAGCKTAAGGCCCTGTCACTGAAACGTTTTAACTTAAATTTAAAAACATCTATGATGAAGTTGGAATACAAATAATCAACTGGAATCCTCTTTTAGGCGTATACCTACTGCTAACAAATTGATCAAATATAAAACTTTTATAGTTTTAGACATAAAAAAGTTTCATAAGTTGTCTAAAACGTTATAGTGCGACAGGGACTTTAAACAGCAGTTTGTTTCCTCGTCCATGCAGACCTGCTGTATAAATATTATATATGTATCAAGAATACTTAACCGTTTCCCTTTTTTTTCCTTCTGCAGGTATWATGCTGATTTGGCCGCATGTTCTCGCAAAAAGTATTACACCCAGTCCGCCAACGACAGAAAATTCAACTTTATCTCCAGGTACTCACCACAAAATCTGCTACTTTTGATTTAAAAATTAATTAATTAATTAATTTTTTCATTCATCAAATCAGAATTATTGTGGTGGATGATTAAAAAAACATCTGTGGATGATAGATTTTTTGAAAATATATTTCATTTTTGACTTGTTATGAAACAGTGAGAAATGATGCAATGTTTATAAGACAACTTATTACATCAGTGATGATTCAGGGAAGTTATTCACTACATCCAATAATGACTTCCTGTGAGTTTTATGTTCTTTAGCTCATGAGACAAACACATGTACACACACACACACACACACACACACACACGCACGCACGCACACAAGGCAACTCCATGATCACCCACTTCTTGTTGGCAGTGTGTGATAATCATTACCTCGGCTATATTATGGATCAGAGCTGTTTTACTGTTAAATAAAGAAAAGAATAAACTTCAGGAAGGTGGTCACAATGTTATGGGTGGTCTTATGAGTGGAGGAGGGGTCATCAGAGATTCTGTGACTGGTGTTTCAGGTCCKGGAGAAGAGCGCCCCCCTGTGGTGGCTCGCTACATCGAGGGCTGCGGCAACAAGTTTGAGAACTACTGTCTGAACAACGGCAAGTGCATGCTGCTGGTGGACCTGAACGAACACCACTGCAAGTATGTGTGTGTGTGTGTGTGTGTGTGTGTGTGTGTGTGTGTGTGTGTGTGTGTGTG
>NW_013952486.1:992339-994352 GCF_001266775.1 Austrofundulus limnaeus | reverse complement strand
AGGTACCTGTGAGGTTAGCCTTAGGGTTTGTGGTCAGGGTTAGGATATAAAATTACCAAAAAAATAAATGGAAGTTAATGGACGGGCCCCACAAGTATATAAAAACAAGTTTGTGTGTGTGTGCGTGCGCTGCTTCGTCATCAYGCCTCACCATTCACCACGCCTCTGTTTGTGTCACAGGTGTGAGGTGGGCTTTCACGGTGCCAGGTGTGACAGCCCGGAGTTTGGTACCGGGCTGCAGGATGAAGGACAGATAGTCATCATCATTTTCTTCGTGGTTCTGCTGATGATCGGCCTGACGGGAGCTCTCTACTTCTGCTTCAAGTGGTAATTTATTGTTTTGTATTCATGCATCCATTTGTTTTCTTTGCCTTCGGGGAGAAAACCCACACACGCACAGGGGGAACAGGSAAAAATTCACCTAATACGCTAACGCTGGTGATTTGCTGCATTTGAAGTGATGTCGGACAGGAAGGTGCTGCCAAATTAGGAAGTCTAAACAGGGAGTTACTCAAGACTGATGTTGCAACGAAGTAAAAAAGAAATAAATATCCCGAATTTGGCAATAATTGATCAAACTGTGTGCACACCAGAGTTTGATGAGTGAAATGGAGGAGGGGAGCCGAGCTGCAGGTTAGAACAAGGTGATAAAGAATGGTTCTTTGGAAGCTATGAAACACTGGAGAAAGGATGGGGGAGGCTCTTARTAAAGGGAAATCAAGATCAATTTAATAATAAAGTTGAAAAAAGTTGTTCCAAAAGATAAAACAGCCCAGAGCCATTTGTTCTTCCTATTCAAAGAGATCTGATCTGAACACTTTAAATGATCATCGAAGAGTCTGGCTGCTTGGAAGTAAAACATGAATTTAAAGTCACAGAGCGATGCTTGGATGGTTCTCAGTAATGAGGGCGTTGCTTCGGTCAGTCGTAGTGAAGAAAGAGTTGAGCCGAAAGGCAAAGCTCTTGAAAGCTCAGCCTGGAAGGTGGGGAGCTTGAGTCTCTACTGGACACCTCTCTTTGGAGGTTTTTCCAGGCRTGTCCTGTAGAAGGAGACCCCAGAACAGACCCAGAACCTGCAGGAGGGATTCTGGGAACACCTGGGATCCACCAGGAGGAGCTGGACGTCAGACACAACCATGGATACATGGTGGAAAATGGATCGATGAATAAATATTGTGCTGGATAGCCAAAAAAGCTGAAACTAGACTAAAAATAGCTTTAAAAAGAAGCTGAAATTATCGCAAAGAAACTGAAAAAGCACATTTGCTGAATTAAACAGTAAGAAGGTAAAATTATCAAAAAAARGTGAATTTTGCTTAAATAAAGCTTAAATTACCTAAAAAGTAGCTAAAAACATGAAATGAACAAAAAGCAACTGAAAGAAGCATAACAATTAGCCGTAAGATTTTCAAAAAGCTTCAATTAGCAGAAAAAGAATGATAGCTAGAAAAGCAGAAGAAAGCTAAAATCAGCAGCCGAAGGAAGCTGAAATCAGCCGACAGAAGTTAAAAACAAACAGAATCAGATCAAACAGTTCAATAAAAACAGCAAAGGTTAATGAAGAAGATGGCTCCTTCATTTTTAAAGAGAAAAACATGACAGAAAAAGCTAAAACTCTCAAAAAGTCTGAATTTACTGAAGAAGCTGAATATAGCTAAAAAACATACAGAAGAAAAATTATCTTATTGTTTAAATGTTTTATAAGTATTCACACAATAAAACTCTATATTAGTTGAAAGGCAAAAATTCAGTCATGTCATCCAAATTCAGAGGAACGAGAAGTAAATGATAGAGGCTGGATTAATATCAAACTAATCGTTTGTGACGTGTTGTTCAAAGTTCACAACATATTAATCAGGCTCAAACGTCACGATTATAAAATCTTTAGCTGACACAGACTTTCATCATCCCCAACTGAAAGGCAAACACTATTAAAACCCAAAAAGAAAAAAATTGTATAGGTCTTCTGGACGGGTTCTTCTCTAATGAAACGTTTCGTCTCTCCTCCAAGAG
>NW_013952486.1:982906-992329 GCF_001266775.1 Austrofundulus limnaeus | reverse complement strand
CTCATCAAGCATTTCAAAACTTGTGATTTCGGTTTTAGGGATTGTGATGTTGTAGCTGTTTGTAGAAGAATTAGTTTAATAATAAAATAAATAAATTAAATGCATTGCTTCAGTGTTTTCCTTATTCACACCTTTATGTTTAATTTTTTTATTAGTTAAAAACAAAACTAATATTACATCATATGAACGGTTGTTAGTAAGTCATGACCACTGAACCAACTGGTCTGGATGCATGTACATTTGCAAAAAATAATAAAATAAATAAATTCAATGCATTGTTTCAGTGTTTTCCTTATTCACACCTTTATGTTTAATTTTTTATTAGTTAAAAACAAAACTAATATTAATGCTACAGCCTTGAAA
This sequence comes from Austrofundulus limnaeus, assembly GCF_001266775.1. Classification (NCBI taxonomy): domain Eukaryota; kingdom Metazoa; phylum Chordata; class Actinopteri; order Cyprinodontiformes; family Rivulidae; genus Austrofundulus; species Austrofundulus limnaeus. Next base: position 991,966 of record NW_013952486.1, on the reverse strand, counting down.
AATAACTCACACCCCTTGGATTTTTCCACATTTTGTTTTATTTCAGTCACAAACTGTGTTGTTTTACTTGGATTTTATGTGCTGAACAAACACAAAGTAGAGCATAATAATCTTTAGCTTCCTTTAACACTGATTCCCTGAACCAAGACCCAAATATCCACCTCCAGAAGTCACCTGTGTGTGATTTAAATTAATCTGGATCCAGCTGTTGTGAACACCTGAGAGGTCTGTTACAGAACATTAATGATAAAACAGCATCATGAAGACCAAGGAACACAACAGACAGGGTTGTTGAGGAGTTTAAAGCAGGTTTAGGTTATAGGATTCACCTCACTGAGCTCGGTTCAGTCCATCATGTGAGAAAGAATGCAGCAGAAATGCAAACCTGCCACGACAAGCCRTCCACAGGATCGCTGTTAGACTCCACTGACCTGCTTTAATGGAAGAGCAGAACTAAAAAAAACTAAAAATCAGTGTTAGGAGAGAACACRAGGAGACACAGCTAAGGATGGCGTTGAAGTGGTATACCAAAATCAAAAGATTTGATTTTTGTTTTTTTTAATATCAGTATCATATATACAGGAGTAAATGAATCATCTGCTGGTGTAGGACTGAATTCCTTTTTATTTTTTATTTTTCTGACCTGTGCGGAGTTTGCATGTTCTCCTCGTGCCCAAAACATGTACAATAGGTTGCCTTCAGGCACAGGCCGCTTTTGAAAAAGAGATCTGACATCTCAATGGGACTTGCCTGGTAAAATAACGGTAAATTTTATGAATTGATCTGAATCACTACTAACTTACTTAATCTTATAATTTATATTTTTATAAAACACTTCACAAGACCCTTTMTCCTAAGGTCAAAGTATTTAATTCTGTTCAAGTTAGACCTGTTGTTTTAGTTCAAAAGGGCTTCTGAATTTTTTTTTTCAATGTATTTTTCTATTTTAAAATACGATGTTTTCATGTTTCAKCAAAGGTTTAGTGCACCAGCTGGGTTAATGTTGCATTTTTCTCATGGCGTTGTGGAGAAACAAACATCGACACTTCTTCTGAGCCTCATGTGAGCKGAGTTGAAACTTGTGTCCTTGTTCTTTACATTCTTAGATTCCTCCAAAGATCCCTGAGCAGTTCAATCATTTCGTGACCTGAATTATGCAAACGTCTCACGCTGTTTCTTTTCAGATTCTTTTAAAAATAACWTCAACAATGTTTCTCACACATATTTAGCAAACTACAGATGTTTTTTGGCCTCATTYGCTTCTGAAAAACTCAAACAAATCCTGATTCTGATCTCCTGTTGACAAATATTTGAAATCCCTCTTTTGTCACTTATGACTTTATTGCCTCCATGTGTGGGAACGTGTTTCATACCTGAACTGGATGTAACTGATTTAAMATAAAGTCATTTTTATCGCAAACTTTTTAGTTTTGTTTATTTATTATTTATTTTATTTTTTATTTTTTTGGCTCATTTAGAGCAGTGATTCCCTGTCAGGGGGGTACGCGAGCATTTTACAGGGGGTACGTGGAAAAAATTCCCAGGTATGTAAGAAAATAAATAAAAATAGGATAGGACTGATGTATGTAGGGCCCTATGATTTCTGCAATGTGGAAAATGCAGATGGAATCACAAAATTTACATAAAATGAAATCCTGTATAAAACGCAGAGTCTCATCCCTCATTTGGGGTTTCTGATGTATTTTGTTTTGTGCACCTGCTGTTACCTAGCTTATTTATTTAGGTACTTATTCATTTTCAAGGCAACATATTTATCTTTATGTTTAATTTAAGTTAAAAAGAATAATATGCATGAGAATTAAATGTTCTAAGGGTTTAAATAAATAATTTTCATTTAATAATCAGTTGTGGTAAATTATAGTTTTGAAGAATCATCATTACGTTTGACTGAGGGGGTACTAGTGGTATGACAAAATGGTTCAGGGGGTAAACAAGTCTAAAAAAAACTTTTTGTCTTCTGACCCACAAAATATCCATGGCAAAAACTTGTGACCCCAAATATTACTGGTCTGAGTACACAAAATTTGTTAATAACCCTAAAAACACAGGCTTTTTGACAATCTAAACAGCTTATACACAAAAATAAATACTTATTTATACTTATTTTGTGTTTTTGTAGTAATTACAGAGAAAATATTACATCAGCAATTATTTTATTACCCTTTTACATTGATTTCTGGAGATTATCCAAGGTGCTTCATGACCCATAATTGGGTCCCAAGCCCAACTTTGGGAACCAAAGTKCAGTGGTTCCCAAACTTTTCAGCTTTTGACCCACAAAATAACAGTAGCAGAGACCTGTGCCCCCAACTATTTTTGGATGATGAACATTTGTATCAGATCAACTAAACATGRGCATAGTAACAATATTTTTATAATACATTTATCCATTTTAAATATACTAACCTCACTCATCTGTAACAACTAAGGCAAAAATGTAATTAATTCAGAAAATCTTTTCAGGACCCCACTTTGATGTTTCGGGACCCCATGGGTCAGCACTACTGCTGTCAATGTCAGCTGGAAGTATGTGTTTCTGCTGTAACAAAGTATATTTTAAGGTGATCTTAATATTTTGGGGTTTTGTCATAACACATGAATTTATCCGTTTTTGTTTGAACTTAACCAGAAGTGACACCAAAGTTGAACTCCCTGGTTAGGGTTATAACCCTAACCCTAACCCTAACCCTAACCCTAACCCCCTTCTTTGTATGAGCAGAAAACATCAAACCAACACCTTTTAATATCTTATTAACAATAATTTTACTAAGATTAAAAGGTGCATTACTGGTGCAATGCTGCAGCCATTTTTGTGTGGCTAAAGCTAATTAGCTGTGGCAGCCATCTAAAATTGGGTTGACTCCAAAAGTTAATCAGTTGTGAGGTACATCAAGTGACTAGTTGGGCGTTTTAATGGAAGAAACAACAAAGGAACACAGGATGGAAACACATTATCTCCCTCAGGCAGTGACTAGGTGTTCAGTACGGAGCGCCACGTCTGCTGTTACATTAATCAGCAGCGGGGGTTTTATCTTCCACCGCCTGTTTAGAACCCATTCCGGAGTCAATGAGCTGTGGTTGGCGCCTGCCTCCATCGTCTCCACGTGCTCTCGATGCTAACGAGCAGCGTGCTCCGACGCAAACATTAACTCACCTGTTCTCCGAAGACAGACCTAAAATACCCACCGGCGTGCGCTCGCACACCAAAGACCCACAAACACACCCTCTCTGCAGCTTCCATCTCATTCTAAATATAACACCGACGCGTTCAGAACTCAGAACCCGTTCTTACCTAATGATTGCATAAGTAATAGCAGGCTGTTCRTACGGTGAGTAATGTTGTCGGTGGAAGGGAAGCCCCATTAAGCTGCATCCTTGCGTGTCCTTTGACAAAACAAAGCCTGCCATGTGTCGCACGTATGAAACTGTTTTGGCTCTCGGAGCTGATTCATGTTCGTGCCTTCGCTGCTATGATAATCCCACACTGCAAGATTTGACTGGTTCAGTTCTGGTCCACACCGGGCACTAACGCCGTGAACGGCCGGCTCGGATATCGCAAAAGAATGACGGCACTTTTGGTGGTCCGGATGTGGTTTGCCACAAGAGTTCATGGGGCCAGCACCAGCCTACTTAAACACAGTGCCATCACTGTTAAACCTGGCCCACATCCAGTCATGATTTTGATGAAACATGATTACCACTGATCCAAATGATTCACTTTTGGAATCAGCTCCTTTCAAGACGGCCACCAGAAATGGTCATGGTTCACTCMGTGTTACTGATAATGAGCTRAAATTCGGCGTGGTAGTAGCTGAGAGTCATTCACAACATATACTCAGAGCTGAGCTTGGCATCTTGCAAAACCACAGGAGATTTCACACAACATTATTTCCAAGCTTTAGCCCAAATGACTACAACTCATTACTCAACACAAGATGATCTTTGTCTTAATCTCTGGCTTGAAGGCCAGAGAGTGAGTTCAAGGAAGAACAGTTCTCTTTTCTCTGCAGACACAGCAGCTCCTACCATCTTTGTCTGKTCACATTCATATATACCTTATTAATGGACGTCACATGGTTTGAGGCGCACATATTAAAATAAACAGGAGTGATATTTCACACTGAAGTTCCTTCTGTACTTGCTGGAGTAAAGCAGTCATTCTGGGTCAGCTCTAACAACAGCTGCTGATATGAGTAAACTATTTTTCTTATCTCACAACACATTTTTGTTGTTGAAATATTTTATTCCAGCACAGTGTGATGTAATTTAGGAATAACAAATACAATTTACTGCACTCCTGGAATGAACCAGGCAGCATGTCAACAAGTACTGTTTAGGAATTATTTCAATTAATATAAAATACATCTAAAAGACATAATACAGAAAATTTGATAATTATAAAAAAATTATGCAAACATAAATACAGGTGTATTAGCCACAAATGTGGGTAAGAGGGTGTAGTTTGCTGTCAAAAATCATGGTAATTAACTAAAAGAATTGTCCAGTTTCATGTAACACAAAATGATTGAGTTCCTTTAACAAAATTTTCCAATCCAGCTGAACACATATAGGCCTACTGTATATCCATATAAATTTATGAAACATTTTTATTGTCACTGGTATTTACTATGAAAATTTACCAAACACATCCAAAACAAATACATTTAAAATGATTTTTATCAGTCTCACTAAACAACRAATCTGTGTGTAAAATATACCTGATAAATGATTTACACTATGTACAAGTGACTCAGAATCAACGTGTAAAATATGAAATATGAAAAAAATCATTGCTACTTCAAAGGTATAATTTTGTCAGCGTCGGCCAATAAAAACTTTCATAAATAATTATCACTATTGTGTGTAACTAAACATTGCACTTGGCATCATAAAAACCTGGGTTAAAAGAAATAGGTTAAAGCAGAAAACGATGGAGCAAAGCTGTAATCAGAATGAACAGTTTTTATGTCCACAATGGTGGTGCTCTTTACACAGAAGTACGTAGTAGTGTTGGTAGGCGATGTGCACTCCATTAATTTATCAATGCTTGATGCCCTCCCTGACCTGGCCCTTCTTTCCCAGATTTTTCTGATTGGCAGCTAGATCTAAGAAGTGTTGGTGGTTCTAAACTCCATTTATTGATGACGTTGGCTGATCTGCTCGTTTAGACCTTCAGTGCCTCAGAAAAGTTTCTGTGCCTCGATACGATCCTGTCTCTGAGGTCTACAAACAATGGACCATTTCGTAGTTAAAAATTATTACAAATACGAGGTGAAATTCACACACTGTTTAAGAAGACCCTGAGGTTTCTATAGAAATGCCATCGGAGTTGAACTGTTTCTGGTAAATTTACGTTATACAGACCTGATGTATTTGTTCCAAACCGATTTGTGTTAAACTTTCCTTTATGATCATAGATGTTATTTTTCATAAATATTCAAGCTATAAATCTGCTTTTTGGACTTGTTGAATTTTCACAATTTCATGGCAACCTCAGTAGCTRCGTTTCCATTGACCATGAAAATGCGCAAATTAGAATTYGAAAATAAATTTGCTCAACRGAAACACGTCAATTTYGAAAAAAAAAWTAYGTTTTTCRACAAAATGTTTTTGYGCTAGGATGAGGTGGTATTTTGGCCGTATCGAAATTGGTGTTTTTYACAAAACTGCAATGGAAACATTTTTTTCACATCRCMGGAGTCACGTGATCAACAACCGTCTGTTTCTACTGGCGAAAAAGAYGATGACAAAAAAGATAACAGGAAGTAGAAGTAGTAGTACTATCACAGAAGTAGTATAAAATAGTAAACTCACCGAATACAATTTCCCAAAAACACAGCATATATAGCCGCTCCCAAGTAGGGGCTTGTCGCTGGAAAGCCTCGATAAAAGACRCCGACGTCTCCTCTGATGATGAGCGYTAGWGTCGYGGTAGCAACATGCTATGTGTTTACATCCATYGCYRCCATGTTTGTAATGACTTATCGTGAGACCAAACGTATTCACGCGTGACTTTAATAGCATTTCTTACTTAATGGAAACACTGCAGTTGTAAAACTGTGTTTTTCGACATTAACAGAATATCAACAAAATTTTGCGCACATTTGCAGTGGAAACACAGCTAGTGTTTTCTCGGTTGACCTGTGACCTGGAAGAGTTAGTCTAAGCTAGCACTCATAACCACAAAATGGTCTAYTATTTGGACTTCACAGCTGGTTTTGTGCTCTGACATGCAGTGTCAACTATAGGACTATGTTGTGAATTTTTATGGAAAAGCCTTTGGTGAATAAACAGTAACATTATGAAAAGTYTAATAGTTACAAAAACCACAAGTCAACAATATTCCAGACAGACTGCAAAAATGGTGGATCTCTTTCCTGCAGCACAAAAAAAAAATACACTTTAAACAATTATTTTTTGTTGTTGCGATTTTGTTTTTCCTCTGAACAGGTATGATTTAAATGCACTGCAGTACAAGACAGAACTAAATATTTACTTTCAGTACAACCAGAGGAAAAATACTACTTAGTAACAGTTGTAGAGGAAAATACAATTTGTTACTTTCCACTTTGGGAATGGAAACTGAGACTCGTGYGGGGTGGATGATGAGCACACGGGTTTGTAACTGTGTTGAGAAAATAAACAACTGACAGTTTTATGCAAAGATAACACTTGTGTTTTTAAAAGCATCTTGCTGTCAGCCGTGTGTTGACCGTGGGCGTCTGTTATTGGAGCGCCGCTTTCCAGGCTTGTGACAGAATTTCCACTCATCAGTGTCTCCCGATGAGCAAAAACCCAAACAGTCTGAATCCATGGCCGTTTCTAAACAAAAACAACAACAAAAAAAAGGTTCTGATTGTTGTTGAGGTTATGGGATGACCCGGAGAAGTTCCTGCCATTCTGAGCGAGTTTCTACCGGCAGACACAACAACATGAGCAACACCAGCCTCCCCACCCAGGCCTTAAGGTCTCCGCTCGGAGTCCTAAAATAACAACAGCAGGCATCATTTTATCAAACACACACGCACACACACACACACACACTCAACAAGCCAAGGTTTCTCTGCTGAACAAAACAACTGAAACGATCCTGTAAAAACAATAATATTAATTACTATGTTCTCATTGCTGCATTCTTCATCATCTGCTTTTTTAGACTTTATTTTTATATTTATYATATTTATGATCCATATTGTATTGACACACAAATGATTTGTTTACAGAGCAGTAATATTTTTTGTTTATATGTTAATGATCACAAACAGGTAACATTCAACCGGGTATCGTTCACTCATTCATTTATAAATGAATGAATGAATGATACAATTTATTGATCCCAAGGGGAAATTACAGATTTATTACATCTGTTCATCAAGGAAGGTGGACGATAATGTAATTGCTTCATGTCTTGCGTGTGTTCGTTCCTCTGTGAGTAAAACAGATGATGACAAATGAAGTTATTAGAAAAGTGTCACAACTGATTCRCTTCCTGATTCACTTCCCGTTGAACTCAGTTTGAGATGTTAACTTATTATTTAATTTAATTTTTTAACTGTTCATTATTGATTTTACTTTTTCATGCTTGCTAGTAACTTCTATGCTTCACTTTGTTCTTTTATCAAYGGAGACCACTTTAGCCAACAGTGCTTTAAAAGTAAAGTTGTATCTTGAATGGCCGCCAAAGCTAATAAACATTAACAAAAACAAAAATGACAACAACTCAGTCAATTTTACAGACAATGATCAAATTATCTGTGTGGTAGTAGCTGAGAGTCACTCTGAACACATACTCTGAGCGTTAATAGATTGGTGCAATTTTTTAAAAACAGTGTTATTGTCTATTGGAGCTGAAAATGTCTGTCTGTTAGTAAAATATCTAGTGAACTACTGGACCATCTTTAATGAAACTCTTAGAATATATTTAATGGATTTACCTCTGCAGCTGATTAGTGTTTGGAGTCGACTTAATTCAAGATGGCTGCCACAGCTAACCAAAATTAGCAAACACAAAAAATGGCTACAACTCAGTCAGTTTTACAGGTAATGAGCTAAAAATCTGTGTGKTAGTAGCTGAGAGTCACTCCCAACACATACTCTGAGCGTTAATAGATTGGTGCAATATGTTTTTAAAACAGTGTTATTATCTAATGGAGCTGAATATGTCTGTTAGTAAAATATCTAATGAACCACTGGACCGTTTTTAATGAAACTCTTAGATCATATTTAATGGATTTACCTCTGGAGCTGATTAGTGTTTGGAGTTGACTTGACTCAAAATGGCTGCCACAGCTAACCAATATTAGCAAACACAAAAATGGGTACAACTCAGTCCGTTTTGTAGACATTGAGGCAAAATTTGGTGTGGTGGTAGCTGAGAGTGACTCCCTTTATTTTTTCTGAGCACTAATATATCACTTGAGWTTTCTTTTTGAAACATTGCCATTTACTATTGGTGGTCACCATAAATRTCCGTTAGCCTGTTTTCTGTTACTGGAAGTCCAAGCTGAAGATTTATTCTGGTATGTTACAAATAATCCATCACACCCACTAATAAAAAGGGTTTCATCACTTATCTATATATCAGCCAACTTTGTACCCTGACTGAAGTGTGGCCTCTGCTCTGAGTGACAGTTCAATACTAAAACAAGCCAGGGCACGTGTCAGTGTTGCCAAACAGACACATTTTATTTATATTTTTCTGCTTTATGTTCACATTTGATCACCCCGCTTTGAAATATGCCGCTCACCCCTAAATATCAGCCACGAAAGTCGTGCAAATGAGTCGATTTCATTTCCTTAATCACGACCGGAAACATGGAGGAGCAATACCAGCAACACACGCAAAGAATAGCTCCTTCTATCCTTTAATCGTGACAATAAATAAAACCAAAACAGATCAAACAGTTTCTGCCCTCCAGTTCATTCTGTCTCACTGTTTCAATGTATTAAATCAGGACGTGAGGTGAAAATGTGTCGCTCCGGGGCAGTTAAACATTAAACACACACACACACACACACACGCACACACACACACACACG
>NW_013952486.1:977378-981321 GCF_001266775.1 Austrofundulus limnaeus | reverse complement strand
ACACACACACACACACACACACACACACACACACACACACACACACACACACACACACACACACCCTCTTTCTCCTTGCAGTTCAGAGCCAGGGGCTGGTCTATAAAAGCGGCACCAGGTGGAGAGCAGAATCACAAACTCTATCAGCAGGCACACACACACACACTCACACACACAAACACACACACATATTCCAACACTCACATTCCGATACAGATCAGTTGCAGGACTGTCGAACACTAAACTCTCTCCTCCTGGGATATGAACCCACTCGTCACCATTTGTCTGCTGTGCATCGGTGAGTCTGAACACGCACTTTAATTCTCATGTTTTTTAAATCGCTGAGGTGGAACTGAGATGTGTGGAGGCACAGGAAGGTGCGAGTGATGACACGTCAGGCGGGAAATGAAGACTTTTCAGGTGTTTTAGAGGAATTTGTTTCTGCCAGAAGGAGCTCTGGTTGTGAGAACACCAGCAGAAGCTGCCAAACGTTAAGTTTCAGATTTTTTGCTTCTTGAATGAAATTAGTGAGAAACAGAAGACTGTTTGTACAGGTTCAAAGCTGCTCTCTGATGTTTCTGAAGGTGACATAAATAGTCTGAGGCGACTGCGACGGCATTTCTGAGGACTATTTTAGGACGATCTGTTTGAACTGAATTGACAATAATCTCATGCGCTCCAAAGTGTTCATTTCTCTATATCTAAGTGACCGAAAGGAGGAAAAGTACGTTTTGCTTCTGAAAATGTACAATTAAATCTTAATTCTCTTAAAACCCACTGAAACAGTTCCATGGACATTTATTTCTAACAGGCGACTGATAGAAGTTTTATGTGGCCACAGCCAATATCAGACATGACTGATRTACAACACAGATTTAAAAACAAATTCTTTGGTCATTAAATATTTCTTTTAAAGTTTTGTTGAATTTAACAGCAGAGGGTAACAGAAACATTACAAACGTACAATATTTATACGCTCAAGGGGGCAGAAATATTAGCTCGTGTCCTTATTCCCATCATGTCTTACTCGTCATTATTCTTCAACTATTAAAGAAGTAAATATACATAAATATAAATAAAAAAATATAAAAAATAAAGTGCATTCCATAAAGTAGAACCCCTTGGAGTGTCATCTTTTAATTCAGCAAACTGTAATAATAATTGATCAGCTTAAATAAACAAATATTGCACCACCCTTAGATGAACTTACACACTTAAAATAACATTCAAAGCATTTTTGCCTTAAAAAACGGAATTTCTGGCTATAATTAAAGCTGCTGCATCCTCATTAAATCTGCACAGGTGACTGTGGATCTGCACCATGAGTGAGATGTTTAGTATTATTGTATTATTTATTATATGAAAGTGTTTTTACTTTTGCCAAAATCTTATTTTATTCTTACTCCGAGGTCAGTTTTTTTCCACGCATTCGTTTAATCTGATTTATAAGGATTCTGTGAAGGGRTACATCCATTATTGCTCACCTTATTTCATACCAACGTTTTAAATAAAGCTCTTAAATGATCTGTTGTTACAATATGTGTTGAGTATCACTATCAGCTACTACCACGTCGAAGTTTACCTCCCTGTTCTGGAACGCTGGCTGAGTTAGAGACATGTTTTGATTTTTCTATGGTTAATTTGACTGTTTTGTTGTTGGGTTGGCTTCAAAAGTTAACCAGTTGTTGATTACTCTTTTAGGATTTTGTTAAAATCAGTTCAAAAGAATATTTTACGAACAGACAAACACGCAGGTACAGGCATGAAAACAAATGTTTGATTCCTCTCTCCTGTTTTATATTTTCATTTTGTTTTCATGTGATCTTATCTTCGTGTCTAATTGTTGTTTTCCGTTTTTTTTTTCCTGCAGTTGTCTGCAGTGCTTTGGATGCTCACGGATCTGAGGACACCTACTCATCTGATCTAGCCAGAGTGACGGGTGGTCCAGCCTCCGGGGAGGGCCTCGTGAGTTCGCTCATCGACGACGATGAGCTGGAAGTGAACAGGGAGCTTTCAGGAGGAGAGCGGGAACATTTCATCCTCCATGGTACGAAAACAACAAATGACGTAAAAATAAATCCACTTCAGAATCATTCACTGATATCTTCTTTAAAAAAGACTAAACTTTCTTTCAACCCCAGAGTTTTTTTTTAAAGATCATCTTATGTTCAAAACTGAAGCAGTTTTGGTCAAACCTTAAAATAATGTAGAGTGATTGAACACTGTCTTCTCTAAATTTTAGCTCAGTATTTATAAAATCCGCAGAAATAAAGCAGGGGCAGATTTAGGCTTTTTGCAAGCAGTGGCACAGAGGTGGCCAAGGGTTTTTTTTAGCCGGGAACATACAAATAAAGAAAAGCACTCTGGATTTGAAAATTCAAGAGCTAACTCCAAATGCTTTAATTGATCTGTTCATTTCAAGAAGTACTGAGCTGAAATTTTGTGTGATTAAGAATGATCTCAAACGAACATGCTAAATGTCGGTCACAATTTATTATTCAGCCATTTTTAGACATRCAAAGCTGAAGATTAGTGTAGTGAAACTATAAATACTAATCAAAAAGTCAAGACTAAGCCATAATTCAAGCATTTTAAGATTTATTGAGATTTAATTTGTTGTGGAGTAGCTAAGAAGGATCACATGAAGATGCTAATCCCAAATTAAGCTAACCACTAATGTTAATTTTACAAAAGGCTTTAATTCAGTCATTTTTAAACATACACAGCTAAAACATTCATATAGTACAGTAATATTAGAGCAAAATTTAAATGTAAATACAAAATCCAAGATCCCCAACCATTTGTTTATTATTTGGGGGTGGAACCTGGGGTGGCCCATCAGGTGCTGCCTCAGACACCCCTCTAGCTCCGCCCCTGAAATAAAGRCATTTTTGTGTTGATTAGTGTCCATAAGCTGTGGAAGTCATCTTAACTGTAATCAGCTGTAGATGTTTTTTTTTTCAATAATTGCTTGTTGAAGAGATTAAGATCTGTAAAGAGCTTCATGAAATATTTTACTAACAACACGACTGACTGCAACTTTCCTGTTCCAGGCCTGCACTCCAACAAAGATGAGAAGAGGAAGAGGAAAGGCAAAGGCAAAGGCAAGCACAGACCGAAGGACAGATTCACAACTCCCCTGAACCTCGAGCACACGGTCATCACCAGAAGGTCCAACTCCACGTTCAGCACCACCCAGGATCCGTGCACCTCCACCCACCTGGGCTACTGCATTCACGGACACTGCAAGTACATGGAGGGCCTGCAGGAGCCAGTGTGTGTGTGAGTACAGCTCCGTCCTCCTCTGTTAGAACGGGATGTTTCAGTATGCCTGCATGGGATCACAGTTTCCTTGTCTTTGCTGCAGATGCATGAGGGGTTACGACGGAGAGCGCTGTGGGATCCAGATTCTGGGGTCCACGTCTGATCTGAGCGACAACACCGAGCTGGTGCAGACGGTGTTAGTGGTCATCGCCGTCGTGCTGTCCGTCATCAGCTGCTGTGCCGTTCTGCTCATGACCTGTGCTCAGTAAGTCTTAACGAGTCACTCCGCCACGCTCAGACAAATGTTTGGATCTGAACAGAACTTTGAGCACACAAAGGATAAACTGAGGAGGGAGAAGTTAAAAAATTGATTTTAGATAATTAAAAAAATTGATTTTAGGACAAATGTGTAATACATCAGACAGCAGCATAGAATAGAGTAAGTTTAACTACTTAAATGTGAAGTTTCCAATTTATCCTTTAAATTTCCAGTCAGTTTCTTTTGGGGCCTTCACCGTATTCAGTTGAAAAACATATTTTTCTTCTGAGGCTTTCGAGGTGGCGATTATTGGTTGTGGCCGAAGTTTAGAATCTCTGGGTTAGATCATCCAAAGAAGCCTGGTGGCCACTTCAATAATTCAAAAAAAGAAAAAGTACTAAAGACTAGATAATAATTAGA
>NW_013952486.1:972002-977301 GCF_001266775.1 Austrofundulus limnaeus | reverse complement strand
TGTGTGTGTGTGTGTGTGTGTGTGTGTGTGTGTGTGTGGTTTGTTGGGAAATGACGTCACTCCCAGTTACCATTTCCCAGAATACGATGTAAATGGAACGCAGCCATATTTTATTAGTGAGCCGAGGAGCCGGAATGGCCTTTTTGATTGTGAAGTTTGCAGACCCCAGATTTGGAGGCTTCAATATTAAACCAAACTGACAGCATTCAAGAACGTTTACAACCCAATGTGTGATACTCAGCGTGACAACTGAAACTTCATCACAATGTTGTCAGTGTGACCTCCATCTCACGTGCTTTTTGTCCTCGCACAAAAGCTGAAACGACAGGAAAAAGTARACCTGGTTCCCGCGGCTTCTAACAAAACACCTCAAAGAAAACTTTAACAGGGAAGGTTCCAGACGGCCGTCCACACCCATGGATCCCAACACAACACATCACAATCCAGACATTCTGCCCAGAAACACTTCCTGGCGTTTGAACACACAGCCAAATGAAAGAAAAGCACAGTCACACACCCAAACACACCCACACTAAACAGGTATTGCTCACCGCTTTCAAGAATGGAACTTTACGGCTTTGCGTGACTTGCAGTGAAATCTGCAATTCAACCATAAACGTGTTTCGCATCAAACCCATTATTTAAGCTTAAATGCTCGTTTCATGTCACTGGGTTTCAGGTCACACAATCAGGATCCTTATCTGTGTCAAATTACAGCTCAGGTTTGACAGGAAGGAGTTCAAGGCAGAGCCATAAACACTATACAACTGTAAGACTCACGAAGGGCAATAAAAAAGTTTTGATCTTTTTTCTGAGAAAGCAAAACTACCAAAGATTTCATTTATGACTTCAATAATATGTTAGGAAGGCAATTAATCTGATATATCGGTACCCTTTATTCACCTCAATAGGTTTGTCTCAGAGGGTTAAAATAACACACTTCAATCATCTGCTTTCTTTTTTTAAATCATTGTATTAATGCTGATTATCTTTTGTAGTTACAGGTCACATAAAAACTTTCTGGCATCCTATCTCGGAACTGGATCAGAGCAGGAGAAGCTTCAGAAACCCATGGGTGACATTATGGTGTGAGGATGAATCACAACGAGGTGGGTGTCTTTGACTTCTTTCTGTGCAAACTGATAACACCTCTTTGTGTTGTTTTACAGCTGCGGTTAGCCTTTCATCCTGCTGCCCCTTGGGTCAAAATGAACCACAACTGAGGCCCGCCGTGGTCATTTTGAACACATTTTTAGCATTGTAGTGTTAAAAAAAGAAAACAAAAACTAGAGATAACACTAACTGGGTTAAATGGGTGGAGTTCCCAGAAACCATTTTTATCAGTTGCTCAGCATGATCAGCTTTTTCCTAACTCTGTTTATTGTCTTGTCAAATTGTTTTATACAACTTTCTGTCAGTCATTTAACTAAATATAAACCCCGTGAAACATAAAAGCCTTATTCTGACCACCTGGACTATGTCACTAAAAGAGAAAACACAAGAGTTCAGAAGAGAAGCGGCCAAGGTGTGGCAGGAAGCTCCAGCTGGAGGGCAAATTTTACTGTTGCAAGAAAACTCTTACTTTTAGACCTAAATTTACGCTTTTAAGTTTCAGGTCTATGATGAAAAATGACAGAATTATGCTTGCCTGACTATTTGTCATGAAACTTCATATTTTATTCTAGTGTTCAGAGCCAACTTGTGGCATAGGTTGTATAGGCATGTGCTAAGGGAGCTGTCAATCGAGGGGGGAGCCATAAATGTTTTATAACTTTTTATTATAGTTGATTTAGTCTGTAGGATAATCACAGGTTACTCAGGTTTATGAAACTTGTTCTCTGGGTTTCTCAGACTGCTTTGTTCCTACATGAGGTGTTAAATGGTGCAGATGATGTTTTACGATAAAAGTATCAAATGATGCGGTCAAGACTAACTACTTGTGCTCAGTGTTTAAATAAAAACAAAATAAGGGCAATGGAAGTTTCATTTAGGATCTCAGACATAGTCAAAGTCTGGTTTTCAGTGGTCTACCTTCATAAAATGCTGATTTTATTTTGTTTTATTAAACCCAAGAATTTAGGAAAATAAAGAGTTTTGAATAGATCTTTTACAAACTTTTCYACAAGAGTATATGGACCCCCCAGAACTG
This sequence comes from Austrofundulus limnaeus, assembly GCF_001266775.1. NCBI lineage: Eukaryota > Metazoa > Chordata > Actinopteri > Cyprinodontiformes > Rivulidae > Austrofundulus > Austrofundulus limnaeus. Next base: position 975,152 of record NW_013952486.1, on the reverse strand, counting down.
CTTCACTCCACAGCTGCTTATTAGCACGAGCCGGTGTTCCTCAGGTATGAGGTAGACCTCGTGTATTCTGTTTCAAATTAACATTAATTAACATTAACATTAATTATATTTTTTTCAATTTTAATTAGCCACTTGGTTTCGATATGCAAAAAATAGCATCAAAGAAACCTTTTAATTTGCTACGTGTTTGTAAATTGAACAAGGGGCACTACTTAAAATTTTGCCTAGGTTGCTAAATTTGCCTGCTAGTGTTTGTACAGATTGCTATGAATTTTGTTGAGATTGAAGCTGTTTTAAAATTACCTCAATTTACATTTGATCTTGGTCCTGCTTGGACTAGCCGTTAGCTCGACAACCCCAGAACTGAGTTTGGTCAAACAGATAGGATGGTAAAATGTTTATAACCTGAGTCTCTCCTCAAAAAACCTATCTTTAAAGTCTGATCTGAATTTTTAGTTCAGCAGGATTAAAGGGATCCATGATTAGTTGTAACAATAAACTTTATTTGATAAACATATATTTTAACTGTAAAATAAAGACTGTAAAAATACTGTAGGCTGTTTAGTTTTGTAAATTTTTTAAAATATATTTTAACACGGACGGAGCCATTTTATTTACACGCAAAGCATTCTGGGTAAATGATGATGTGTATAGGTCCTCTGTGTGAGCGAGCTATATCCACCCTGAAGGTTAATCTTGGACAATATCTGATGATCGACTCTTTTAAATGAAACCAGAGAGCGTTGACAGAGAGGAGAAGGTAGAAATGACTCAGCCTGGAACTGAAAATATAAATGGAGGACAACAGAGCTGCTTCATGGAAGAAGAACCTCAGCTTGGCCTGTTAGCCTTTGCGCTAGCACCAACACTATATTGCTTCATATGTATTAGCTCAGCGCTAGCACGACAAACAAGCTAAACTGAGGTCCTCCATCCATATTTTCAGTTGCAGGCTGAGTCATTTTTGTGTTCCCCTCTCTGTCATGTGGATGGAGGACCTCAGTGACGAGAGGAGAATGTGTAGCGCTGAGCTAATACATATATGTGGTGATGGTGTCAGGGCTAACACTAAAGCTAACAGGCTAAGCTGAGGTTCTTCTTCCATGAAGCAGCTCTGTTGTCCTCCATCTATATTTTCATTTCCAGGCTGAGTCATTTCTACCTTCTCCTCTCTGTCAACGCTCTCTGGTTTCATTTAAAAGAGTCGATCATCAGATATTGTCCAAGATTAACCTTCAGGGTGGATATAGCTCGCTAGCAGCCTCGCATCGATGACCTAGTTGATGTCATCATTTACCCAGAATGCTTTGCATGTAAATAAAATGGCCCCGTCCGTGTAATATATTTTAAAACTTTTAGTTTAAACATTATAAAAAGTGAACATCCTATACAGTATTTTTACAGTCTTTATTTTACAGTTAAAGTATATGTTTATCATATAAAGTCTAATGTTAAAACTAATCGGGGATCCCTTTAAAAATGTAGAGACAGGAYAAGGTAAAAGCTCCATTTCTGGTCTTTAAAATATGAATTAAACCTTGACCCAGTTGGTGTCGTGCCATTTGCTTAGGCAATACCGTGGCGCTAAGAGCATCCAATCACAGCTTCCTGTTTTCCTGTTGGTATAAATTCCTACGATGTGTTTCCTCTAAAAGACTTGCTTAAGCCCGTCTAATCTCAGCTCACGTGAGTCTTAAGCCGAACAGGAAGGAGTGGCTGTTGGAACCTATACGCTTGTTTGTTGTTGATGAATACGTCAAGTTGCATCATGCAAGCAGTCGTGCCCGCTGGGAGAATTAGTGTGAATAATCCAGGGGTGTTTCAGCCTATAGCTCTGCATACCAGCGTGAAAGAAAAACCCTCACAACAGAGCGCAGACATTCACCCGCGTGTCCAAACCATGACGGCGCAGACACGCTTACCGAACACGCCGTGATGTTGCTGTAAGAGCTAGTCCGCATTACTCACATCTTATCAGCAAAGAGCCTCCACACGCAAGACTTGCATTGTTCAAATGTGGAAATTTATTTTGCCTGGAGACAAACACTGTGACTGAGCCAGTTTTCTCCTTTTTTACCTGCATGTCTTTCTGTCTTCCACAGCCAGCTGCACAAGTTGAGGATAAAGAAGACGAGGCTGAAGATCTGAGTCAGGAGGCGGCTTCCCTAGATGCTATGTAAAAACCCGTTTCACAGCTTTTTAGGATTTAATTTATTTAGTATGATTATTTATTGCTAACTGTGTAAGTGTTGGATTTTCTATTATAATGTCACGTATATGTGAATGCTGAGCATTCAGTCTTTATTGTTCTGTAGGTTTGGTTTTTATTTATTGCACTAAATTTGTTACAGGTCAGAAATAACAAAAAAAAAAACCTTTGTTGTAACTCTGGTAAAGAGATTTTGATCACCAATAAAGTGTCTCAGTGTTACATGAAAGAGTTGTTTTGTCCACGTGTCTCTGCCTGGAYATTTGACTTCTTGTCTCTGGATCATGTTTCTTCAGAAAGAAGAAAAACAAATATAAAAAAAACCCTGAATCTCGGTCTGTAGCCAAACTTTTGGCAAACAAGAACAACCCTGAAGGAGGTTCTCAGAAAACACACCTCTGAGGAATTCTGATTAACATGACCGCAGCATGAAGGGATGAACTGCAACAAGCTGGATCACATGCAGAGAGATGATGAAAAAAGAAAAATGATTTACATTTCTTTAGTGGTTAGATGCCAGGGGATAAATGGAGTGTTTCACAGATAGATAACTAGAAAAAATAAAGGTTGTTATGGGGACTGTTGTTATCAGTAACTTCACCCAAAAATACTTGAAAAAACTAAAAAAGAAAACAGTCTTACTCAAGTTTTCTGTCTTTTGCAAGTAAAATTTAGACTTTTGGGCTTCTATTTAATTCACAACGTGAGCTTTGTGCCTTTGCTGCAGACCACACAGCATCTGTCTGTGCTGCTGCAGATTCCCACATTTAATTCAGCTAATATTCGTGCATTTTTCCATATTCATAGAAATAAATGAAAAAAAAAAACACCTGATTCTCAACGACCAGCACTGCTTAAGGTATCCCCGATTAGTTGTAACATTAGACTTTATTTAATAAGCATACTGTATATTTTAACTGTAAAATAAAGACTGTAAAAAT
>NW_013952486.1:968958-970898 GCF_001266775.1 Austrofundulus limnaeus | reverse complement strand
GGACAACAGTTTAGCTTGTTTGTCGCACTAGCGCTGAGCTAATACATATTAGGCAATATAGCGTCAGTGCAAAGGCTAACAGGCTAAGCTGAGGTTCTTCTTCCATGAAGCCGCTCTGTTGTCCTCCATCCATATTTTCAGTTGCAGGCCCGCCCACCCCCTTTAAGGCCCACCCCCCCGCCTGCTTCCAGACCCATCCTCTCTGGTTTGGGGGTGGGGGTATGTTTTCTAGCAACGTAGAAATGCTCTATTTACCATTTAATTTAAAAAATGTCAACAACAGAAGACTTGTCCATGAAGACTTTCATGTTGGAGCCAGAGTCTGACCCAGAACCAGAGGAGAATTAAGACGAGTAAATTGTASTTGATAAGTCCAGACGTTATTTGGAAGTTTTGTCGCAGAAAATTTGACGTAATAGATTCAGAAAACATCATAAATAGAGAAAAMKGAACAGGTYGAAAAATATGAACCAAACAGAATATAAAGATAYATTTACAGCACRAGACTAAATTAAACTTTTCTGCACTCGAGACTTCCTGCRCATAAAAATATATTTWACGGYTAAAAAAGTGGATTTTGCATATGTCCCCTTTAACACAGATTATCATTGAGGCAACTGTGAGATAAATATTGAGCACAGTGTTTCAGGATGATCCTTATTCCACATTTAAAAGTAAAATAAAAGAGAACAGAGATSATCAATGCCTAAAATGTTCCTTACTGATTTAGAAATGTCATCCTGAGCAATGACGCAGTCAGATGTCCTAAGAATGTCAAACCTGGAGCTCACTGCGAGAAAATGYTTTCTTTCTGTCACTGTGTCTTTAACACATGGTTATATTTAGACGGTGCAGCGAGGAACAGCAAAGATCTATTGTTTTCTGACGCAAAAAGAGTCAAATCGCTCACAGCTGCTGAACTCGATGGGCGTGTTTGCACCAGCATATAATTAACATTATTTGCTTTGTGAAAATGACTCTGAGACAGAAAAAAATAAAGAGATAACTCACAAAAGGCAGCTTTGACTAAATCTGCTCCTCTGTGTCTGAGTTGTGCAWAGGTTAAGGAAATTAAAATATAGAGAGGCTTACAAAAACTAACAGGAAAGTAACATTCAGTTTGTTCAAGTCTTTTGTGACTCAGAYACTGATTGYTCTTTTTATTTTATTTTTTATTCTTCCCAAAAGAGTGGCAGGGAAAACTAAATATACATTTTTCAGATGCTTTGAAACATGTCRCTACATAATCACATCAGAGAGACATCTTATCAGTGCCAAACTCACAAGTCCAAACAAAGAGCCGAGAAGCAAATATCTACTTATCTGTGACGTAAYAGATATTATCAAAGAGCATCCATTAGAAACACAGAGACAAAGGAATCCACTGGAAGCTATTAATCAAYTGTAGTACATTTTTACTTTACTTTTTATCAGTAAAAATATAATGGTTTAATTTGTTTAATCTATAAACTGCATTTTAGATTCTCCAAAACTGTTTTAATGTTTAATGTTGAGGTTTGTCAGTTTGTAAATGAGCTTTAAATACAAATGCAAAGATTTGAAACAGTCTTCTGCTGTCGGTAAAAAAAAAAAATCTTAACTGATACATAAACAAACATTCCTTTCTTATGATGTTTAGTTTAGTTTTTTTCTTCATGTTCAGTTTGTTCCTCTGGTCGGTTTCAAACTATCCTCATTACTTTTCCATCGTCAGACTCCCTGGTTCTGCCCCACTTACACCTGTTCACTGTTTTCATGAAGCCCAGGGGCCAAGTGTGAAATAAAATGTTTAAAAAAGGCACATTTTCATTGTTTAGGTCACTTTCTGAGGGTGATATCCTAGTTAAAAAATTTCCACTAACATTTTATTGTTATTCAGCTCATAGTTTTTACACAGCACTATTTTTTTTTACTAAATGTTAAACTTAAAAGTTAAATGT
>NW_013952486.1:966799-968810 GCF_001266775.1 Austrofundulus limnaeus | reverse complement strand
GCTACATACATCTGCAGCCACCGCCGCCATCTTGGTTCTTCTAATGTCATGAGTTACATCTCACCCAGTTGTAGACGATTTGAGGAAAAACAAATCAAGTTTAGCAATTTTATTGAACTGACAGTCAGTGGTTTTTAACTTTTTAACTTTTGTTTAAAAATAATTTAAATTTTAATGAAAACTTTTAAATTCAGAGCCCCTCCTTTGTTACAATAGTCAAGTTGTCTAATCAATTTGAGTTATTAGTAAGAATATTTGCACTTCAAACAGGAAGGACTGACTCACCGAACCAAATATATCAGCTTCCGATCACGTTTATCCTTTATGATGCAAGGTGTTCAAGTGGTGTTACACACACAGGTGATGCAAATCTGAGCAACCATTTAACTGTGTGTGTGTGTGTGTCTGTGTGAGGTGTGTTAGACAAGCCTTTCTGTAAGAAATGTCCATTTAACCATGACAAGGACCGTCCCCAGCACATGTGCACTCATCCATCTGAACCTCAGTGGGCGTGGTGAGCGTCAGGAGTTTCGGTGGGCCCCGGAGGTTTTGTGAGTCACCATGGAAACGGGGTAAACACAGGAGGACACGGATGGTCAGTAATAATTCACCAGGAGCTCAAATAATAAAGAACCATGCTGGAATTTCATGGGTGTGGTGGGTTATTTATGTATTTATTAATTTTTTACCCCACTTCACACACACATAGCTGACAGGAGAGGCACCTTGCCAGGAAAGGTTTTTTTCTTCATTTCCAGCACAGATTCTTGTTTTACAAAATAACTGCGGTTGCCAAGCATAAAAGTTTAATGGTGCTGCGTAATAAAGGGTAACGTCAGCTGAGGAATCACAATTATTGGATAGATCTGTCGGTTAAAATAATAATAATAATCAGTAGTCCTCAATCCTGCAAGTTTTAATTGTTTCCCTGCTCTTACGAGCTCTACAGAAGCCTGTTAATGACTCGTTTATTCAGGTCGGGTGTGAAGCTGGGAAACATCTGAAAGATGCAAGACAGTGGGCCTCAAGGACCAGGACTGAGGGCTGCTGATCTACATTATCAAGAGAAAGAAATAAGCATGGGATTTTGTTTTTCAAAGATAAATCCTGTTAAGTAATTATTTTATTATTWTTTTTTTTGTAATGGAAGATTTTACAGCATGAATGGTTAATTTTTAAAGAGCACAATGCTCAGTTTGGACGTGGCCAGCCCAGAGGAAGGTTTATAAATGGGTGTGTTTTATCTTGTTTGCTCTGTTGGATGATAATCAATGAATAATGACTGCATCCATAATTCATTTCCTAATGAAAGTTTTATGTGGCCCTGCACACTGATCTTGAAGATGTGTTCATGACACCATCCTCCTGGAGTTGCACCACACGCCAGAGGAAAAATGTGTCAGAAGTAAAATGTGACGTGAAAGGTGAAGACCCTACAAAGTAACCTGTTTGTGTGGAGAAATGTGTTAATATCAGAAAAGTTTAAAAATTACATTTTTATTTAAAGGAGACATATCCTGCTTTTAAAGTCTTCTTTTCCACATTTAAATCATTCAGTTGGGGTCTATATAAAGTGGAACTGCAATGTTTTGATTTGAATAGCCTATATGCCACGGTCATTAATGACGTATTTCCGGTAAAATTTTTGCCACGCTCCTCCCTTCCACTCCCTGCTTACTRCCTATGTTTTTAGCGTTAGCTGCTAGTACTAGTCCGTGAAAAAGTCAGAAAAGTTAAAGCATCTGTGATCTGCTGGTATAAAACGTGAGTTCTGTTGTGTGCTGTTGTGTCCACTAAGCAGTAGATACGATCGAGTGGTTAGTTTTTCTCCTTTCTCCTTTAGATGAGGAGGTGACAGCAGAGGATCATAGCATTACAGGGAAAACTTATCTTTAAAAGCTCAYRCTTSYGTTTGTAATCGGCATTTCTAACCTGAGGATATTCAAGAGTCAGCATCAGAAATGAGAAGATGGAGGTTACAAAAAGGAAATGTACATTTATCCCCTTTTAC
>NW_013952486.1:961824-964956 GCF_001266775.1 Austrofundulus limnaeus | reverse complement strand
CAAAGATATCTTTGCAGCACCGGGGGAGACTAAATTCAAAATTTCAACACTCCTAGAGACTCCTAGTACACAACAAAATGTATTTTAAAAAGTGATATGTCGTCCTTTAAAATTACCACCTGAGCTGGCTGCTTCAGGTTTTGCAATTTTATGCAGACTTTTATTGCTTTGATATGCAAGCATATTGTTATAAATGTGAGTCTAAATTCAACTGTAAGAACAGAGAAATTGTTCTGTTTTTTAAATCTAAGCTTTATTTTTTTTAAGTCTTTAACACGTGATGTTATGGGACAGTGCTCCATCTAGTGATCAAATAAGATGACTGTCTGAGTCATTCAGAGACTCTGGTTATACAGATTTGTCTGTTGTGGTTTTCTTCATAAACTCAGTTTTTTGTGTACTACAAGCACATAAAAAGCTAAATCCAGTTTCATGCAAATGGCTTCAGTATGACAGAGTATTAGGGCCACAACAAAATCTATATTTTCTTTAGATTACCAGATTAAAGTCATCATTTTACCAGAATAAAGTTGGAATACACTGCCCGGCCAAAAGAAAAGTTGCCACCTGGATTTMACTAAGGTCTATGATGTGGGGTTGCTGRTCAGGTCTAGGTTCAGCAACAGTATGTGCTCAAAGAATGAGGTCAGTTGCCTGAAYRTACTGAACGACCAGCTTAGATTTRGTAGAGTGCTGTGTGAATGGGTAAATGAGGACAGATTGTAGTGTGAAGCACTTCGAGTAAAGACGCTTCATTAGTACAGTCTACCATTTATACCATCAGAGAGGCATGCTCTCGGACTTTGAGCTGATAACAGGCCTTCTTTGGATGATAGAGCTTTAAGCAGCATCTGTGAATGGAACRATAAACTGTGTTTACAAGCAGAGATTTCTTCAGATTATTTTGACGGTTTTATAAACASTAGATCTCCCCCATTATTACAGGAACACTATTTAAAATTTATTTTACTCGTTTACATGCAGTTTTCTCAGCCTCTCTGAAATTTATGCTTTTTTAGGCTCAGTCCTATAGTGATCTGTCACCAGTTAACTTTTTTTTTTGTAAAATGCTCCTCCAGCTTTTTCTTGTTTGTAYCACTTTACATCCTTTTGTTGCCAATTTTCCTGCTTTTTAGAGATGCATTGCTGCCGTAACATTCGAATTGAATATATTGTGGTAAAATTTTTTAGTTTTATGATTTGATTGCTATGCTCCATTGTKATGGAGCTGTAGTAGCTCAGTGTTGTTTTAATATTGAGGATTAAGATTTGAGCTCAGGTTGTGTCAGGAGGGACATCAGTGTCTTTCAAGCAACGTTGCTCATTGTACTTTTCTCTGCAGACGGGATCAACTGAAAAAAAAAATCCTATTTTTTTCTTGTAAATAAAACTTGGCTTTATCAGTTTCACACATCATTTGCATTTTGCTTTATTAACATTTTATACAATGTCACATCTTTGGGAATTCAACAGCGTCCGTTCTTTACAAAATTTGTGGCTGTTTGGGTTTTCTTTATTTTGTCACGTATATGGATTTACATGTTTTCATATGTTCATATGTTTCATATGTTTTCAAGTGAAGGTTAGATAAACGCAACACCACAACAAGAACAGCTAAGAATGTTAAACAGCTTAAAAAACAACAAAACAGCTGACTATATTTCACGCTTCTTCATTGCCATCTTGATCCAGTTAAGCTGGTTATGTGTGAAAAAAGCGTACACCCCAGGCTTGTTCTTTATTCCACACCTGAATCCAAAAGAAGTGACTCCAACCAGAACTCCATTACATAAGATTGGTCCTCCTGAATCCCCCTACAGAGAGAGAAAACAGGTCATTCTCAGACGTTTCTGTTATTTAGCATTAAAATCAAAGGTTATTTCCACTCACCGTGCAGGTGTCTGCAACATTGTTACCATCAGAACCAGCACASATCATGCTCTTCGTGATAACAGGGTTCAGGTTATAATACTGAGGAGAGTTGCACTTTTGTCTGTCGATCACGGTCACGTTGACAGACATCAGGACGTCKGACATTTTTTTGTTCAAGTTGTTTGTTTTTCCCCATCCAGCCACCAGACAGACGGATCCAGCTGCCGGTTCTTTGATGGCATCATTCAGCTTGAGAACTTTGACCCACTTAGTTTGCTTTACTGGTTTATCAAGCTGAAAACAACACACAAAAAAGCATCACAACAAATTTTATTGCAAAAAGAAAACCAGCTTTTTTATAAAAATAAAACTAAAAAAATGTGCATTTGACACTTTYACAGATCGTAGTATGACTGGAAACACTGAGGTGTTTAAATGTCTTTATAAAAGCAAATGTGAACAAATTACAGCTGGGAATCAGATATTAACTACAAACAGTAAACTTTGTGGAAGAAARGTTGAAGAAGAGAGAAAGAAAACTGAAAGTGAGCAGAGTTTAAATAGCTGAAATAGCTGTTTTTAATTAATTTTTTCCAACATGTTATTTTTTGCATCATGATGTCACCTTACCTGGATCAACATGAGGTCGTTGACCTTTTCGTCCTTGCTAAAGCAGGGATGAGGAACCAGTTTCTTCACCTTTGCGACCTGCCTGGTATTTTTTTCATTTTCTTTTCCCTTAATGGAGTGCACCCCCAGGTGCACAGTCTTGATGGGCCAACTGACACTGCAAGGACAGAAACAGTTTGGTATTATTGTTGGTTGGGTGGACTGTGTGCAATAATGACACATTTAGAACTCATTTTTTTCTAAAGCAAGTGAAATATTTGAACTTCTGTTCTRTTCATGTTAAACAGAACATGTTACATATTACTAAAGACACGACTATTAGTGTGTCACTGACGGAGGCAAAGAAAATGCAGTGTCGCAAGGTTTTTCAGAAAAACAGATGTACACAAACCTGCAATGCCAAAACCCATGACTCTTTCTGACTGTTTTGATTTTTACTAACTTCRTTATCTTTTTGTTGCACAGTTATCTTGAATTTTGATGTGATACTTTAACATCAGACTAAGAAAAGTGGTAATAATTTTGCCAATTTGTTTAAAATGATTTGCTTGCCTTCTCAAAAGGGCTAAATACACTGCAAAAACTATCCATCTTACCAAGTTTTAAAATCTTACACCCAGCAAAAAAGTC
>NW_013952486.1:959754-961182 GCF_001266775.1 Austrofundulus limnaeus | reverse complement strand
GGTCCAGGGAGGATGATTCAACCACTCAACCACTAGATGTCACTGAAAACAACAAATCCTACACACTGTGCCTTTAAATAAAACACACCCTGCTTACTTTTAGACAATCATTTAGTTTAAAGGTAAAACTATAGTCTGTAAGTCCCACTTACCAGGCAGGTATCTGCAACGTTATTGCCGTTAGAACCAGCACACATCATATTAGGGTAGATTCTATTGTTGTAATAATCAGGAGAGTTGCACTTCTCTCTGCCGACCACAGTCACGTTGACAGACATCAGAACATTGGACATCTCGTTCATTTCAAATTTTGTACTTCCCCATCCAGCCACCAGACAGACGGATCCATGTTTTGGATCAGTGGGACAAGGATTCAGCTTGAGAACGTTGACCCATTTGGTTATCTGCACTGGGTTTTCGAGCTGAAATTGAACAGGGTGGATAGAGAGGCTTAGAGTACTTGCAAAATAAAACTATATCATTAGATCACAACATAGTTAAAGCATGAAATTTTTAAATCTTCTCTGAAATGATAAAGTGTATAGAGACGTTCCTCCTGTTTGTGTTGAGTTTAGATTTAAAGCTTGACCCAAAATCTGGATGGGGTCGGGTCAAAATTATATGCTTGATCTTCGAGTCAGGTTGGACTCCGCCTTCTGTAGTGTATTTTATAATAAGCGTACAATACATACAGCACAGAGAAAACTAAACAAGACCAAACCATCTAAAGTTGTGTAAATCCATTTAAACAAGGGAGATAGTTTACCCTGTTGAGGTAAGAAAGAAAGAAAGTAAGTGCACATGGCTCTGCTCCGATCGGTTTTAATTAAAAATCTCAAATGGTGGTCTTCAAACAAAGGCACTCAGAAAATACTGTATTTATGTGTGTATAATGCAAAAAATGTAAAACTAAAAATCATACATAAAGTTGGAAAGTCATATTACATGGGAATAAATGTTGGCTAATTTTTTTCAGACGTGCAGCTCTTCGAAGACACCCATCTTGCTAATTTAAAACCCGGCTCCTGCTGTCRAACCTGACTGGTTTTAGAGACATGAAGCCTAAATTCTGCTAAAAGATACACCTAAATATTACACAGTAGTCCTTAAAGCTCAAAAAAAGATTGCATTAATCATGCATAAATATGTTAATTAAAATGATGTGCCGGGTTTAGATGATTTTAATTTAAAACTCTGTGGCAACATGAATTCTTCAAGGATTATTAGGTCTGTATCACCTGTCACAGTCCTTACCTGGAGCAACATCAGGTCGTTGGTTTCTGTTGTTCTGTTGTAGTAGGGGTGAGGAAAGCATCCAATCACGTTTTTGCGCTGCCTGTATTTTTTTTCCTTTTTGCTGTCTTGTATAGAGTGTACCCCCAGTTCTGCAATATCAATGCTGCAAGAGCAAATAAATAAATAAATAAA
>NW_013952486.1:953804-955620 GCF_001266775.1 Austrofundulus limnaeus | reverse complement strand
ATTATTCTTACACAATCAGTTCTTGTTTAGTAAATCAGTCTCAAAACAAGATCAAAAAGACTTTTTGGCTGATATAAGATTTTAAAACTTGGTAAGATGGACAGTTTTTGATGCTAAAACAACAGTGCAACCAGTTTCAGGTTCGATAAATCCCACTGCAGCAGCTGAATGATTATATCCTGCATAGCCCAGTATTTTGCAAGTTCTGATAATCATCATCTACTCTGTTTATTCATGAAGGCAAATTTACTAAATGGATTATTGCTGCTATATTTTGCTCATGTGACAGACGCAGTTCTTGCTGCTCTCTTAATTAATGAGCTTTACAAGCATTTTTTTGAAGAACTGAGTATTGATAAATCAGCCTCTTAGTCTTTATTTCAGAACTAAGTGAAATTTTAACCTAACAAGCAGCCATGTGTTTCTAATATCTGAGAATGATGTAAAATAGTAAATGGCTTCAGTAGTCCTGCGAGAATTGATTTTGTCTTGTGATTTCTGTATTTGAAACGTGAAGTTTGACTCTATTTTTGTTCACACTGGTCTAAAATATGCTACAATTAAACAACAGCAAACACACCTTAATTTGTGAGGAAAATTTTGAAGAAAAATCTATTGTTGCACATCTGTGAAGTGAAACTTAAGATGTTTCACGAAAAGCCCGTCCTGTCTGAAACCAGGTGGTTTCTGTGGTTTCTTCAAGCGACTTACATTTTTGTCACCCATTTTCTTTTGCTGGAAGATAGCATCGTGTGCTCAGACACAACTGACCATTCACTGTGACACAGCTTCAAACCACTCTGTGCTTCATGTTAGCTGCAGTAAAAACACAACTACTCTCATCAAAGAACTACTCTGRGTGGTTGAATAAACGTTTTACAAAATTTAAGATCTTCGTTTGAGCTGCCGTATTGTGAGTCATTCTGAGAAAATTCAGGTGGACTTTTCATTCATTAAACTTTTGCCAACAACTTGCAACTTTCCACTTGTCTAAGAAGAAATCCTGAAATGATGATAGTAGATGTAAGCAAAGAATGAAGGGGAAAAATGTGTTTTTAACTTTTTTATACTCAACAGTGGACTGGAATATGAGAGCATGATTGGAAATTTGCTTTGTAAAAAAAAGTTAAATGCACAAAATATCAAAGTTCCTACTTGTTGCAGTGTGCAGCAGTCAGAACCCATTTCAGATCAATTAAAATCCCTCCACACATTGGTTGGGTTGTCTCCAACAGAGCCATGTAAGGCAGTGAGTGGGGCTGCACTTCTTTCCCATTGATGATCTCAGATCCATGACCTAACACAGAAAGTATAGAAATAACCCAACAACAATTCTAACAAGTGGATAAATTATGAACAATACTATTTACTACAATAAACTAATAAAAGAAAGCATCACCTGAGTTTACAACAAGGAGAAAGACGCAGAGGATGAAAGCAACGAAACCCCTCAGAGCGAACATCTCCTCCTGTCTTTGTCTTTGATCTGGCGATGAGCTCGTCCCCCCCATTTCGATGTTCTCCCCTTTATGTGTTCACTCAAAGGATGTGGTCTGACCGTGGAAATGTGTGAGTCAGCAAAATTGATGCATAAATGACATTGTGTGCCGACTGTAATTCTGAACGTTGTGGTCACATTTACCAGAACTGATAGGGGTCCATTTTAATCATCAGCTGTGGGTTTTAGTTTAGTTTAGTAGTAGAGATGATTCTCACATTATTGCATGAAGCTTTAATGGAACTAACACTTTAATGTTTAAGCAAGTAATTCATGACATCCTTTAAGGACCTAGGTTTTCATGACATGCTGTTCATC
>NW_013952486.1:946178-953553 GCF_001266775.1 Austrofundulus limnaeus | reverse complement strand
AACCTGACTGGTTTTAGAGACATGAAGCCTAAATTCTGCTAAAAGATACGCCTAAATATTACACAGTAGTCCTTAAAGCTCAAAAAATGATTGCACTAATCATGCACAAATATGTTAATTAAAATGAAATGCCGGGTTTAGATGATTTTAATTTAAAACTCTGTGGCAACGTGAATTCTTCAAGGATTATTAGGTCTGTATCACCTGTCACAGTCCTTACCTGGAGCAACATCAGGTCGTTGGTTCTTGTTGTTCTGTTGTAGTAGGGGTGAGGAAAGTGTCCAATCACGTTTTTGCGCTGCCTGTATTTTTTTTCCTTTTTGCTGTCTCGTATAGAGTGTACCCCCAGTTCTGCAATATCAATGCTGCAAGAGCAAAAAAATAAATAAAAAATAAAAAATAAAAATAAGGTAGTTTTAAAATTCACCCAACAGTGGACACAGTGCATGCTGTAATGAAAAAAATCAGTCTAGCATGTAAATACAGGGCTGGTAAGCTCAATTCCAATAACAATACTTGTCATGTTAATTGAATAATTATGTAATTTTGCCTTTATGCTGCATTCAGACTGAACAAGTTTTGTGTGTCAAGTTGGACACTTGTGCACTTTGAAGTCAGATGCTTGATACTGAGTCAAAATCCCTCYAGATGCATGTCAAGCAAAGTGTGGAAAGGTGCGCAATGGGAGGCTRCTCTTGGTTGTTTTACTTCTGGTCTCTACTGTGGAGGATGAAACTGAGATAGTGTCAATACTTTTGACCGATACTCATCTTGGTATCAATAGTATTGATACTGAGATTGATGGGCATCACTTCTAATACAGGGGAAAGACAAAAAACACTAGAAAATCAAGGCAACATAAACACAGACCATGACACAGCATGTCTACACATGTGATGAAAACATGACGTTTTACATAAGATGACACTGTCATATTGTGTTTGATCACTGCCCAAAAGTTAAAAAATAATCAAAAATATCATCGGTGCTGCTTAGAGTCCACATAACAAGGGTAGAGTTTCAAATAATGCATTACTTATCTCATGGTTTTCTGTGAAAAGGAATAAAAAATTACGTGATTGTTGCCAAATCTTTGTATATATTAAAGAGAAYGATAAAAAATCTTGTATTCTGAAGAAATATGGAGAAGCATAAGTGAATCCATGCAAATTGTTGTTTGAACTGAAGTTTAGCTTTGCCTTTGTGTTTTCAGTTGGTTTGATATTTTTTTTGTAATTTACTTTAATTTTGAACATATTCTGGGGATAAAAAGGGGCAGATATTAGAAGATTTATTCTTCTTCTGCTGCCTTTCATTTTATTTGATTTTAATTTTATTGCATGTCTTTTTTGTTTTTTGTTGTGTATATAATTGTTACAAATTGGGTTTTTTTGTGTCACTTCAGTAGAAAACGAAACCAAATATTATTAGTTTATTTAGTTTATTTATTTCTTCATCATCAGTGACTTTATTTTTTTGTTAAAGTTCTTACTTGGTGCAGAGTGCAGCAGTCAGAACCCATCTTGGATGGATTAAAGTTCCTCCACACTTTGGTTTCTTTTCCTCCAGCAGAGCCATGAAGGGCAGTGAGTGTGGCTGCACTTCTTTTCCATTGATGATCTCAGATCCATGACTTAACACAAAAACACAAACAGATCTTTTTTGTACAAAAAATACATAAAATACAGTAAATCCTGACAAAATAACTGCACTTAGGGAATGATTACTCACTCAAGTTGACAACAAGGACAAAGATCCAGGAGAGGAGAGCRATAAAACCCCTGACAGAGAACATTTCCTCCTGTCTGTCTTTGATCTGCTGATGATGACCTTCTCTGGATGGTTACCTTGGCTTTTATGTGTTTTTCTCTGAAACATGTGATCTTTGAAATACTTGCATCATAATAAACACATATCTGACAGGATATCTTATTCTGAAGTCTGTGGTAACTTTTCAGATGAACCTATTTGAATATTTTTCTGCGGTTGCGCAATGGAATTTTGTTGTTTGTGTGATAAAGATAAACATCAGTGGGTGCAAACTGGCAAAAACCACTGAATGCATATGTAAAAAAACAAAGAAATGCATGAACAGAAGAATGCTTGATCTGTTAAGAGCTTTGTAGGTCAATATGCTGGTGATGATTCATAATTATACAGATCCAAAAAATAGAGAAATGTCTTGATCACATGCATGATGGTGTTAATTTGGGTGAAACTGAGTAGGAATCAAACTTATTGCTGTCTTGTAACTTTTTGAATGCTGAAACCTGAGACCTCCTCTRTTTAAAGTTGAACATATTGGTCCTCAAAAGATGTCCTTTATCCTTGAGATGTTGGTAAACAGCTGAGTCTTGTCCTGCRTTGAGCCATACATTCGTGAAGAGGTTGTTCAGTTTCTCCGTCATAGAGGTCTGAACATTGGTCACTGCACTGAACTGACACCGCCACATATAAAACCTTGAAGAGACCCAACCAGCTCCTACAGAAAGATCACAGACTACCTGCAACAACTTGAAAGCCCRTCATCGGCAGCATTAATCCTGTGACCCACCACTAATGGTATCTAAGCCCCTTTTGTCTGAGCCATACATGATACATAGGGAACTCCATGGAATTTGCCAACAAAGTCGAACATCTATGGATGGCACCAGGAGATCTGGTATCTTTTGACATCACTTTTCACTTGCATTCTCACATCAGAAACAGTGGAAACTCTCAGGAAATGTCTTCAACAGGATAGTGACTTTAACAATGGGACTAATTTCACTCTGGACCAAATCTGTACCCTGCTGGACCTTTGTCTTTCCACCACCTGCTTCAGGTTCAATGATCAGGGACCAGAGTTACAGTAGTTCAGTCTAGATCAGGGGTATCCACTTGTAATTAACTTGGACTTTTCGTGTTTAACTTCGAGTTAACTCTAAACATTATATCCCTTGTCTCATTGGACTGAGCTAACAGACAATAGTTGAGCTCTACATGGTATTTCGAGTAGAAACAGCTTTTTAACAGGTCTTCTTGTACACACATACAAATACTTCATGTACAACTTTTACTGAAAGTAAAGGTACCAGAGTGTTACTCACTGGTGGGTCATGGTGAGCAGCCACTATTTTGTTCTGTACTGGGTTAGTCGACTTTCCGACAGGGAAATCCCACTGGTGTTCCAGTGAAAAGTAATGACCTGTGAAGTGGGAAATTCCCACTTCCCAGTGCAACTGGGCCACAGCAAAAGTAGCCTGTGAAAATGCAGTTAAATTGAGATTTTACACAGCAAATTTCACTAACTGACAGCTACTTCTGAGCACCTCCACCTAGTGGTGGTCATACTGGGAGCAAAATAATCAACGTGCATTATGGGAGAGTTTATGGTCAATTCTGCTGTGTACGCTTATTTTACAAGCTTAATACATCTTTGAAGATGTTGCATTATATAATTTACTATTACTATGACTTTGACCCTAATTAATTAATTAATTAATTAATTATTGATATTGCATGTGAGAACATCTGGGTTAGTAAATTATATTTCTGTATTTATTGGCAACTGTCAACAACTAAGTTGCCGAGCAGCTGAATAGGGGAAACTGTTGGCACGCCCGTTGTTCAAAAGGAAGAAAAAAATCCAAGCTGAAATTAAAGCTCCTTTAATGGCATTAATGCTTAAAGATCCATGGTAAAACAGGCGTCCATATTCCAAGGCAGTGAGAAACGAGCAATCAAAGGCTAAAATGTCATTTTAAGCACAAAGTTCTCAAGGCTTAAAGCGGTCAGCAATAGTTTGACTTCCCCCATCACCCACTCAAAAAACAATCACTGTGAGCAGACAGGTGGTCTTAAATTACYATTAACACCATGTGATATTCCCCACAGTATTTAACTGACAATAAACCAATTATATTTGTTGACCAGCGGCGTATCTAGGATGTTTCTAAGTATGTGGTAATCGAGGGACCATAATATTCATAGAGGGGCCAAGTATTTGTTCAGTATCCTTGCACACAAATCCCTGGTTTTGGTAAGGTGTATATATAGGGTGCACAGTAAATTGTACTTACCAATTTTACATGCATTTTTAATGTACATAGATAAAATACTCTCAAACACAGCATGTGAGAAAATCTAGTCATCACTGGTGAGTTGAGATACTTTTTTTCTGTAGGATTGTTCAAATTTTCAGAAAAGAAAAAGATTTCTATCAGCTTGATTCATGCTGGACATTTCTATTGGTCTCATTTGGCGCCTCTAGTGTTTGGACATGGAACTGCACCCAGAATCATCACTCTCGCAAAGGATAGATGAGTGACAAGACAGGGGCACTTCAGGGAGCAAATCAAATTTCACTGGGGGCCAATGCCAATGAGGCCCCGCCCCTAGAACCGCCCCTGCTGTTGACCTACAGATTTTGAACATAAAGCAGAAAGTTGATGAATGTCTTTTTTTTTTTGCAGACTGCTTCTCTCCTATTGGCCAATACCATTTTYAGTCAAATGAACTGTATTTGAAATGTGAAGTATTTTCTTTAATTGTTCATGAATGTTTTAATTTTTTTTACTCTAAGGAGGATAAATTTATTTGTTATATGGCACATTTTTATATTCTTAATTTTGATACCAGTAAACCTGATGGAAAATCAAATCAACCCAAAACTAAAAAGAAGTAGGAACAACTCTACATCTTCAATAGCAGTTTGGCAGAAAATGATTTTGTTTGGATTCTGCAGATATTGGAAAAAAAGTGAAGTGAATTAAAGTAAAGGTCAAAAATGGAGTCTTGTTTCAGTCACCAGGACATCTAATAAATGTCTCCCATTTATGTTATTGTTGGATTTCAACCCTAATGAAGCAGTAATATATTATTGCATAAACTTAAGATTTATTAATAAATGCAAAGAAAGGCAGAACAAGCAGAGAGCAAAAGGTTAAGCATCATTCAGATGAATAAATTCATTGTATTTGAGCCATCTTCATCGTCATCTTGATCCAGTCGTGTTGGTCTTCTGTGAGCAAAGCGTACACCCCAGGTTTGTGTATTATTCCACATCCTGCTCCAAAAGAAGTAACTCCAACCTGAGCTCCGTTACAWATTATCGGCCCTCCAGAATCCCCCTGGAAAAGGAAAAACAAGCACACACACACAAATTGGTCACTTTCAGACTATTTAGGTAAGATAAAAGGCTTTAAGTCCCTCTTACCTGGCAGGTATCTGCAACGTTATCACCATTAGAACCAGCACACATCATGTTAGGGTAGATTGAATTGTGGTAATAATCAGCAGAGTTGCACTTCTCTCTGCCGACCACAGTCACATTGACAGACATCAGGACGTCGGACATTATTCCCTCTTCATAGTCTGTTGTTCCCCATCCAGCCACCAGACAAACGGTTCCATGTTCTGGATCTTGGGCACAAGGATTCAGCTTCAGAACGTTGACCCATTCGGTAAGCTTCACTGGCTCCTCAAGCTGAAAACACAAYAAATTGTATTTAAAACTCTATAGGTTTCAGGCAATACACATTACTTCAAGGAGTACAAGGTCTGTAATTTGTTTCTGTAACTCAGACATAAGCTTCCTGTTTGTTCTGTCACCTCACCTGGAGCAACAGGAGGTCGTTTTGGTTCGTATTTGGGTCATAGTAGGGATGAGGAAAGCGTCCGATCACTTTTCGGWCCTGCCTGTATTTGCATTCATTTCCTCCGTTGATAGAGTGCACCCCCAGAGTCGCTGTCTCAATTCTGCAAGAGCAAACAAAATATAACAAGGTAGTTTTAAATTCACCTGGAAGATGACACGCTATTTACATAATGCTGTGACGAAGTTACAAAAAAGCAGATTTTAGATTCAAAGGATATTCAGACTGACATGTGGCTGATGATCATGAGAGTCTTTAATTCTTATTTTAAGAAGGTTAGCAACATTTGGAGTTTTAAAGGTTTACATAGAAAATGTTTTTGTGTTGTCTTGTGAACTTGGAGTTATAAATCTATGTTGTATTGAAATGAAATAATATTTGGGAAGACTATGAGATTTATTCAAGAGTGTAACATTAAATATGAACGAAACATATCATTGGTGTGGCTCTGAGACCCGACTGTTTCAACTCAACAAAAAGAGTAGTAATGTACATGAAATACCTGTTAGGTGTTTTTTTTTTAAAATAAGAATAACTGCTTGATAGATGCAAATGTAACACATAAGATGTTAAAGTTCTTACTCGGTGCAGTGTGCAGCAGTCAGGACCCATCTTGGATGGATTAAAGTCCCTCCACAGAATGGTTCGTCTGACCCCAGCAGAGCCATGAAAGGCAGCGAGTGTGGCTGCACTTCTTCTCCATTGATGATCTCAGATCCATGACCTAACACAAAAACACAAACAGATCATTGTTATACAAAAAAATAAATAAACAAAATAATGTGAATTCTGACAAAATAACTGCACTTAATGAATACTCACTCAAGTTGACAACMWGGACAATTGTCAAGGAGAGGAAAACAACAAAACCCCTGAGAGAGAACATTTCCTCCTGTCTGCCAACAATCTGGTGATGATCCACCTCCTCTGAACYGTTACTTTGGCTTTTATGTGTTCGTTTTCTGCGAAAGGTCTGATCGTCAAATACCACAAGTGCTTCTGAAATGATATCTGTATCTGAAGGAAGGAATKTATCAGATCTGATTTGAATTTTTTTTTACTGGTTGTGCAATAAACAGCTAAACATGGTTGTAAATAAAAAAAGATATGCCTCCAACTTGAAAGGGTTATGATACAAAAAAAAACTGCAAAACATATTAAACAAAACTACAAAAGATGATGCACGGTTGCTTCTAAAGGGCACATAATACAGTCAAACACTGCATAATGTAAAAGAACAAGTATCTTTTATCCTTTATAGTTTTTTTGTTGCATTGCAAAATAAATTTAACATACACAATTGATTCTATATCTTTTTTTATATTAAATTAAGTTCTAAAAAAATATTATAAAAATATTGGCGGGCCGGACGGAAGTTTCCTGCAGGCCAAGTGTGGCCCGGGGACCTCCAGTTGACTATCCCTGGTTGAAGTGATRTAAGGTCATCAGGCCCTCCATGCAGCTTTGGAGTTTCAGTATTTGATTGTGTGCATCAGGTTTTATGGACAGGTAGAGCTGGGTACCACAGGCGGAGCAGTGCTTCCTGAGGATGTCAATAAAGGAAGCGTGTTCAGTGAAAACATTACTGGTCCRAGCCCAGAACCCATGTGCTAAACTTAACTTTGTGAGGTGTAGAAAATACATTGTTGACCCAAACAAAGTTTAATAGATYGATCCCCATGGAATGATGCAGTCTGTTTTAAAATATGGTGAAGAACTTTTATTTGCTTAAACACAGC
>NW_013952486.1:937456-940202 GCF_001266775.1 Austrofundulus limnaeus | reverse complement strand
GTCATTAGCACCTCTAGTAATATATTTACTGAGAAAAATAGTGACGTCTTCAATACTTATTTTACCCGCTGTATATGTGAATTATATCTCTGTGGCAGCAGACATTTTAGGTTTTACGTTTGTATAAATAAAAATATATTGCTTATGATTCAAAGGAAATAATGGGACCCACACACCGATGGTGCTAGATATACAATAGTTACTGTTTTTATGCACTCCTTTTAAGGTCTGTATGTTCTACAATCAATAGATTTTAAAGAGGGGGTGTTATGCAAAATTGACTTTTTTTATATCGTGTCATTCTCTCATTAAAAACATACCCAGAGTGTTGCTTTGACTCATTCATGCATGTTTGAGAAATCCTTCACCTAGTAGTCATGTGGAGCTGCCTAAATGCTTGCTGGTACAAAGCTCCCCGCTGGAGCTCAGTCAGCAGCCAAGCCCCTGCTCCACAAAGGACCCTCCACTGAAGCATCGTTTGAAACATGCTGAAGTGGGAACGTCAGAAACAGTAGGAGGTTCTTAAAAAGGCAGAGGCCAATTTCAATACACGTAGAAAGACTGAAATGCAGTCAATTAATACCCCCACTTCAAAAATCCCAACAGAGTTGAGCGTTAATCAGATAAACAACTTTATTAAACAGTGTTTTAGTCATCTTCATCATCATCTTGATCCAATCGTGTTGGTCCTCTGTGAGCAAAGCATGTTTTATTTTATCATTTGCTCCATACAAATACATATTCTAGGCCTTTCTGAATCTCCATAGAGTTAAAAAACAAACAAACAAACAAACAAACAAAAAATGTTGGCTATATTTGGATAATCGTTTCATCTAATTTATGATAAAAGGCTGTACGTCTCAATTACGAGTTATCTGCACCATCACCACTAACATTAAAAAGTCATATTAATTTGACTTGATATCTGATTTTGAGCGCTGTGTGAGTTTTAAACAGAACTAATTTAGACTTTTTTTTCTGCGATTGAGCAATAAACTTGTCTTTTTCATAAAGATGATTGCTAAGTGCAAACTGGTGGAAAACAGCTAAATGAAGACGCCAACTAAAGAAGCAGTGCTTTGCAGTCGAAATTCAGATGAGCACATTTAGAAAAACCAATTTAAAAAATGATTATGCACYCAACATGGTAAAACATAATGACACAAACGTGTTGTGATCTACAGGAAGTTTTGGAAAGTCACCCAGAACTGCCAGCTGAGTCTAGARTTTGAATGTTATTTATAACAGGAAGTTTTTCTAAGGTATTTTTTAAAGCGAGGCTAACCTGTGACCTTCTCGYTTTGAGATGACAGGTAAACTTAATTTCACGGCTTCGTTGTACCAATTGGTCAAAAAACAAMTTGCATGAATCTGCAGCAGGTGACAGCAGCAGGCCTGACATGTGACAAAGCACACAAATTAATAGAGATTTTATCTGATTCAGAGTAAATCTGAACTATGATTAAGTGGGCAAACATGTTTTAATTTGCAGACATGGCATTCTTTGATGGGATGCACATAACCTTCAATAAGATTAAACTCTGATCTTTTGTAAATGGCATGATTTTATTCAGTCTTTGTGAACTGGCAATGCTTGTATTATATTTTGAGCGACTATCACAGCCGACTTTAGCTCGGTATCTATAAATGACTGATTTTTAGGAATTTTTGGACTGCTTAGTTTGGTTAGCTGTGGYAGCCATYTTTAGTTAAGGTGACTCCAAAACTTTAACAGCTGTAGATGCACATCTGATTATTAGTTTCWGAGAGTTCCACTAAAATCTGTCCTGTGGTTCATGAGATATTTTGCTAACAGAAAATATTGACACCAAATGTTAATGCTGAAATTTCAGGTTAAATGATTGCACAACATGTAGCACTCTTAATAAGAGTTGAGGATGACTCTCAGCTACTACCCACTCCAAATTTTAGATGAATATCAGTAAAACTGACTGAGTTTTAGTAATTTTTGACTTGGCTAAAATTGAGTAGCTGTGGCAGCCATCTTACATCAAACTGACTTCAAAAGTTAAAGAGTCGTAGCAGTGTATCCAACTATTACTTTATGAAAGTTTCACTAAAATCGGTCCACTGGTTGATGAGATATTTTGCTAACAGACACAGTTATGGGCAAATTCAAGATTGCTTTTGGCAGTGAGAAGTTATGATGATAATGATAAAGTGCATTTGCTTTTGCAGATGTGGTTTGTGGTCAAAAAGATGTAAATCTCAACTTTATTTTTACTTTGACATTTGTGTTTGCGCAAACCAAAAGACTTATCGCCACAAGTATGAAAAAAAAAAGTCGTGAACTTTTTTACTTAGAGGAAATGTTCACCACAGTCCTTCTGCACAAAATGTTCTGGGTTTGTCACTTACTTGTAAGTGATTTTTTTGGGGGGCTCATAGCCTGGAGGCCTTTATTTAGTTTTCTGTTCATTTGAATAGAATAACTCGTAAATAAAGTCACAGTGAATGCTCTGGATTTATTTGTCAGGTGTTGAGAAAAGTGCTGTAAAACAAATTAAAAAAATGTAATAAATACTACACAGTTAATGTCACACAGACTGGCTGGTTGTTAATGAGGTTTTTATTGTGACAGACAAACAACAGCGTTTTCTAAGTAGCAATAATTTATCTTGATTTAGTATTTAATGTATAATTGTAAAAACATTTTAAAAAATTCACATTAGCTTTGAGTCAGCACCAATTCTTGTTAATATTACATATCAGAATAAATCAAGTA
>NW_013952486.1:934712-936272 GCF_001266775.1 Austrofundulus limnaeus | reverse complement strand
CGTTTCACACACGTCTAACTATTTGGGACAGATTTAGTATTTAATGTATAATTGTAAAAACATTTTAAAAAATTCACATTAGCTTTGAGTCAGCACCAATTATTGTTAATTTTACATATCAGAATAAATCAAGTATGTTTTTTTTTAATAAACTTGCATGAAGCAGAAGATGAGCAGGCTGTGGTTAGCTTCAWGACGGAGTACATGAAATGAAGCGTGAATGCCAGCCGAGTGTAAAACCACGTTTCACACACGTCTAACTATTTGGGACAGATTTAGTTTGTACTAGTTTTTAATCTCAGATTAAACTACAGACCCCACACACAGAAGCGCTGGTCCGCTCCAGCTGTGAAGATGTGAGTGTTGTCRGAGTTTATGGCCAAATGCAGAACTCGCTGAGAATGACCTTAAAAAAACACAAAAACAGTATTTATTTACAACATAATTATTACACAATGAACGCGTGTCAGTTTTTATTTTAACCAAAAATATAGGCTAATGAGAATTCAAAATGTGCTTTTGCATGGGAAAAAGTTTAAAAAAAAATAGAGCAATAAAAAGAAAGTGTTAGGATTACATTCCCATCATCATCTGTGGATTAAATCCAGCATTTAATTGAAACATTTTTTATCTCCTTCATGTCTATCTGCTTCTTTTTTTTTTTTAGCACTAATGAAGAAATTTAAAGTTAGTAGAGGTTAGTACTGATGTTAAAAGCACAACACTATATTCTTAGGTTTTCCTTTTTGTAATGTTGACAGTGTTTAACCTATTATGTTTTGATTGATAATAGATTAGTTACGTGTCGGAAATATCTGTGACAACACATAATTAAACGTTGTGATGACATTAGCTGAGGATTTTGTCTGAATGCCTGTGATTCAGCCGTAGGTCAGYAGGGGRCGAACGCAGGCATTGAAGAACCTGTATAAATAGATGAACTTCCTGGTTTTTCACCRGTGTTGGTTTCCTGTCAGCTTGAGTGACAATAAACCTCACTCAGATCCAGAATTCTGATGTTGTATGGTTTGATTCCTTCTACAAATCATTTTATTTAACAATGGTGTTTTTAATATCGACTTCAGTTTATTGAATACGAATTTTCTTACACTGTCATTGTCACCTGTTTATTCCCTCAAGAGAATCGAATAAACAACAAATATAACTACTGAAAGTGCCATTTAGAATTTTTTTTAATTTACAAGCCTTTCATTGCCCTTTAAATTCTAAATATCTCATGAATCTGGGGCAAACTGTCAAGCTTTGGATCTAAATAGCTCAGTTTCAATTTCAGTGAAGCGCCAGGTATGAATGAATCAGACAAACCCTCAAAAACTGAACTCTGAAACTGATGTAGTGCTATTATAATGACATATTCCTACGAGGGTGGGCTGTTGTGTTAAACGGGTGGTCTTGCCTGCAGTGACAGAACATGTAATGTACAGCTGGTAAAATAAGTATTGAACACGTCACCATTTTTCTCAGTAAATATATTACTAGAGGTGCTAATGACATGAAATTTTCACCAGATGTTGGTAACAACCCAAGTGATCCATACAT
>NW_013952486.1:932308-934366 GCF_001266775.1 Austrofundulus limnaeus | reverse complement strand
ATGTATGGATCACTTGGGTTGTTACCAACATCTGGTGAAAATTTCATGTCATTAGCACCTCTAGTAATATATTTACTGAGAAAAATGTTGACGTCTTCAATACTTATTTTACCCGCTGTTACTACTGAAAGTGCCATTTAGAATTTTTTTAATTTACAAGCCTTTCATTGCCCTTTAAATTCTAAATATCTCATGAATCTGGGGCAAACTGTCAAGCTTTGGATCTAAATAGCTCATAGTTTCAATTTCAGTGAAGCGCCAGGTATGAATGAATCAGACAAACCCTCAAAAACTGAACTCTGAAACTGATGTAGTGCTATTATAATGACATATTCCTACGAGGGTGGGCTGTTGTGTTAAACRGGTGGTCTTGCCTGCAGTGACAGGACATGTAACGTATTTGGTGGGTTTTCTCACCTGTGAGCTGACAGATCTGGCTGAGAGCAGGGGACTCCCAGTTCCACATGGTGATTTGGTGATGAGGAAGACCGTGACCGGTGACAAGAGATTTCTTCCTKTCAGCCCACTGAAGAGAGCAGATCTGTGAAATGTTTTATGTGAACGTCAAGCGGCCTCTRCGCACAATAAAATTCACCTTACAGGCTGTGAGACACAAGCACCTGTGAGTTTGTGTTGATGCACGTCAGGCAGGACTCTGACTGTGTGTCCCAGATTCTAACTGTGCCATCTTTCCATCCTCCTCCTGTAGCGATCACTCGGCTCTGCCATGGACACCACCCCAAAGCCTGGACATGTACAACAACAACAAAAATTCAATCGAGGTTTTGTCACCAAACCTATTTTTTTTTTTACCCCTTAAGTACTTCTGTCCTGTGATTCATCTCTGTACAGGTTCAGATTAGTCACCATGCAGTCACACAGCTGAACATTTGCAGTTTTTAAAACAAACTGATTTTTCTCTGAGTGATTTGGTTCAAATCAAATTAAATGACAAATATCAGATGCAGCCGTGTGTCACTGATTTTTATTTTTTCATTTTTAACTTCTGATTTCAGCCACCTTAACAGCGCTGGGCTGTTTCATGGTTCTGACAGGCTGGCGTGACCTTTTCACCCCTGCGACGTCCTTGTCCCAGACGTGAAGAAGTCCCTCTGTGGAGCCGCTGGCCAGCCATTGGTTTCCTGGTGACCACTGCAGGCCGCAGACGCTGCCGTTCTGCAGAGCGGAGCCCACGACGGCCGGAGCAGCGCGGGGGTCCAGGTGGTGGATGTGTCCGAGAGCGGAGCCGCTGTGAGGTTGTGGACACTGTTAAACACAGCCTTGATGTTGCTCTTAATTTATTTTATGCTTAAAGCAAAATGACAAACGTGTGACATCATAATCAGGAGAGTGATGTTAAAAATGCAAGATCAATGTGCACGTTTAAGAGGATGATAAAAGTTTGTTTGTTAAAGAAATATGAAATAGCATAATGTGTATTGTTGTTCAACAAGGATTTGATATTGTTTTTCGTTTAGTTTGGCTTTTTGTAAATTACTATTGTTTGAATTTACTCTTGGGGAAAAAGGGGCAGATATAAGATTATTTTCTTCTTTCTGCTGCCTTTCATTTTGTTTGTATTTTTTCTAATGTTTATAGATTTTTTAAATTTAATTAAGAAATCCTATTTTTTATTACAAGCATTCCTTCCATTTCAGCCACTGTATTGAAGGACATGAATTAAAAGAGAAATACTTTTTTTTTTAACAAAAACACAGTGTGAAGGCTGAGTACTGCATGACCTGAGTGAGTTGTTAAAGCTAAAAAAGCAGATCAGTAGCTGAAGGAAGCAAAATGCAAACCAAAAGCTTAAAGTAAAACTAAAACCACTAACTAAAAGTTAAATGTAGCAAAAGGCTAAATAAATCAAAAAGTAGCAAAACGCTAGCTAAGAYCTAAAAGTATCAAAACAATAAACAGAAGTTTAAAAAAAGTTCCGCTTCCCTCAGTTAGTAACTATTTCATTCATAAACACACATAACAGTTACATTCTGTTCCACCCTTCTGCGGTCTGTGCCCCTATCTGGCAACCCCCAGAAAAAATCCTAAACCCGCCCC
>NW_013952486.1:926840-930753 GCF_001266775.1 Austrofundulus limnaeus | reverse complement strand
CACTTTTTCTGTTACAAACTGACTCCGGCCCCCCACCAGAGAAGGGAAAAGTTAGGTGGCCCTTACAGGAAAACATTTGGGGACCCCTGCTTTATTCTATCTCACCCTGTCCTGTTTTGAGCTGCTGTAATGTGCAAGTTCCCCACTGTGGGATCAATAAAGTTTTATCTTATCTTATTTTATCTTAAAAGCAGGAAAATGCTAAATGGTAAAAGTGTCCAAATGCTAAGCTAAATGTAGCAATAAGCTATCTAAAGCCACAAGTAGCATAAAAAAGCTAAATAAAGGGTGTTTGCTAAAGCAGATTTCAAGGAGATAAATGCTTTTCATATTTGGAAGAAATTTTAATGTTTTGTATTTTGAAAAAGTTACAGAAACTAAAAGTCATAGCAGATGTTTCCTGAATGAGCTGAACTTACTGATGTATTAATGACTACATATCACAAATGATGCAGAGGTAGTTAGATTACAAAAATAGTAAAGAAAAATAATAATTTTAAAACAAAYAGTAGCATGTCAATAAATAAGTCATTTTCTGTAAATTGTAACTGAGTGGTCAGTACCTGCTGAGTAACTGCTGTTTCCAGGAAACTGCCGTCACCACAGACAGATGTGACTGAAACTGCCTCGTGTTCTGGTTGTAGTCAACGTCCCACAGCTAAATGTCAAAAAGAAACAAAAACCAATAACTGCTGTGCTGACACAGATCAGTCCAACACCCCCCAGCCCCCCACTGCACAGACCACCACAGCTTCACACAAACCAACTTCAAATTAACCTGCATCTGTCCTCGTCTGTCCCCGATGCAGAGGACCCGTCCGTCTCTGCTCCAGCTCAGACACGAGATGGACAGAGTCCTGCGTCGTGATCCACCCGGATCTGGATCCAAACGTCCCACTAGAGATCGAGTTTCTGAGTTCCAAATGTAAACCCGAGACCCCAGAGCCAACGCAACCGTTCCCCTGCAGCTGCAGTCGAGCAGACTGGAGTCTGAGAGGACAGAGACAGAATCAGAGGACAGAGGACTGAGGAGGTCACACTGAAGGCCAACAAGTCTGGTTGTGCTGGTTGAGTTTCTCATTGCAAAACACAAATATAACAGAAAACAAAAAGKTGATTATTTTAAAATAAAAACAGAAAGGAGCTGATCAGTTCCCACAAACATAATCATGGCCTGGTTTTAGTCTTGACCTTTCAGTTATTCTAGACTCTAAATGTCCTTCACAGKTTTTGCTTCCAGCTCTGCACACCTGTCTTCCATTAGCAATCAGCACACCTGAGGTCACTTCCTAATTGCTCCTCTGTGCTCCTTTTCTGTGTCCTTATTTTAYTTCATGCTTTGCTGTTGACTTTTTATTGAACTAATGCCACTAATTCTTCCAATCCTGACATAATATTTTTGATTTATTTTGTTTTAGGGTATGTTGTTAATTCTGTAAACAACTTGTTCATCTGAAAAATAGCTTCATGTGCATTTTGAGTTATCCTAAGTAATTAGTACGTAAAACCATGGCAATTTTGCAGACATGTCCAATATGGTTTTTCTAACAAAGTCTCTCAACGATACAGACCTCTAAAAAACTTGTTGATGAAACTTGAATTATTTCTTCATCTTTGATATAAATATTAATTTGGTCACTATTATATGTTTTATTCCCAGCAAACACAATAAAACAAGACTTTTTGATATTCAAAGACAATTTGTTTGTTTTAAACCATTCCGAATATTTATAAAGATCAACATTTAATCTATTTATGAGAGTAGTAATATTTTTATCTGAGATAAAAAGATTGGAATCATCCGCAAAAAGCAATGGAAATGTAGAACTAGATGCAGAAGCAAAATCCTTTATATAAATAATAAACAATAATGGTCCCAATATTGAACCTTGCGGAACTCCATATTTAATCATGTTCGACCTAGATTCATGCTCCTTAATAAAAACATATTGTTTTCTGCATAGTAGATAATTACCAAGCCATTTATGTACAATATCATTAAAACCATATTTATAAAGATTCAAAAGTAAAATTTCATGATTCACTGTATTGAAAATCTAAAAATACCCCAATGATAAATTCATCATTGTTTAAGGCAGTGTGAATTCTGTCAGTTAGCTCAATAATTGCCATACAAGCTGAACGATTTTTGCGAAAGCCATTCTGATAATTATATGCTACCATCATGCCTCACAGCTGGGATAAACATGATTAGCATGGTTAGCCTTTTTTTTTATTACTTCAAACCTGATACTTTTTTAGTATTAGGGGCCTCAGTTCTAAAGAGAAAAGCAGGAGTTGTGTTCTGTCTGCTGTGAACAGATGGAGCTGCCGTGGACTGACTCAACAYTGCAAAATTATTTTATCTTCATGATGATTCTTTAAATGTTAAAAAAATTGTGATTAAAGCATGATTCGGAACCCCCAATCTCACTTAAGAAAAGCAAACATGGTTAACCACAAGTTGTGCATTTACTTATCTTGAAACATCTTTCAAAAACCCACAYGGCTAAACCAACTAAAATCAAGATTAACATAGAGCTCAGCTCACAGAGATCTGAGGAAACATCTGAAGTCCAACAGGATCATAAACTAACTATGTTTTTATCTTGTTCAACAAATAAAATTGGATTTTAGAAGTAACTGGAAAAATACTGACAATGCAAAAAGTTAGCTTAAAGCTACAAGTAACAAAAGATAATCTAAAAGTACCAAAAGGTCAGCAAGAAGCTAAAAGTTGCAAAGGTGAAGAATCAAAACTGAAGTAACAGAGTGGTACCTAAAAGCTTACAAAGGCTACATAAAATGTCAAAAGTAGCAGAATAATGGCTAAACATTTTTAAAAAGCAAAAGGCTATCCCAAAGCTAAAAGTGGCAGGATGATAGCTAAACGATATGGGTAGCAAAAAGTTGGGGAAAAGCTAAAAGTAGCAGATCAGAAAGTAGCTAATGACTAATGAGAAGTGTATGAAAAGGCTAGCCAAATGCTATAAGTTCAAAAGTGTTAGTTGAAACTTAAGTGGCAAAAGGCCAGCCATAAATAGCAAAGCAGTAACTAAAAGTAGCACATGCTAACTAAAAGCTAAAAATAGCACAAGTAGACAAAAAGAGAACAAGTGTAGTGGATGTCTATTTTAAAACATCTGAAGTCTGAATGAGGTGAATAAATGAATAAATGGCTAAAATAGCACAAATTACACAGAATTAACAAGACAAAAATGAGCAGTTAAATGATGTGAATGTTAACATAGCATTCACATTATGATTACTCAAACATGTTTACATTCTGCACGCTCAGATCTCTGTGAACAGTATTTTTCTCACAGTAGTCATTCATCAGCGACGGTGCTCCCAAAGTCACCAGTGGCTCGCTCTGCAGACTCCCATCGGCTTCTTTCACAATGACAAAAGGCTGGAGATTTGTGTTTCTCTCATCAGTATCTGCAAGAGTTAGACATGTTAACCGTAAAAACACACCATTTAATCCACTGTTCATTCACAGAAACTCAAATAATCTCGCGTTGACTCATTCGTGTATTACCAGTTTGCTGTGAACTTCCGTCAGCTTGAACTCTCCAGACCCAATCAGCTCTCTGTGAAAAATAATTCACATTAGTTTAGACTTTTTGTTCATGTTTTGTTCATTTTGTGGCAAAAGTCAAATCAATATAAAGTATTAACATAAAATGACACAATCATAACTATTAACATAAAATGACACAATCATAACTATCTAATAAACCAGAATATGGGATTTTCGCGAGAAAACACTGTTAAATGTTGTAACCTCCATTTTTCCTTAAACAAACCAGGACTGGGAGTTTATCATTGCCAGGACATCCTCCGGCTCCGATGGATTGTTTTGGTGGATTTACTGACAGAACTCCCTGACTGCAGCTTCCCTCCACACAGA
>NW_013952486.1:924660-926380 GCF_001266775.1 Austrofundulus limnaeus | reverse complement strand
ATAATGCATTTTATTTATAAAGTGCCTTTCAGGACACCCAAGGACGCTGTTATAATCGTTGCTAATCATGCAATAATCATTTCTCTGGATTCTTCACAAATCTAAYAAAGAAAAGTAAACAGATATGCAAATGTTTGTAGACTTGCAAACAAAACTAAATTGTCAAAACAAGTTGTTTTACAACTACAAGACTCTGCAACATTTAATGTGACTCAGCAGATTTTAAATATGGTGCTATTTAAYGCATCCTAAAAGATGTGCAAAGCAAAGGTCTGTGCATGTGTTTTCATTTATCTGTCTGTTAGCAACATTTCTAATGAACCACCATGTAAGYGTTTAACTGAATTAGATTTTGTGTTACACAGGCTCGTACCTGGACTTTTCTTTATTGGAGAAAACTCAAGCCTCTGGCAGACAGAGCCGAACTCGCAGCTTGGAGCGCACCGCCCYCTGGTGGACAGAGGTGTACTAGATGCAGGACTCTTTCCGCTCCTCTGGATGATCCGTCGCCGGAAGCGTTTGTACGTGACGTCATGTGTCTCGTTTTCTTCCTGAAAAGAAGAAAAAGTAATAATACTTCTAGGGATTTTAGCTGGTGACATTTAAATGCGATTTGTTTACACTACACATTTATCAAATACTGCTTGACATGCAGCATATTTGAGAGGTGGGACTACTATTTTTAGAGATTTTTGTCCATTTTTATCCCCAACATTTTGTAAATATTTTTCAATTTAACTTCTGCATTGGTAATTTAATATAACACCTGTTTTAATTTGAAGGCACCATATTTCCGGGTTCCTTGTCTTATTTTGAAGTGTTTCCGGTTTTTCTTACAGCTAGCTCAGTTAGCTTTACGCAGTTTTCTCCGGTCTGCCCTCGTCTACTTCTGTCCCAACTCCAGTCTGTTCTTTTTTTTTTTTTTCCTCCAAGATGGAGGCTTTAGGAGGTTATCCTACCAAATCCTCCAGCCTCAGAGCTAAAAGGTTGCGGGTTCTTCTGAGCATGACGGTCGGTGTGGGGTGTTTGTTCCTCCTGCAGACCCAGCTGGTGAAACCCAGAAAACGGGACGATTTTTATTCCTTTGAGGTGAAAGACGCGAAGGGGAGGACGGTTTCCCTGGAGAAGTACCGAGGAAAAGTATGTCCACATCATCACCAGTCGTTTTACTTTTTTTTATTTGGGAACAAATCTCTGCAAACCTCAGCTGGAAATTGAGGGCGCGCGCCAAGTTGCGCGAACCTGAAATCTCCCTCTCGGCCAAGTTGAATAACTGAGTTTCTTTCCTCCTGTTCAGGCGTCTTTGGTTGTAAACGTGGCGAGCCGCTGCGAGCACACGGAGTCGAACTACAGATCTCTGCAGGAGCTCCACCGGGAGCTGGGCACGTCTCACTTCAACGTCCTGGCCTTCCCCTGCGGACAGTTCGGGGACACGGAGCACGGCTTCAGCAGGGACATCGAGGCGTTCGCCAAGTCCACACACGGCGTCACCTTCCCTTTCTTCAGCAAGATCAAAATCCTGGGCTCGGAGGCAGAACCTGCCTTCAGGTTCCTCACAGGTCGGCACACATCCTCCCCTACTTCTAACTAGGGCTGCCACAAACAGTTATTTTAATAATCGATTAATTACAGATTATTTATTCGATTAGTCGACTAATCGGATCATACGTTAGTTGAATATAAAACATACAGCTTATCACGTCAGAATGCAGCTGCTATT
>NW_013952486.1:923169-924461 GCF_001266775.1 Austrofundulus limnaeus | reverse complement strand
TAGTTTTTGTGTATGTCATGATGCATCTCAGTAATCCAGGTAAAAAATCAAAAAGAAAAAAATTGAATAGGTCTTAGTTTTTGTGTATGTTTTTCATGCACAACTCAGGTCTGAAACCTGTTGTTGTGTTGGTGAAAAGCAGCGACAGACACACGGATGCTGTGGATCAGTTGGACAGTTTGACGGCAGCAGCAGGTAAGCTGGTCCCTGAAGCATCAACCAGCTAACAAGACACTGCCTACAAACCAGCCAAAGGTGTCCCAACATGACCCTGTGTGAGGGTCTTTGATAGATTCAAACAGAAGTTAAATGTAACTGTTGGGTTAGCAGAGCAGTGTGAGCTGACAGAGAGAGGACACGTCAGCTAACATCACACTGCCTCCCCACCGGTCACAGCTCAGAGGAGAGTTTTTAATTCTGCTTCAGTTGATTTAGCTGTCTGCTTCATTTGATTTGTATTTGCAGTGTCA
This sequence comes from Austrofundulus limnaeus, assembly GCF_001266775.1. NCBI lineage: Eukaryota > Metazoa > Chordata > Actinopteri > Cyprinodontiformes > Rivulidae > Austrofundulus > Austrofundulus limnaeus. The sequence continues at coordinate 923,991 of NW_013952486.1, read as the reverse complement.
TCAGGCCAGCTGATGTGCACAGGAGCCTAAAACAACCTGAAACTCATGTTGCTCTTCTCCAAGTTTCTCGTCTTACCTTGAAAAGACAGATTCTCCTTTTCCATCGGAGGCGCCTCAGAATCCTCCTGAGGACAAACACAAACCTGCGTCTTCACCTCGCAAACATCCTGCACATTTTAAGGCCGTGTAAAGTAAAAACAAATGTGTGTTCTGAAGTTGTCACACCGCAGAAATATGTGTTAAAAAATCACCCAGACAAGTTTGAACAATTAAAAGTACTGTTAACCTTTTTAAAATTATGTGTTAAAAGCAATGAAAAAATATCAGCTAGCTATGGTCTGGAATGCTGGGGGCGTGTCCACTGGAGGAGCTTAAACCACGCCCACAACCCTGAACATTCCTGTAACCAAAGAAACAATGTTTGTTTTCTTTTCCGTTAGAGCAACAGGGGGCCGGTTTATACTGAAGGCAGCTGCGTGACATCACGAGGCTGCCCTTTAAGACACGCCCCAAAAAAATCCTGAAACACAGATATCTTGTTACACAAATTGAATCGTATCTCCACTGTTCAAATATCTACGCTTGAGAGAATTTGTACTCATTTCCAACAATCCATTCATGACATTTATAATGTTTTAAAAAAGAAAATGTTACATTTTACTTTACATGGTATTTTAGATTTTTAACTTTAAAATTTAACATGAGCAGATTGTAAAGTAACAAAGTACAAATACTTTGATACTGTACTTAAGTAGAATTTTTGGGTATCTTTACTTGAGTAAATATTTTTCAGCCTACTTATTACATTTTCACAGTATTATC
>NW_013952486.1:915862-918037 GCF_001266775.1 Austrofundulus limnaeus | reverse complement strand
GCGCTATGATTACACCAGCCTGCCCTGCCTTACGCTATCTTTGAAACTCCAGCGCAACACAAGATGAACAACCTTTCACAAACACAAAAGGTACTGTACAATGTGTGTAAATCCCCACAGCTGTCTCTTAACTCAAGGCTACCTGGATCGCAGAGTCAGGTCGAAGCGCTCAACACAAAATGTAAAAAAATAAAAGTAGCTAGCTGTGTAGCTACATGCTAGGTGTCTGAGGTAGCGAGCTACGTGTTAGCAGCTAACTTTAGCATTGTTGTTACTATGCGGCAGTGGCAGAAGTTACAGTTAGATTCGGCGTCTGAGTTTGTTTTGATATGCTAACCACATGTTTAAACGCCGTCCAACATTAAAACAACGAAGCGCAGTAAGTAAGGTTATTGGGAAATCAGGCTGCATAAGATATTAGCTGAAGCTAACAGCAAACAGTTAAACCCAGTTACGTAAAACCCCGACTTTCCAGTTAGCTACGTAACCTGACCCCGAGATAAGGGAATAAGAGTATGTCTCCGGTGATAAACGACAAGAGTTACATTTGTTTTAATGATTATTCTTTACTTGGCATAATGGATGCTCGTTTCTCAATATGTGCAACCAGTTTTCTAACTAAAAATATTAATAGAAACTTAGCTGGAGAATTGTTTTTATAAAAGGTAACAGAATAAAGCCTTGCTTTGTAATGTGTATTTATGTGTGTTTTTTAAGCTCTGTTGTTGTGTTCCTTTAAATGTCTTTGTTTTATTTTTGTTTAATTTTCAAACAAAAGTTCTGATTTGTTGCTGTTTTTTGTTATTCCATGCTATTTTATCCAGCACAGTCACTTTCACAGTCCAACATTAACTTTACATTTTATTCGGCAGTTTTAGCAAAAGGGGAGCCATGGACAATTCAGGCAGGCCTTACAGGACGATGCAAGGAAGCTGGGAGAGGGAACCTGCGGCAGCAGACAAGGCAGAACACTGGAGAACGCACGATCAGGTTAGGGGACAGAACTCGAGATCCGACGGAGGTCAGCAGGGGAAACGGAACCAGGGTGGGCCCTACAAAGCCAGCCCCAAGAGGGGAGGACTGGGACCCCTGAGCCACTCACCTGGTGGGTTCAAAGGTGGTCAAAGTCCATCCCAGAGAGATGACTTCCAGTTGTTCTCAAGTCCTGAGAGCAGTGGTTTGAGTCGTGAGGATAACTGGAGAGTGCGCGCACAGCAGCAGCAGCAGTGGAGGAGAAATACTCAGGGAGAGGGGTCAACAGAGGACACGAGGAGAGGAGAGGATGACTTTACTCATAAATCTGGTGAGGATTTGGTGTCTCACATTTGTTGATTAAATTTTACACTACCWGAAAAAAACTACCTGAATGACAATCCTTGCTTTTGTCTGTAATCATTTTGTTCACGTTTATGACACATGTACACACGACTGACATTCGCTACTTCCTGTTTTTGTAGGAAGAAGACACAGAAACAGGAAAAAAAAGAACCCTTTTGCAGAAGAGGACAGGGGCCTTGCATCTGAAGAGTCCTCACTCTCAGTTCAAGAGCTGCAAAGTCTACGGCAAGCCGAAAAGAGACTTAAAAAAGACGAGATCTACTACCTGAAGAAGGTACTAACTAGTTTTTACTCTCTTTTCTTTTTAGACTTGTGTTTTTGACAAAGTATCCTAATAATTTATGAAGCATGACTGAGTACATTTTAACGGTGGAAGTTTTTCCTCTTGACTGTTGATTTTCATTTTGTACGTTTGATTCAGAAACCCCACGGCCACCCTGGTGCGTTTTACACYTGCGCTCTGTGTGACGTTCTCCTAGATTCTATACCTCACGCCTACAAGCATATCAGAGACAAACGGCACAAGAAAAAGGCCCGGGTGAGAAATTATCAAAATCTTAGTTGCTGTTTATGTGCTGTGACCATTTTTAGCTCTGTAGTTTTGTTTACTGGTCATTGTTCAGTAATAGTCCATTTTAAAAACCGGAGTGAACGTCTTTCTGCCTCTCTGGCTACGYTCATACTGCAGACAAATCCAACCCAAATCCGATTTTTTATGACAGTCTGAGCGAGACAAATCCGATTTTTTCAAATCCGACCCAGGCCGTTTCAGTATGTGGTTTTTAAATCGGATATATATCTGATGTTTTCAAAGTGACTGCAGTGTGAACGCTCATG
>NW_013952486.1:897350-915017 GCF_001266775.1 Austrofundulus limnaeus | reverse complement strand
CGTAGCGTTCACACAGGGGTCTGATGCAGGTCACATTTAAAATGTAATGTGAACGTTCACACAAAAAGATCGGATTTTTAAAAAAAATGGGAACTGAGCATTAAGACCTGCAGTGTGAACGTAGCCTCTGTCTCTGTGTTCGTAGGAGAAACAGGAGCAGCTGATGCTGACTGAGATCCTGCCTCCTGGTCCTGAGCATATCAGCGCTGTGAGTGCAGCACTGGACGTCGTCGTCCAGCAGCATGGGATGAACGACCAGGACGTCCAAAAGAGGCAGGAAGTTGTCTCCGTCATGCAAGACCTCCTCCTCTCTGTCCTGCCAGGTAAGAATTCCGCCGATAACAATGTTAAACTTATGTCAAAATCATACTTGCGTGTTTGACTTATTCCTGTTCTGTCTCTCTCCTTTAGAGATAAAACTCAGACTGTATGGATCATCTTCTACTAGATTTGGATTTAAGGATTCTGATGTCAACATAGACATTCAGTATCCACCTCATGTGAGTAGCCAAGTAGACGTTTAGTAGCATAAATACCTCTAAACCAGGGCTATTCAAGTGGTGGCCCGTGAGTGACCAAAGTTTGGCCCGCCAATTGGTTCATTCATCTCTTAAGCCCAAACCCCTGGTTTTCTACTTTAATTACTCTAAGTTCTGTTAGTTAAACATAGACATGTTTGGTATCTACAGAAACGTCAGCATCTTGGCTAGAAGCTGGTAAAAACCAATTCTATAAACACCCAAGACAGTTAAAACTACAAGCAGTTGAAGATAAAATGATGAAAGTGAAGTTTAAAATTTGGCAAGTCAGAGATGTCAAAAAATTTGTGTCAAATAGGAGGCAGAATGTGTTCGTTTTGTTTTTGAAAATGTTTAATTATCACTACTTTTATAGGGTTCTGTGTTGTATTCATGATTAAATGCAGCAAAATAAACTAATTCAAAGGTAAGAGATCTTTGTAATACTTGGTTTATTTACATAATAACTTTCATTGCTGGATGTTCGGCCCGTCAGCTGTTGACCGGCAGTAACTGTGGCCCCCGGAGCAATTTAGTTGAATAGCCCTGCTCTAAACTATAAGGTTAATTTGCTTATTGTAAAAACTGCAAAACATTATAGTAAGCAGTTTTTTTCCTCAGATGGGCAGGATAGTAATGTTCAAGTCTTATGTGAAGTGATGCATGTTTTATATGTTAAAATTCTGGAAGATTTATTTATGGCTGATGTGCTTTTTAAATTGCATCGATGGCGTTCAAAGCTTTTGAATTTGTTCACAGATGCATCAGCCAGATGTCCTGTTGTTGGTGAAGGACTGCCTCTCTCTGAGCTGTGAGTCATGTGTTCTTTATAAACTTTGCCTTAAGCAAACCAGTCATGTGCTGAGCTGTCATAAAATGTGTATTTTATTGTTCCCAGCCCTATTTGTGGACGTGGAAGCTGATTTCCATGCCAGGGTGCCGGTGGTCATCTGTAAAGACAAAGACAGGTTGGGAACAGTTTATGGCTTACGTATAACGCTAATAAAATACCGTGTGCTCAAACGTAGTGAACTTTTAGTGAAAACAAGACTTCTCATTTATCTCCACAGTGGCCTGATTTGCAAAATGAGTGCAGGCAATGAAAGCGCCTTTCAGACCACCTCCTACCTGGCTGATCTTGCCAGTAGAGAGCGTCTCCTCCACCCTCTGGTCGTGGGATTCAGACATTGGGCTCGGGTATATTAACAGTTTGACCGTGTTAGCCAGGAAGCTTGTTAAAAATAATTTATACGCCTAAATAATTTTGACAAAACCCACATTTATTTGTCTACATCTTTTACGTAGATCTGTGAGATCGACCGTCCAGAAGAAGGAGGGCTGCCTCCATATGTCTTCGCCCTCATGGTTATCTACTTCTTACAGAAGCGCAGAGAGCCTCTTTTACCTACCTACCTAAACCAGAAGGTTTGCTTCATTTAATGTGTGAAATAAGAAAAAATAATTTAAGCTCTCACTAGTTTCTCTTGGTAGAAACTAACCAAGGTGTCCGATTGTGTTTTTAGATGAAGGTGTTTTCACTCAGCAAGCTATCAGACTTCAATCTCACACATACCGAGGAGGGATATTTACACTGGTCCTACACCCCTTCCTCCAAGGAGTCCTCACAGCCAGCAGAGGGCGCCTGTATAAAGGGAAAGGTAATCCTAAAGATTGTGTCTGGTTCAGATAAATAAGCAACTCAGAGTTCTGACAGTTCTTAAAAAAGTGTGGATTCCTGGATTTTCCAGCTTCCAGTTCTGGATATTTATATGAACAGTTACCCCTAATTTACACAAGGTGTGGTTCCGTTCCTTTATAGGCAACCGTTATAATCAATGAGAGTATCCACACTGGCTCTGCAGGGTGGTGGTGAGCGGACTGCGAACTGGCAAAATTAGATTCAATGTTATTTTTGTTGTATGCCAGAGCAAGCACAACATCTGTATTTTCAAAATAATTTGCCAAAGGCAAACTAATTTAGGGCCCTATAAAATATGTTTTATTTTTTCCTAAATTCCGTTTTTTTCTGTTTTTATTTTTTTTATTCCACTTTTTCCATTTTTTTCCCTGAATTCCACATTTTCATTGTAACCATATTTATTAACCTAAAAAGTGTGTAATTGAACAATAATTAAACAAATAAATAGCTACAGAAATAAAAAAAACAGTCATTTCACTTTCACTAATATAACAAGTAGCTGTGGTTTAATAGAACATTAAAGGTGTTTAAAATTATTTACTAAGAAAAAAACGTGTAAAACATATAGTCTCACATAATAAAGTTATCTTTTGTAAAATAAAAACATTTTAGAGTTTAACTTAATATTAAATATGTCAAAGAAACAAAACCTACATTTGCCATCTAAGCTCATTTACTTCTGTAATGGAGACACACACACCGTTTAGTGCTTTATCAAAAAACGGGCAAAGCTTTTTCAAATTTTCTAACGGAATGTCTGATTCTGCACACAAAACAACAACAAAATCATGGATAAACTCCCAGTYGGACTCCCAACTCACATCTGAGTGTTGAGGAGTTTTCACCGTGTCTCTCTCCTGCTCCTCTGTCTGTGACTCAAGCTGGAAACAAACTCCCTGCGAACTGCCGACGTCGGCACGGATTGTTGCACGTTGACGAAAATTACGTCACCGGGCTTCGCAACGTCGTGTCGACAGCCCCTTTTGGCACAAGCCCCCGGCAGAACTTTTTGACCCCCCTCCCGTGTCGACGGTCATGTGTGATTGGTCTGAACTGAAAGCGCTCGGACGGACACAGCAGAAGAAAAAAACAAAAACTCGCTTCTGACTAGAGCAGACTGTTTTGAGCGGTTTTAAAGATAGACAAACCGAGAAAAACTCATGCGTGTTTGTGCTGACAGCGCTATGCGCTGCATTTACTTCAACCACTCGGTTTAAAAAAAGGAAAAAAAAAACCGACTCGCTCCCCGAGTCAACCATGAAGCAGGGTTTTATAAAGATAGTCAAACTGTGAAAAACTCACAAATGGAGATAAACAGATGTAACAGATAAACAGGCACAGAGGACTCTGAAGCTGTGGAGCTTTTTAACCAGGACAGATGTGGATAAAAATCTGTCAGGTGAGTGACTTTTTTCTGCATTGCTGTTGAGGGGAGAAATTCCATACAGTGACGTATGTTTCAGCGGGAGGGAGGGGTTCCCCCGAGCTTGGGGCAGTGTGCAGGAACTATGAAAGGTCTGTGCGAAAATGACTGCCGAACAACCATGTGACTGCGCGTCGACCCGTCGGCGTCGGAGAGAGTATGTTTCCACCTTCAGAGAGGAAGCAGTCTGGAGCTTCTTCCCAGCGTCCAATCCATCGTGTGCCAAAAAAACTTGCAGAAAAGTTCTACAGATAAATAAATTACTGCTGGGACATTGTTCTGTCCTAAACTTTATCCTAGCTTCATATTTTTGGAGGACGTTATTTTTTAGCAAGTTTGTTGTTCGCTGTGCAGGTTGCGGCTTTGTTTTTGTTTTTTTTCTTCGTCTGTGTCAGGAGGGGCGCTCAGTCCGAGCTCACCTCACGTGCCTGTTACCAGATAACGGCAGGTACAGGAAGCGGCAGTGGCCAAAATACCTCAGAAACTCGCTCAAATAAGCAAATTCCATGAGATTCCCTGTTTTATACTGAATTCCATTTTGATTGGTAGATTCCGCAATTTTGTCCGTATTTTCCGCATCGCGGAAATTACTGTGTAGGGCCCTACTAATTTTGTTGAAATTCCAGCTATAATTATAAATACATGGATATATTTATACACAAATGCTGTAAAAATGTATCGTTCTGTTTGGGAAGCAGATGTATACAGACATGATACACGTGGATTTTATTTTGAAATCAGACATTTCAAAAAAGACGACAGCGATGCACTTTCAGCTGTGTTTGGAGTTTGTCTTCCACAGAATTAATTATTTTGCTCTGACTTCCACATTTATCATTAGATTTATCGCTCAATATTGCATTTCCTGCACACGCTTCTCAGACTTCCTCTGGGCTTCGCATCGGAGCAGAAGCTGTATAAACTGGGGTGCAAAGGAACGGTGGCAAACTGTGCATCGCATCAGAGTGGAACCACGTCTAGTGTAAATTAGGGGTAAAAGAGCATATGATGAAATGTTAGTTTTTAGACAGATATGCATTTTCTAAAAGATAAAATCTAGACTAAAAAAAACATAAATGTGTTTTACCACATTTATTGTAAATAAAATGTGGCCAGTATATATCATAGCCAGCCTAGGCAAAGTCTGGAAAAGCAAGGAATTTCCAAAATGTGGAAAATCCTGCAGTTCTGATTTTTTTTTTACTTATCTATTGTTTTTCAGGTCCCTCTGGTGTTCCCAAATCCTCATCCAGATGTAGAAGTCGGGTTCCTCTGGATTGAAATGCTTCGTTTTTACTTCCTGGCATTCATCATAGCAGACAACGTCATCAGTGTGCGGACCGGCGCCRTCCTCTCTCGAGAGATGAAAGACTGGCCAAAGAAACGAATCGCCGTTGAGGGTCAGAAATAAATTTTCTTTGCATTTGTAAAACAGATTTATTTTACAGTTAGTTTAGAATTTTTGAAGTCTTCCTTAATTTATTTAAAGTCTGTTAGCTTTTTTTTTTAAATTAGCATATTGTTTTTCAGTGTTTTTCATTAAAGGTTATTACTCATCCGTGGCGAAACTTTAAGAACTGTTGCTGTTTTCAGACCCGTTTGCTGTGAAGAGAAACGTGGCCCGCACGGTRAACAGCCAGCAGATGTACGACTACATCGTCCACTGCCTTAAAAGCACATATAAGTACTTTGCACTTCCACTCAGCGCCAACGCTGTTAACCACAAGAGAGAGGSCAAGCAGGGCCACGACCAAGGAGGCAACCCCAAAGTCGTTCCATGTTTGTCGGGCTTCAGTCAGCACTCCCTCCAGTCATGGCAAACAAGTCCCGGTCACACCGCAGAGAATGATCCTGAGGACTCTGACTGCATCATTGAGGAAGAGGAGGAAGTCGAGGGATGCAGCGACTCGGACGAAGACAAGGAGAAGGAAAAAGTGGACCCGGGCAAAGGCAGTCTCTCCGAGGATGAGGATGAAGACGAGCAGGATGAGGATGTGGACACTGATAATAACGCACACGACAGACAGCACCTGGACAGCTTTACCACAGAGGAGGAGGAAATTTTCCAAGTCGATGAGATTTCAGGGGAGGACCTCCTGTCTGACGAGGAAGCTCCAGATTTGGACACGCCTGGTTCGTTAGATGAGGATGAGGAGGARGAAGAAGAGGTGGACCTGGCACCTGACAGGCTTTCACCCAAACCTTCAGAAGATCAAACTGAAGGTGAAAGTGTGGAARAGAAAACCCCAAACCAAACCCAACAGTCTTATGAGTTCACCAGACAGGCCTTCACAAGAGGAAAGGTAGGTTTAATCTTGTGTATTAGTGTTTGTAACAAACATGTCGTGGAAGTTATTTTGGGCTCAAMCTGAATTTGGATTCATGTTTTTTAGTCACACATGGTCGTGTGCAGCTTATGCAAGCGTGACGGACATCTGAAGAAAGACTGTCCTGAAGATTTTAAGAAGGTGGAGCTGGAGCCGCTGCCACCGATGACACCAGATTTTCTCAGGATTCTTAACAAAGTCTGTGAGCAATGCTACAGTGAGTAGTGTGTGGTTTGGCTCACTAATTAAAATAATTCATATCACCTATCTAACACTGTTTTAAGCTTTATTATAAATTTATATGTTTACAGCGTGGCTTGATCACAAATAAAGTTAATGTTTTACTATCCCTGTTTTAGATGACTTTGCCCCAGATAACCTGGAAGTGGGAGTCAGGGAACACATCCTTAAAGATCTGGAGAACTTTGTCAAACGGCAGTTTCCTGGTAACTCTTTTTATTTATTTTTTCGTTATTTGATTGGGTTTTAATTTCTTAAAGTGTAACTGCATTACCTTCCAAAACTGTTCATTGACAGAACTTTTTTTTTTTTAAATCTACTCTCACACAGCGGCTCGGCTGAAACTATTTGGCTCGTCGAAAAATGGCTTCGGCTTCAGACAGAGCGACCTGGACATCTGCATGATCTTGGAGGGACAGGAAACTTTAAGTGCAAGTTATTTGTTAATTACTTTATGATTATTAATATTAGCTCAAGCTCCTGCTAGTGAGTAGCCTTGTATATGGTAATGAATTATTTTATCAAAAATGCATATTCATTATATTATTTGATCTGATGTCCATCTGTCCGTCCGTTTTCTGCTGCTTATCCGGGATTGGGTCGCGGAGGCAGCAGCCTAAGCAGAGAGACCCAGACTTCCCTCTCCCCAGCCACTTGGGCCAGCTCGTCTGAGGGAATCCCAAGGCATTCCCAGGCCARCCGAGAAACATAGTCCCTCCAGCGTGTCCTGGGTCTTCCTCTGGGCCTCCTCCCAGTGGGACATGCCCGGAACACCTCACCAGGGAGGCATCCAGGARGCATCCTAACCAGATACCCGAGCCACCTCAACTGACTCCTCTCGACGTGGAGGAGCAGTGGCTCTACTCTGAGTCCCTCCCGGATGACCGAGCTTCTCACCCTATCTCTAAGGGAGAGCCCAGACACCCTGCAAAGGGAACTCATTTCAGCYGCTTGTATCCGTGATCTTGTTCTTTCGGTCACTACCCAAAGTTCGTGACCATAGATGAGGGTAGGAACGTAGACTGACCAGTATACCGAAAGCTTTGCCTTCTGGCTCAGCTCCCGCCTCACCACGACAGTCTAGTACAGCGCCCGCATCACTGCAGATGCAGCACCAATCTGCCTGTCGATCTCCCACTCCATTCTTCCCTCAYTCATGAACAAGACCCCGAAATACTTAAACTCCTCCACTTGGGGCAGGACCTCCTCCCCGACCTGGAGGCRGGACCCTACCGGTTTCYGGCTCAAGACCATGGTCTTGGATTTGGAGGCACTGATCCTCATCCCAGCTGCTTCACACTCGGCTGTGAACTGCTCCAGTGAGAGCTGGAAATCACGATCTGATGAAGCCAATAGGACCACATCATCCGCAAAAAGCAAAGATGCGATCCTAAGGTCACCAAAAAGGATCCCCTCAACACCTTGGCTGTGCCTAGAAATTTTGTCCATAAAAGTTATGAACAGGATCGGTGACAAAGGTCAACCTTGGCGGAGTCCAACTCTCACTGGAAATGAGTCCGACTTACTACCGGGAATGTGGACCAAGCTCTGGCACCGGTCATACAGGGACTTAACAGCCCGTATCAATGGGCCTGGTACCCCATACTCCCGGAGTATCCCCCACAGGAGYCCCTGAGGGACACGGTCGAACGCCTTCTCCAAGTCCACAAAACACATGTAGACTGGTTGGACGAACTCCCATGCACCCTCCAGGACCCTGCTGAGGGTGTAGAGCTGGTCCACAACCAGGACGAAAACCACACTGCTCTTCCTGAATCCGAGATTCAACTATCTGACGGACCCTCCTCTCCAGAATCCCTGAATAGACCTTACCAGGGAGGCTCAGAAGTGTGATCCCCSTATAGTTGGAACACACTCTGTGGTCTCCCTTTTTAAATAGGGGGGCCACCACCCCGGTCTGTCAATCCAGGGGAACTGCCCCCGATGTCCACGCGATATTGTAGAGTTGTGTCAACCAACGCAACCCCACAACATCCAGAGCCTTAAGGAACTCCRGGCGAATCTCATCCATCCCCGGCACCTTGCCACCGAGGAGCTTTTTAACCACCTCRGCGACCCCGGCACCGGAGATTGGAGAGTCTGACCCAGGGGACCCAGGCTCTGCTTCCTAATGGGAAGACGTTTCGGTAGGATTGAGGAGGTCTTTGAAGTATTCCTCCCACCGACCCACATCGTCACAAGTTGAGATCAGCAGCGCACCATCCCCACCATAAACACTGTTGGTGGTGAACCGCTCCCCCCCCCCCAGAAACGCTGGATGGTGGCCCAGAATCGCTTCAAAGCTATACAGAAGTCTTTTTCCTTGGCCTCTCCGAACTCCTCCCACGCCCGGGTTTTTGCCTCAGCGACCACCCGAGCCGCAATCCGCTTGGACTGCAGATACCTATCGGCTGCWTCYGRAGTCCCACAGGCCAAAAAGACCCGATAGGACTCCTTCTTCAGCCTGACAGCATCCCTCACCRCTAGTGTCCACCAGCGGGTTCGAGGGTTGCCGCCCCKACAGGCACCTATAACCTTAAGGCCACAGCTCAGGTAAGCCGCCTCGACAATGGAGGTATGGAACATGGCCCATTCGGACTCAATGTCCCCCACCTCCCTCGTAACGTGTTCGAAGTTCCCCCGGAGGTGTGAGTTGAAGCTTTGTCTGAGGGGAGACTCTAACAGACGTTCCCAGCAGACCCTCACTACACGTTTGGGCCTGCCAGGTCTGACCGGCTTCCTCCCCCACCACCGGAGCCAACTCACCACCAGGTAGTGGTCAGTTGACAGCTCCGCCCCTCTCTTCACTCGAGTGTCCAAAACATGCGGTCGCAGATTACATGAAACAATAACAAAGTCGATCATCGAACTGTGGCCTAGGGTGTCCTGGTGCCAAGWGCACATATGGACACCCTTATGCCTGAACATGGTGTTCGTTATGGACAATCCGTGACGAGCGCAGAAGTCCAATAACAAAACACCGCTCGGGTTCAGGTCAGSGGGGCCGCTCCTCCCAACCACGCCTCTMCAGGTCTCACTGTCATTACCCACRTGAGCGTTGAAGTCCCCCAGCAGAACGAGGGAGTCCCCGTTAGGAGCGCTCTCCAGCACCACCTCCAAGGACTCCAGAAAGGGTGGGTAATCTGAACTGCTGTTAGGCGCATAGGCACAAACAACAATCAGGACCCGTCCCCCCACCCGTAGGCGGAGGGAGGCTACCCTCTTGTTCATCGGGGTGAACCCCAACATACAAGAACCGAGATGGGGGACAATAAGTATGCCCACTCCTGCTCGGCGCCTCTCAACATGGGTAACTCCAGAGTGGAAGTGTTCAACCCCTCTCAAGGAGACTGGTTCCAGAGCCAGAGCAGTGGGTCGAGGTGAGTCTGACTATATCTAGTCGAAACCTCTCAACCTCACACACCAGCTCAGGCTCCTTCCCCATCAGAGAAGTGACATTCTACGTCCCTAGAGCCTGCTTCTGTAGCCGAGRATCGGACCGCCAAGGTCCCCGCCTTCRACCACTGCCCAGCACACATTGCACCTGACCCCTACGGCCCCTCCCACAGGTGGTGAGCCCAAGGGAAGATGGACCCACGTCTCCTCTTCGGGCTGTGCCCGACCAGGCTCCATGGGTGAAAGCCCGGCCACCAGGTGCTCGCCAGCATGCCCCACCTCCAGGCCTGGCTCCAGAGTGGGGCCCTGGTGACCCGCGTCCGGGCGAGGGAACACTCAATCCATTTATTGTGTTCATCATAGGGGTCTTTGGGCTGCACTTTGCCTGATCCCTCACCTAGGACCTGTTTGCCTTGGGTGGCCCTACTGGGGGGCATAAAGCCCCTGACAACATAGCTCCTAGGATCATTGGGACACTCAAACCTCTCCACCATGATAAGGTGGCAGCCCAAGGAGAGGATTTGATCAGATGATAAAGTGAAATACAACACTTTGCAACCATTCTGTATAATATTTTAGGAAGAGTTTTTAGCTAGATTTTAAATCTTGTTTTGTTTGTTTTCTGATAGGATTATGAATGCATCACTATCATTAAAAGCCTGGCAAGGATGCTAAAAAAACATTCAGGTGCGTTGTAGACCCGATCACTTAGATCAACATAGATCTACTTCAAATGAAACTTATAAYGTTGAAGTTATTATTAAATGAAATCATCAGTGATTCTTTCGCTAGCTTCTATCCAAACAACRATGTTTTTTCTCTTCTTGTCCAGGTCTGAAGAACATCCTGCCCATTACTACAGCTAAAGTCCCCATCGTTAAGTTTTACCACAATCTGACCGGCTTGGAGGGAGACATCAGCCTCTACAATACACTGGTAGGTCTCCGCCTCTTGTGTTTTGAGTTTTCTCTTATGTTAGAAAGTAACCCATTTTCTCTCCAGGCTCTGCACAACACTAACCTGCTCGCCTCATATGCTGCCATCGACCAAAGAGTGAAGATTCTCTGTTACGTTATGAAGGTTTTTGCGAAGGTGAGCTTCCGTTTTTGGACGTAAAGCTTTGGGATCTTTTTGTGTCGACACAGTCAGATGTGTTGTACACTGTTAACGTATTTCTCTTCCCGTCCCGTCATAGATGTGCGACATCGGGGATGCATCTCGTGGCAGCCTCTCATCCTACGCTTACACACTCATGGTGCTGTTCTTCCTTCAGCAGAGGARCCCGCCAGTCATACCTGTGCTGCAAGAGGTACAGAAACCATATTTGTATGCAGCTCTTTTTTTACACAGTCACTTGATTTGACTGGTTTTCTACAGATTTATGCTGGAGAGAAGAAGCCTCAAGTACTGGTTGATGGCTGGAACGTGTACTTCTTTGGTGATTTAAAAGCACTAGTAAGTACTGTATGGTTTTATGTGTTTTGTCATAAAATAAAACATTATTTTGATGTGTTACCACCATTCTTTGTTCACCTGCAGCCCAGCCACTGGCCCCAGTATGGAACGAACACTGAGGCGGTGGGGGAGCTGTGGCTCGGCCTTCTCCGCTTCTACACTGAAGACTTCGACTTCAAAGAACACGTCGTGTGCATCCGACAGCACGCCCGCCTCACCACCTTCAACAAACAGTGGACCTCCAAATACATCGTCATCGAAGGTCAGCTGATCMTACACTCAAAGCACAAGAAAATTAGATTTAATCCACTCACCTGTGCAACACTCTGATTACTTTTTAAATCAATGTTTAACTGTCACATTACAGATCCGTTCGACCTGAATCATAATTTGGGTGCTGGTCTGTCCAGAAAAAGTATGCTAATCTTTTTTTTTTTGTACTTCATTGTTAACATTTATGTCTTTACAAAAATTTTTTTTTCATATGACTCTTTTTAATCCTTAAAACAGTGACTAACTTCATCATGAAAGCTTTCATCAACGGAAGAAGAGTCTTTGGCACAGCCATGAAGGCTTTCCCTGCCGTGTATACCAGTGAAATGGTCAGTACTTAAAACCAAGGCCATAACATTAAGTCTACCATTAGGGGGGTTGTGTTCTCTGCCTGTTTATTTATACTTATTGAATTATTTACTTTTGTGAAATGATTTTGAATATTTTGCGGTTAAAATACATTGTGCTTTTACTCTGACCCTCTTTTCTTTGTTTGTACTCTGCACCTTTTCATGTCAGTTCAACATTCAAGAAAATTCTTACTTTTTTCAACTAATTTTTTTCTAGCAGTAACAATTTTTTACATTTTTAGGATGAACTATATGACATACCCAAATTTCACAAATTTCTAAGTGTATGCATTTATAAGGGGTGCATCGATACAGAAAATTCACGATTCGGTTCTGTTTAATACTTTAGTCTAACGGTTCAAAATTGTTTCAATACAAAACAGGGAAATTTCCTTGCCCTTCTTAACTTGCAATTTAAAAAAATCTGTATTCTAAACAAGTGTGTATTGAACCTAAACCACTTTATTGAACGATTYGATACAGAYGCATGTGTTGTTGCACCCCTAGTATTTATCTGGTGCACTATAATTTAGCTAGKAAAAATTACAACTCATGATTCAACAAATACAGCCATAATRTGATGARCAGACTAAAACCCTGCATGCCATTTTCAGCATTTATGCTTAAACTACATATATAACATCGTAAATTTTGACATCAGGTCAAAGTTACCTAAAAACAACAAACAGCTGTGTATTTACCCAGTTACTTTCTATTGTGTTAGAGCCAATGATGTCATTTTACTGGGCGGGGGTTATATTGACTGGATCACATTATTGTGAGGGGTCATAACCCCCCAGCAAATTACGCCCATGCATAAAACATGGGCTGTATATATATATATATTTTTTTTTTTTCACATTCAGCATATCGACACCTCTGATTTGTTTTGTTCAGGAGTACTTTTTCGATCCTGAAATTCTCACAGAAGGAGAAGTGGCTCCCAACGATCGCTGCTGCCGCATCTGTGGCAAGATCGGCCACTTCATGAAGGACTGCCCTATGCGTAGGAAGTGGGTACAATCGCAGCACATGTGTCGGAACTGATCWATGCTTCTTTATAAGTGGTTCTGATTTTAACTGTTTTTTTGTTTGTTTGTTTTTTGTCTTAGGCCCAAGCACAGAAGGGACTCGGACAATATGCTAGAGCAATCGCAGGACAAAATGGACTCGTYGGAGGAGGCGAAGGATCAGGTCAGGCATAGGAATGAACACTGGAAAAAAAGAGATGCACTGGAGATTCGCTGCTGCTTCCTGTGTGGCTCAAGTTCCCACATCAAGAAGGACTGCCAACTTTATAGAGGCCCTGCAGGTTCACATAAAGTTTATTTCTTTTTCACTTTGCCAACTATCTAAAACATATTGGTTAACAGTGATATTTGTGTTTTTATACTTACTCAAGATGATGCTATTTGATTTTTTTAATCATAATCTTGATTTTCCTTCTCTTCTTCAGCCTACATAAAGAATATGAGAGAAAAGGAAAAACAGGTGTGTTTTTTCAGACTGATAAAATTTCATGTAAAATGAGCTTTTAGTATTTTTGTTGGAATGCTCTTTATTCTTTTTCTTCCAGGGCTTATCCATGCAAGACGAGAAGACTAGGAAAAGGCAACAAACTGTAATCCTGGGTCCGCAAGCAGGTGAGAAGACGTTTCTGTATCTAGTTTCACCATCTTTCTGTGGACCCTGATTTGTCTTTTAAAGAAGTCTTCTTTATGTTGAACTGACCACATTGTTGGGGGTAAATATTTGCACAAATGTCAATATTTYCTTTCTCATGTCTCTTAGGTAGTTTAGCCTGTCGAAACATGAACYGGACTGGTCACAAGAAGAACCCAGTGGAATGAGAAGCTCCAGACCACAAAATAATTCTACTGTTGTCCACGCAGACTGCATCCCAAAGCCCAACAACAACAACAACAAAATAAAAATAAAAACTTAAATCTGAGTAGTACTGTTAGGCCAGATGGAGCCCRTTAAAGCCAAAGCCTGGACACCGTGACTTGAAGCCAAATAGGGCCTTTTATGTGTGTCTGTCCTCACTCCCACCCTGCAGTCCTCTTCACCTTTTATTTTACAAAGACAAGCCATTATTCATACGTCCAAGGTCTTAGTTTACACACTCTGCAAGTCAGTTTATTGTTTTTTTATTCATTACTTTGCAGTCCAATTCGGAAATTTCTTAAAATGACTAAATTTAGGACAAAAAAACCTAAGTGTCAGAGGATAGATAGCTTGAATCATAATAGTTAGGTATGTTTTTAAGATTGTCTTCTACGTTTATTTTAAATATGTTGCAAACACTTTGACATAATTGGAGTAGAAGAAAATAAACGGCGAGGGAAAGGTAGGTTCTTCTATTTTCATGAAGCCCTTTAAACATCAAATTATCACTCAGTTCTTATTTTTTCCTTCCAAAAGATCATTGTGGTAAGTGGATTTACCAAAAAAYATATAATGAAGGTTTTGATGGTAGTTGCCTTTTGTTGTGGCTACGATCTGTTTTAGTGCGCTTATATTTTAAATGTCTGATTTCTCCACAGCACTGGTGTCTGAGTCAGTCTCCACTTCATCCTTGAARTTGGTGCTGTTTAGCGGAGAAAACACCATGTTTTTTCCCCTTATTTTTKAAATTAAAGATCAAAAATTTACTTTGAGGCATGTCCAATCGCTGTTTGATTCTCACCCAGCTGTTTCAGTTTTACTTTTTAAATTKTTTTTTCTTTGAAAATCTGTCTACTGGTCTAGCTGCTGGCATACAATGCTGCAAAGCATTTCTAAACTTGTAAATCTTGTAATTTTATTGTAATGATGACAGAGTTTGGTAGCTGCACTGTAAGGGTCCACACCTTAAATTATGTTGCTGCTTGTTGAGTCTCAGATACCCCTGTTTTTATTTCACTTTTAAGATCAGACCCACTGCCTCTGTTGTTTTGCTGGTATTACAAAATTTTTTATATATRAAAAAATCCCCACAAAAAACACCTGTTCGTAGTATTGTGATTATGTTTCTTTAAAAGTGGCTTTAATTTCTGGCCTTATTTGTTTAGATGGACTTGTGAAAGCTTTCATATATTAGGAAACCCATGATCATGCCAAAAAAAAAAAAAAAAAAAAAAAGCTGACTCGCAATCCATTTTGTCTCAAAAAATAAACTAAAGTTTAATTCCCAAGATGACGTACGTGTGTCTTTTATAAAAACATGTCTGTGCAAAACCTTACCACATGATTTCTGGAACATTTTTTCTTTGAAAAGATGTGTCCAAATAGAGAAAAAAAACTAAACATATCGGCACATCAAACCCCTGAACTGTCATGCACGGAGGTGGAGGATTGTTGATTAGGAACCATACCTTGCTGCTGTGAGATCAAGTATTAAAATATTTGAAATTAAATGGATGAATCCAGATTGTGCAACAAGAAKGATTGTAAAGACCCCAGTGAATGTTAAGTGTCTGTAACTAAAAATATACTAAAAACAAGCACTTCGTGTTCATTCTTCTACACAAGCTACTGAATCAGTGCAGTTAGGGGGGCTTTTTGCCCACTAGAAGGATCTTATCTTCAAACATAAGGCTGGGGCTTTTTTAAAATATATTATTTCACTTTATAAATATGTTATTTTTAGAAATGTCAAAAGTCTGAAATGTAAATAAAAAAACCGAGTGATTGCACGTGTTTTTTCTTTGTGTACAGTGTTTTGACTGTTTTGGACAGGGAGGAGGTGGGGCTCAAAAATAAAAATATGAGGACACCAAGTTCCAGTAAACAGTGTGTTCCGTTCGACATCAAAACAGTCGACGGTTTAAATTTAGCAAGATCATGTAGAGTAAATAAAAATAGATTATTACTTACCTACAAACTATTTAAGAAGTTGACATACGTTATACGTATATACGACATTATTTAGTTTACAAAAATGTTACATAACAAAAGATCATCCTTCAAGATGTGAGTGCGTTACATCATTAGCTGTTGCGCCCGTCAGTCAAGCTATTAACCAATCACCGGTCAGTATACGTGTTTTGGGCGTTCCACAGGTCGTTCGCACGCTTGCGCTCTTCAATGTTATGGGTTAGTTATCAACATGTCTGCCTCCTTGGTGCGAGCGACTGTCCGAGCAGTGAATAAAAGGAAAATATTACCCACTAGAGCCGCTCTCACGTTGGTAAGTTTAGAGATTCAGTTAATATTTCAAACAAAGCACATTGTTGTGTTTGTTCGCGTATTGTTCGAGAGCGTGGTGTAATCTCAGGGAGCCATTTTGTGATGGCAGAGTTAGCTAACCCGAGTTTCGAGTAGCTTGTCTCTCAACATTTCGCTGCCCTTGTAGCCACATTACTTTTTCATGTTGTGTTTTTTTAAGACACAATCTTAGCAGTGACATATTGTGTTTGTGTTTTGCAGCCTAACGATTAGATTTAGCCAAGTAACCAATGTAGACAGTCGATGTTGCTAGCTAAGATGGCAATTTTAGATAAAACGTCATCAAAATACCAGAAATGTCAAAACAAAAGTTATAATTTGCAGGATAGGGACTAAGATTTATATTTACGAGTTAAAGAAATGCTCTTAAAATACGTTGGTAAAGTAAWCTCAGTTTAGCAAACTGAAGAATAAATGTGTATCCTTTTTCTTGACTAGTTAGTATTTGCAGGGAGTCAGGGGTACAGAGTAAACTGCCAAAAGTATTTGAGGACGTGCTCCTCCACATGTAAACAAACCTGTCAAAGAAAACCCTGAAGGGTTCAGTCTTGCACTTGTCAAAAACACCGAATGCCTCATTACACAAACTTTGCAAACTTAAAATTTAAAAGTTAGTGCATCTTAGGAAAGTGGTTTTATTGGACACCTTTCCTTGCAGTCGTTATTTATAGCAAATTTTAAAAATTGAAACTAAAATCTGTAAATAAGTGTAGGAATGTTATCAYTCCAGTTAATCAATGAAATGCTTTAGCCTGCATTCTTGCATCTTCTATGGTTCATTAGTGGAAACAGTTTCACTTARAATATTAAACGTCTTAATTTTAGTCAGTCTGAAATGCATTGACAATGTTTTAACATTATTCAGTTGAATGGTAAAGCCAAACARTGTGACGATGTAATCACTGAGAAACGTGGTCATGGTTTGTTTGATAATGGCTGCTGCAGAGATAATGAGTTTGTGCTGTGGCCCGAGTTGATAAAGGTTGTCACCTGAAGGAACTGAAACGTGACGGACTGCAGTCGACGTTTGAAAGGACGGCTCCTCGTGGATTTCCTAAAGCTGTCAGTGACCGCTGAGGTCTCATTTGGAATGACGTGTTCATCTGCACACAGCAGCAAATACTAATGATCGTTCTGCAGACTTGAAGGGATTAGTACCTTCCAGCCGACTCCACACAGAGCTCAAACTCGTAATTCTTCTTTTTTGGCACTGAAGTACATTCAGTTCCAGCAGAGGCTATTGTAGCTCAGGATTTTTTGTTACACTACAGGTRCAGACCTCAGTTTCAGACAAGTTATTATATGTCTGTGTAATAGTTGGGTGAAAGGTATCAAAACAGCTAAAGAAACTTATACCAGCAAAAAAAAAAAAATCTTTGTTTTTACTTTTGCTCTTTTTCTTTTTTTCAGATTGTTACATACAGTCACAGGATTTCCAGGGAAATTGAATGCTCTTTTATTAATGCAGCATATACTTTGTGGAAAATTGTGGATTATAACTTTTTGCGTTCTTTTGTTTTTCTTTAGACTCCTTCCGCTGTGAACAAAATCAGGGTTTTGTTGCAGGAAAAACCAGAATATGTGAGTAATTGATGTGACTCACTGAAACTGTGCAGTTTTGTGCTGATTCATGTGTCTTTTTAAGTCCCAAATTGTTCACAACTTAAAAAAAATTAGACATTTTGTGTTTATATATGTCAAAAAGAAAATTGTATAGGTCTTCTGGACGGGTTCTTCTCTAATGAAACGTTTCGTCTCTCCTCCAAGAGACTTCTTC